>NC_060121.1:134714494-135023140 GCF_021461395.2 Schistocerca americana
AGTGAAGACAGCATTAACGAAAATTGCTTAGGGTAGTAGAAACCAGGTAAGCCCAGCAGAACATACAGGAAGTAACTTAACATGATGTAACACATTAATCATGGTACTAAAAAAAGCTAAGTGTTAGGTTTCCAGGGTCCTTTTTATAAATTTGGCGTATAACGCCAGAAATGCAATGGAACAATGTACATGCATGTATATTTTGTCGAATTACATATTCTTAGTAAAACATAATGGTTGGGAGAAAGAAAGGCAGCAGTGCCTAAATATTTTGTACTTAAATATTAGGTTAGTGTCCAGGTCTAACACTGATTAACGAAAAACCAGAAAATACCTGGCAGATTAAAATTGTGTGCCAGACCGAGACTCGAACTTGGGACCTTTGCCTTTCGTGGACAAGTGCTCTACCAACTGAGCTACCCAGTACGTTGTCCTCGATGTTGAGTGTTCATCGGAGGTGAGGGTATCATCTGGAGTGCCCCAGGGAAGTATGGTAGGTCCGCTGTTGTTTTCTATCTACATTAAATGATCTTTTGGATAGGGTGGATAGCAATGTGCGGCTGTTTGCTGATGATGCTGTGGCGTACAGGAAGGTGTCGTCGTTGAGTGACTGTAGGAAGATACAAGATGGCTTGGACAGGATTTGTGATTGGTGTAAATAATGGCAGCTAACTCTAAATATAGATAAATGTAAATTAATGCAGATGAATAGGAAAAAGAATCCTGTAATGTTTGACTATTCCATTAGTAGTGTAGCGCTTGACACAGTCATGTCGATTAAATATTTGGGCGTAACATTGCAGAGCGATATGAAGTGGGACAAGCATGTAATGGCAGTTGTGGGGAAGGCGGATAGTCGTCTTCAGTTCATTGGTAGAATTTTGGGAAGATGTGGTTCATCTGTAAAGGAGACCGCTTCTAAAACACTAATATGACCTATTCTTGAGAACTGCTCGAGCGTTTGGGATCCCTATCAGGTCGGATTGAGGGAGGACATAGAAGCAATTCAGAAGCGGGCTGCTAGATTTGTTACTGGTAGGTTTGATCATCACACGAGTGTTATGGAAATGCTTCAGGAACTCGGGTGGGAGTCTCTAGAGGAAAGGAGGCGTTCTTTTCGTGAATCACTACTGAGGAAATTTAGAGAACCAGCATTTGATGCTGACTGCAGTACAATTTTACTGCTGCCAACTTACACTTCGCAGAAAGACCACAAAGATAAGATAAGAGAGATTAGGGCTCGTACAGAGGCATTATAAAATAAATAAATAAAAATGTTGTTATTTTAAATATGTTAATTATTCTATCTGTATGATGGTGATTGTGATTGCAATTGTATTTGCTTATCTGGATCTTGGACGTTTAATTATTCGGTATCAGACGCTTGACAATGGCTTTTTTGTAAAGGCAATGTTACTCGTAGTTGACCGTGAAATAAAACTGAATAATCGGACTTCGTAATAAATCGTTTCCAAAGACTGCTGCGGTAGGTGCGGACTCATAATCTAAATCTCAATATTACAATAATTTGCCAGCCATGCCAATACGTCGTACAGAGGTGATTGTCTACTAAACATAAAAAAGTTATACAGTTAGTTAAATCAGATATATTCAATGAATAAGCCTACAGTTCATAATCCTACTTACTTTTATAAATATAAATTCTTTACAGAATCGAGTGCCTAGTGTGGTTGCAACTCGCAGTATTCTTCTATAACATGAAATATGGCGGTGTGCCAGACAATAAAAAAAATACGTGCTTCTCGCACCACTTCAACCAGAGCTCTCCTTTCTTAAACAAACATAAGAGTAACGTAATTGTGCTTTTGTTTTATCAGCGACACAGCGCTGCAGTTGTGTGCCATAGGCTTTATTTATTTGTCACTGATTATTTATTTAATTAATATTTCGCGTTTCCGAGGAAACTCACGCTCGGCATGCAAATGTGCCTTTATATTGCCCCCTGAATTGCGAGGCGAAAGGACACACCTGCAGGCGAGCAATTCACCTAAAGGCACAAGAAAATCTAAGTTACCTACAACTATTTACATGACTTACATTACACATTATATACAAAATTTGAATGACGCGGGTGCGCTGTAAAAGTTCTTATGTTGGCAGATAGAGTGCGCGCATGCGCAGAAGCGTCTGTGTAACTGCGGCACTGCCGTTATATCGTACAGTTAGATCACGCGGCACAGTATTGCAGTTCATATTGTTCGTGTGCGCGCGTTTTTCAGTCGTTGCACAAAGAAAATATTCAACCAAGATTACATATGAAGACTACATTCTATGACAGGTAACTTAGTTTTAAATTTACAATATTCGTTATAACACAATACAACTTAGATTGTTGAATGTTCTTAGTTACATAGTATTGTTTTGAAATACTTCAAAGAAAAATGTCCGTATTTTTCAGGTGCGTTGACCTATACACATCGTGTCGTTATTACAGTTCATATTCATCCGCTGCACAATAATTTTTTACAGGTTAGTATCGTCGTGGTAAAGTTTTTTGATCACAGTAACATCGTTGTATAACAACGTGATTAATACATAAGCGTGTCCATTTCTCATTTCCATTATAGTCGTAGTGATGCAGTTCGTTGTGACTAAAAGCATTGCTTATTACAGATCAGACGTGACCCGTCGAGTAATTGGTCCACGTGCAGTTCGTTTTTTACATTCCGTGGAAGCTTGGTTGCAGAACCTCGGACGGCACATAGCTGGCGTCGATCCTTGGACAGTCCAGGTAAGAGTGTCCGTCACATTTCGAGAACATTTCATTCCCTGAAGTTCCAACCAAAATTCTTCCACCCGTCGTGTTGTTTTCTGGACAGGCACTTTGTGTCCATTTAATCCAGTTAACATCTTGAAGTTGGGTACTGTAGTAATGTCACTAGACGATGCACGAATTATGCACTTCACACTTTCAGTTTTTTTTGCTGAATATAGCTCACCTAAATGTTCGTAGTTATTAATCAAGGAAATCGTTCATCGCGTTCACATAGATACGCTGCATAATGAATGGCATTAACAGTTTCTTTCACATAGGTTTCCGCGTAGTTGCAGAGTTAGTAATGTTCGTTAATGTCCGTGAACAGTGGTTCACTATGCAATGTCTTTTTGGCACTCGTGTTGTTCAAATTTTTACATAGTAACAGTTACACTATACATCAGTTAAAAAAATAAGTAATTATACATACACACGTCACATATTTTCTTAGCATAAACATAATATAGTTGGACATAAACATGTTTACATCATCATTACATCGCTATAGGTTATTACATCGTGTCACATTTGATTTTATGAATTGCAGATATTTACATCCTCTTTAGCGGTTTTGCTGGGATATTATCGATGTTTTTTGTGATGTCATCTGAAATTAAGATAGGTTAGACACAACATTCATTACATCAGTAGACAAGACCAGGCGTTTTCACTACTCAATAAATATTCAAAATAGTAAGAGAGAGAAAATGTTCGATTCCTCGCGTTTTGTGCGTGTGTGTAGAGTGTCTGTGTGGCCTTGACTACTGATAGATGCTTTTCGTGTTGAGAGATGTGCGTCTAATCTATTTCTCAAAGTAAAAGATCGCTTCACAGATGACGTCTGTCAGTTCGTCAGGTGTCACGCCAAGTCAGTGGTACCTTCAGTAACAAATGTTCCGTGAAAAATTAATATGTCATCCACTGCTACATAATCATAAATTTTACTTTAATATTCCGTCTTTCAGGTGGAGGCGCGCGCTGAAAGAAGAGTTCTTCTGTCTTCAACTGCGTCACTGGAACCGCTGAAATGAAAATTTCTATACTACTTATTATCTGTGTTGTAACAACAGAGTTTTTCGAGTTGCTTAGCAATATTTTGATGGGTATGACCTTGACATTATTCAGCATGAAATGCTCTAAGATCTCGGTGTGCGTATAGCCCAATAATTTTGTTAGTTCTAGGATGTTGTAACAGATACGCACCAGGATGCGGTATGTTAACAATTATATAAGGTCCTTCATATAGCAGACGCCACTTAGCGTTGCGTCGTTTGAGTGCTACAGATTTATGATGAGTACGAAGTAGTACAAGCATTCCTACCTCGAATTTTTGTTTTCTTTTTATTATGTTTCTGTGATGTTTGTTTCGTATTTGTGCGTGATGTGTCAATGTAGTCAATACTTCTTTTATTTTCTGTTCAGGTGTGATTTCCTTGTCTGACAACTTAGGTAATGGTTCTATCCACTGATCGTTCTGTTTGCAATTGAACATGATCTCGTTAGGTGTGTAATTCGTATCGTAAATATTTAAGTTATTGTGTACGTCTTCGAAAAGACTTAGGTAGGACACCCAATTAGTATGTTTTGATGAAATATAGGTCCTCATGAAACGGTTTAATTCTCGGAAAAGTCTCTCAGTCGCGTTACATTGTGGACTAAACCTCGAAATAAATATACTTTTAATGTTATTGTCCTTCAAGAAATTTCTCCATTTGTACCCAGAGTAGTATGCTGCATTATCTGATAGAATTGCTTTAGGTTTTCCCACGTGCGTCAGGTAATCACTTGAGAATCTTCGTATTATAGCATTTGCAGTGGCGGATTTTAAAGCATAAAGTTTTACATGTTTAGAAAATATATCGTAAAAAGCTAAGATATATTTGACGCCTCCAGAGCTTGCTGGATGCGGTCCACTGATGTCAGTACACAGAATTTCCAGGGGTTTACTAGGTAAAATAGAATGTAAATCTGTTTTTGTGGATAAATTCTGAGGTTTTGATTTTTGACATATGACACATGTTTTTAGTTCCCTGTAAATTTTTCTTCTCATATTGCTAAAATAACAGTATGTACTGAGCTTTGCCAAACACTTTTTCGTCCCATAATGACCCCAAACTAAGTGTATGTGCCAAATTAGATTACGTTCAGACTCTTTGGGAATGCATACACACCAGTTAGTAGCATTTGGATGTCGGCGGTAAAATAACACATCATTGTGTAACTTGTAATACTTAGTCAAAGGATGATTGTGTTTTTCTACCAGTAATGTTATTATCTTATACCAGTGAGGATCAGATTTTTGTAATTCAGCCATGTTTCTGCACATATCAATATAATATTGGTGATACTGCTTGTCTTGCATTAAGAGAATCCTGTAGTCATCTATATTTTCTAAGTCACTGTTGGTATCATTCATACCTTGTGGAAGTCTAGACAAAGTGTCTGCAATGGTGTTGTCCTTACCTCTTATGTACTTAATTTCAAAAGAGTAGTTCTGAAGTGTAACTGCCCATTGTGATAGTCTAGGATGTACAAGTTTACAAGTTAACAAAAATGTCAGGGCCTGGTGATCGGTGTAAATTACCGTATGTTTTCCAAATAAATAATAATTGAATTTCTTGAATGCCCATACTATGGAAAGTGTTTCTAACTCAGTAGTGGAGTATGTACGCTCACATTCAGTTAGAGTGCGACTCGCAAACCCAATAATTCTTATCTGTTCCTCCTCCTTATTTTTTACAACTTGAAATAAGCAACAGCCCAAGCCAGTACGTGAAGCGTCACAAGTCATACAAAAATCTAAATTGAAATCTGGATGGCTCAATATGTTAGCATTCACTAAAGCATGTTTAATTGTATTAAAGTCATTCTGGCACTGTTCCGACCAGATCCAAACTTGATTCTTTCTGAGTAGATTTAGCAGATGTTTACTGTTCAAAAGTGGTTGTGGCAAAAAACGTCTGAAAAATGAACATAGCCCAAGGAATGATTTTAACTGCTTTTTAGTTCGAGGGCTAGGAAAGTTTCTGATAGCATCTAATTTACTGGGATCCGGACGTATGCCCTGTGAATTAATGATATGTCCTAAATACTTTATCTCACTGCAACCAAATTTTGATTTTCTTAGGTTGGCTGTGACTCCAGCTTGTGCAAATTTTTCTAAAATTCTTTGAAGAGTGTCAACGTGTTCATTCCAAGATCGTGTAGCTATCAGTATATCATCTACATAGTGTGTAACTGTCTCAACTAAATCGTCGCCAAGCACGGTATCCAGGGCTGTAATGAATACCCCAGAGCTGACATTCAGTCCGAAGGGTAGAACACAAAACTGATAGGTTCGCCCCCCGAACATAAATGCAGTATATTTCCGAGAATCAGGAGTGATACCCACCTGCCAAAACGAATTAGCGAGATCTATTGTGGAAAAATATTTTGCATCTAGAAATTTCTGTAATTGCTCTTCTAAATTTTCAGGTTTTGTGTGAACCGGTAAAATTATTTCATTAATAGCTCGTGCGTCTAACACTAACCTAATGCTTCCATTTGATTTTTTGACAACAAGTAGAGGACTACAATAAGGTGAGGTGGATGGTTCAATGACCTTCCAGTCTAACATTTGTTTTATTTCTTGCCACACAGCAGGTCGTTGAGTTAACGGTACGTTATATGTCTTATGGTAGAAGATCTTGTGAGGCTTAACTTCAATCTTGTACACATACATGTTGATAACACCTAATCGTTTGGTAAAAACTTGTAAATATTTGGATAACACTTCCTGTAGTTTTATACGTTCATGTACACTGAGAGCTGTAGCTTCACTTATCTTATGATCAAGCAATGTTTTCAAGTCCATTAGCTCTGTGTCAGATGAGTGTGTTTGCATGTCTTGAATGTCATTGTCAAGTACTAACTGAACCTTGTACCCTGTACAGTGTTTGTCATGCTTTAGAGTTCTCCTATCCAAATCAATAATAATTACACTGCCTTTATCATTTAAAATACATTTACCTTTGGAGAAGTCTATAATGCAGTCCTTCTCGCTCATAATATCTATTCCTAATATGCAATTTGTCACAAGGTTTTGTACAACCAGGAATGGCCATTGTACGGTTCCATTACCTATTTTAACGTTTACAAAAACTTGCTTCGTAACCCTACATGACTTATTACCTAGTGCAGTAGTTATTTTACAGTTTTGGACAGGAAACTCAGGCACAGGTTCCAATTCACACATCTTTTTATAGAAATTAAAAGACAAAACGCTCACAGCTGCACCTGTATCTAGGATAATAGTAGTTGGAATCCCACCTACTACACCAGTAGTAGATGCTAAAACAATTTCATTTGTGTTTAAACGACATTGTGTACTGTCTTGTAAAAGTTCATCTGATATATTGTTATTGTGGTTGTATCTTATAAATAAAACAGGTAGTTTTTGTTTAGAATTACTCGGCATATCATTATTCTGTTGTTCAAGTGTGGTGTCAAATAACTGATTAACATTGAAGTCGCCCCCCAAGAATTCTTCAGCCACGACCTGGGGCAAAGTAGTGACTGTTTCTAGTTTGTTGGATTATCATTTGTACTAGGTACTGACACAGATTGAGGTTGTGCATCAGGTGTCATTTCTATTATATTCACATTCGGATATTGCCTATTATGATCTCCAAACTTTTGCGGTTGTTGTTGCTGTTGCGCATTATAACTTACCTGTCGGTCGTAAGGTATGCTCCAATTTTGACCTGGTGGCTGCTGTGGTAAAGCAGACTTTGAATGAAAGTACTGATCGTTACGAATCCAACCTTGATGCTGTCTTGGCTCGTAGTTATTATTATTTCTATTTCTGTTTGTGTTTTTGTTATTACCTTTGTATCCGTTGTTACCGTTGTAGTTATTACCGCGGTGCCTCTTGTATGGATTGCCGCATGAAACGTTATTACTGTTGTAACTATTGTTTGTATTGGAATACGCGTGTTGATTTTGATTTCCGTACTGAGACGGCATGTGAGTTTGCTGTTTTTGTTGTACCGCGTATCCAACTGTGGGCGCGCCAGAATTGTGTTGGCAAGCCTGCATGTTTTGCATACCACTAGTGTAAACATTGTGGCTGCTGTTTTGCCGCGCGAAGCGCTGATCTTCAAGTAACATGTCAACCGAATCTAAAGCTGTTAAAAAATAATCTGAATCGTCATCCGGGATATGTAGAAGTTTTTCCTTAATGTTGAAAGGCAATTTGGCCTTCAACGCTCGGAGTATATCACGCGTTGTGACTGGTTCGTCTAAAAAATGTCCCATGTTCAAGTATTTTTCAAAATATCTGCGTAAGTTACCATTTTTACTGTTAAAAGTTTCAGGTTCTAAAATTTGTCTTCTGAGTCGCTCCTGGACGGATTGCGACCAGAATTTGTTCAGAAAAGCACGCTCAAACTCACTGTACGTGGTACATACGTCAGCTTGACTGTATGCCCAGACAGCTGCATCGCCTTGGATGTAACCGACAATATATGAAATCTTTTTCCAGTCACTCCAAGTGCGTGGAAATGCGTTACTAAAAGATTTAAGAAAAATCACCGGATGAATGGTTCGTTTTTCTGGGATAAAAATCTGAAATTGCCTGTGTTTCATTAAGCTTTCATCTTCCTTCGCATTGTGATATGGATTTATTCCACTGTAATTACTGGTATGTTCAGCTGGCGAGTAATTACGATAATGTTGCTGTGGTTTACCATGATAATAGCTTGTGTTTGTGTTTCCACATCGTGGTATGTGTTGTAGTCGTGGTGTGTTTTGTTCTTGTGTATTTGTCCTGTGCAGAATGTGTGTATCATACTCGAATGTATATTGGTTTCTGAACTGTACATTTTGACTGATATTTTCGTTACATTCAGACTGTAGTTGATCGGTGAATTGTCTCATGGGTGCAGTGACGGATTGTACTGCGTCACTGATCAGCTGTTTGTTATTAGTAATGTATTGCGCTACGGAGTCGTGCACAATTGTTGGTAAATTTTCACGTAAGCATCTATCAAAATGTTTGTCTTTGTTCTCAACCCAATCATGAAATTCTTTATTAATATTTTGAAAATGAGCTGTGGCATCTGATTGTAAGATGTCAGTCAGGTGTTGTTCAACATTGTCAAATTTATTCTGTACGTCAGTAATTCGTTTTTCAAGGTTGTCATGTACTGAAGGATATGTTTGAATTTGTTCAGTAAGAACTTCACACGTGACATTAAGGTTTTTTACTTGTGTCTGTAAAAGTGCTACGTCAGTTGTAGTCTTTTCTTGTCTCGTATTGAGCTGGGAAAATTTAGTACTGAGTTCGGTCATCTGTTTGGTCAGTGTGGCGTCTATAAGTTCCACACGCTTACATAAAGTGTCATTACCTATCTTGATTTCTATGAGATCAGATTTGATTTCGTCATTTTGTGTTTTTAACTGTTCATTTTGTGTCTCTAATTGTGCCTTTAAGGTTGCCATGTTTTCGGCGTTTTGTTTCATTAGCATTTGTAACATGTCGGCAATGTTTACCGTTTGCAAGGTCTCTGCCCCCGCCGCGTCATTAGACGTGACGTCATGCATTAACATGGGCTCTGATTGAGATTTTGAAATTTTTGTAGTGGACGGCCTATCGTCAAAATTTTCGTCAACACTTGCGTCAATGTTTGATGAATCGTCACTACCGGTTGCTGTCGTAAAGTCATTTTCTAACACTTGTCTCACGTCCGAGTCGGATTGCGTCTGAATAGTACGTCCTTGCTGTTCCATTTTTGCGTATTGTTTTCTAGTTATTACCATGCCACACGTGATATATGTTTCAAGAAAATTTTTGACACTGATTTTAAAATAAAATGTAGTTGAGCATGAATCGCTCGTAGCAACAATGGCTGTCTGTTAATTGAATTTGAGATTATTGATAATGGCTGCTGGCCATGTTACATGATATCGTACAGAAGTCGGCCATATTGTACACTCGTGTATTGGTATTGTTGCATACGTTATTGTTTAGGGAAAAGTACTGAGAATGAAATTTATCACTGAAACTGTTATGCAGAAAAGAAACACTACAGAATTTACTGAAAAGCTAATACACTGAATTATACGTCTGGTCAAGCCTGCTAATGCAAAGATGCTGCGTCTTACCTTATTTTGCTGGAAGTTTCATTGCGTCTTCCCGCAAAATTTCAGAATTGGAAAATATCTTCAGATTTTGTTATCTCTCATACATTGACGTCCAGGTCCAGAAAGTTGATTTTTTTTTTACATGAAACAAAGAGAACAATGTAACAAATGACAAAATAACAAGTCCGACATGCAGTCGCCAATATAAAATAAATAAATAAAAATGTTGTTATTTTAAATATGTTAATTATTCTATCTGTATGATGGTGATTGTGATTGCAATTGTATTTGCTTATCTGGATCTTGGACGTTTAATTATTCGGTATCAGACGCTTGACAATGGCTTTTTCGTAAAGGCAATGTTACTCGTAGTTGACCGTGAAATAAAACTGAATAATCGGACTTCGTAATAAATCGTTTCCAAAGACTGCTGCGGTAGGTGCGGACTCATAATCTAAATCTCAATATTACAATAATTTGCCAGCCATGCCAATACGTCGTACAGAGGTGATTGTCTACTAAACATAAAAAAGTTATACAGTTAGTTAAATCAGATATATTCAATGAATAAGCCTACAGTTCATAATCCTACTTACTTTTATAAATATAAATTCTTTACAGAATCGAGTGCCTAGTGTGGTTGCAACTCGCAGTATTCTTCTATAACATGAAATATGGCGGTGTGCCAGACAATAAAAAAAATACGTGCTTCTCGCACCACTTCAACCAGAGCTCTCCTTTCTTAAACAAACATAAGAGTAACGTAATTGTGCTTTTGTTTTATCAGCGACACAGCGCTGCAGTTGTGTGCCATAGGCTTTATTTATTTGTCACTGATTATTTATTTAATTAATATTTCGCGTTTCCGAGGAAACTCACGCTCGGCATGCAAATGTGCCTTTATAGCATATAGGCGGTCGTTTTTCCCTCGTTCTGTTTGGGAGTGGAACAAGGAGAGAAGATGCTAGTTGTGGTACGAGGTACCCTCCGCCACGCACCGTATGGTGGATTGCGGAGTATGCATGTAGATGTAGATGGGTTTTGTAAGCAACTTTGTACTGTGTACCCCCAGTTTTACCCACACATAGATAGTTAAGAGAAAAAAACGGTGTGCTTTATAAATTATGGTAGGTCGTAGGAGAAAACTACTGCCTCATATTTGGAGCTTAAAGATATTTGTATGCCATAAATTGTAAATGGGTCATACCATATACTCACATTTTAACTTCATGATTAGAGTTACGAGAAAGAAAGGTGTACCAGTAAACTTACTTGGCAGCTAAGAAGTGGTGTGAACAGTATATTAGTATTCAATGAAAGAAAGTGGAGTAAGATGTCGCCAACTGCAAGGCACAGTAACATCAGGGCCGGTGAAGTAAAGGTTGGAAACCTTCGAAAAAGTTCGTATTTCTCAATTGTAGCTGGTCATTAAGTAGGTTTTCGTTATCGAACATCATGTCTTTAAAGATTAGCGTCTGCTCAAGGATGTCAAGCCTAGTGCCTTTAACTTCTCAATTTAATAGCTCTGTGTTAGTTGGTGGATTGGGAGCATGAGGCAATTGAACAAGGTGCTCGGCAAAAGTCGAGTACCATATCAGCTGTCATGCCATTTTCTTTGGCGTCACTTTTGTTGCATGTGGAAACCTGGCCTATCTGTCTTCAGCTTTGACAAGCGATATAGTGCACATGAATCAGGGAACGAAATTAACATGGTAACTATAATATCATGTCATTGTCCATGTTTTCAAACGTAAATAAAACAAACTGTTTTAATTACAAGGAGTTTATTGCATTGGTAATTGTTATATTTGTAGTTCCAACCATAACTGTTTCTTAAACAAAAGTCCATGTTCCAACTCAAGGAGGTTAGAATCTGTGGAGATGCCCTAACACCACAAAGGTGAAGCCAATGACTTATGCACTCAACCATATCTTTGAGAGTAAAACATTGTGAGTAGCATATATGTATTGTTGTGTCATTCATCAAAATACAAATGTAAATTTGTGTAAAAATGGTTACTCTTGTTAGCTATGCATGTACAAAGGGAACCAGAAAGTTTGCTGTTATTTTCTACAAGTAAATGATTAAGCTAAAATAATATTTTTGGTTTGAATATTGACTATTAGTTTCGATGTTTTCATCACTGACTTTTATGTTTATAACATGTAGGTTCTTGTAGGACAGTGGAAGGGAAATCTTGTGGATGCAAGCACTGTGATGAAATATAACACACCACTCAAATGCAGCACAATATGTTCAAACTGTTTCCGCAAAAATCAATTTGTCATTGTCATGTGTTCACATCAGAGTCTTACATTTTTCATTGTTTCTGTTCTACATGCAGAATGTAAGTGGGACTAAATTTTTCGTGAATAACTGTAGTGTTTCAATGGATGATGCTATTTATTTGATAGAAATTGATGTTCAACCCATTTTCCTTTGCGGATGGCAGCTGGTGTCACAGCAGTTGTCTATGCACTCTATATTTCACTTAATCGTTTATGTTTGAGATAGTTCAGTGAATGCAGGTTGCGTCTAGCGAAAAATTACTAATTGAAAATTTTCAACATAAGAATTCTTTCTTGTGCATATATGACTATTCTGCTCTGTGCTAACTGTTATATTGGAAGAGTCTTCTTTATTTTGGGAATTACCACTCTGGAAAGCAATAATAATTTACGCACATAAAACTTTGACGTTTAATGCTGATTTTATGCATTTGTTTGTTTCTTAGTGTTCCCAAGAGACATCCCCCCCCAAATCAATCTAAATAGACCATTTTATGACTGTTGTTCATATCAACAGAAAATTGTACAGTGTTAGTGATGTAAATATGCAAAGGACGGACGACATCAAGCTTCTTCAGCAGTCATCAGTTTTGCCTCAAATAGTGAAATAGTTATTTGAATCATGTGATAAAGACCTTACAGAAGATGGACTACATACATGAGGAGTACTACAGTATATCCAGTGTAAATGAAGAGTTGTCACATCAGTTTGCAAAGACAATATTTTCTGTTGTTCTTACGAAATGTGACTCAGCTTAGAGGCCTCTGAATTGATGCTTGACCTTTATTCAACAAGAGAATATGATTATGTCAGTGTTATATATGATACTTTTGTGCAATATGTATGTCCACAGAATTCCACTAATTTAATGACTGGTGAAGTTATGAGTAAATGCTTAAATAAGATTTTGTTTGTGCAGTATTCTCTTGAGACCTCAGTGGTCGCTTGATAATCACTTGATGTTAAGTCTAATAAGGCCCTTGAAGTGAGAATTCTGAAATCCTTACTCACAGAAAGAAAAATAAATGCAAATACAATAATCTATTTGTCATTGAAGGACAGTGAACTAGAATTGTGATAAAGCATTCTGCTTAATAAGCATTTATATGTTGACCCTTGCACAGAAGATAACAGAAACCAGTCCCTTTTTACAATGCTATTTATTTATTGAAATATCGCAATTGCCAGTTTTGAACGGACAGGTTTTAAATTTCTTAGTGTGTGTGTGGTGGTTTACGTTATGCGCATACATATACATCCAAAAGAAGTGCATCATAGAATTTTCGCCGCTGCAAGATCATAAGCGGTCTGCACTGGGACATAATGTCGCGGATTTTTCATCAGT
The DNA here is from genome assembly GCF_021461395.2 of Schistocerca americana. Classification (NCBI taxonomy): domain Eukaryota; kingdom Metazoa; phylum Arthropoda; class Insecta; order Orthoptera; family Acrididae; genus Schistocerca; species Schistocerca americana. The sequence goes on from NC_060121.1 coordinate 134,728,028, forward strand.
ACCACCACTCCAAGGAAGTTTCAGCAGTTGGGAAAACAAAAGGCGAACGGTAATGTAAAAAGTGAACTAACTGTCTGACTAACTGTCTCGGTTCAAAACCGGTAATGGCGATATTTAAATAAATAAATAGCACTGTAAAATGTGGCTGATTGCTGTTATCTTCTGTGTGAGAGTCAACCTGTATTTTGTAACCAGTCATGAGCGCAAAATGTCGGTTTTTGACAAAATAGCATTACGTTTATTTTGTTTGTCAAAGTGAATTAAACATTTAATTTCATAATGCACTAGAATATTGTTTTGTTACATATAAAATTATGATTTAAATCTATAACCCATTTGTTGTTAAAATTCATTTTTACGGGAATAATAGCTCAAACTTTGGACACTAGTGATTATAATAGTAAGTTAAAATCATGGCTGAGATATAGGAGGGTTGGAACTTAAATAGTGGCAACTATTTATTCACAACCGATACAAAAGAGTTACATGTTTGCACCTGTTACTGTCCTTCAGAGTAGTCAGCAGCGTTGTGTAGAACCCATTGCCAGCGATGTGGAAGGCATAGTATACCGTTAACAGAGCCTGTTCTGTTGATGCCTACTGCATGTCGAATCTCTGGAACAGTTCTGAAGAAAATGTCACAATGTGGTTCCTTCATCTTCGGAATCAAATCAGAGTCATAAGGACCTAAGTTTGGGGAGTATGGTGGATGGTACAGTACTTCCCAGTCCCATCGACCGAACAGAGCAGCCACAGCTTGTGCTATATGCGCCCGCGCATTGTCGTGCAAAACGATGGGTGGGTTGCGCAGAAAGTGTCGCCGCTTCTTTCGCAAAGCTGGTCACAGGTGATGCTCCAAAAACGAACAGTAATACTGTGCATTGACGATCTGCCGTGGAGGAACATAATGCTTTAGGATAACACCATCGCAGTCGTACACGAAAATCACTATAACTTTTGACCACTCCATTCTCACCATCAACAGAACAGTTTCTGCTAACGGTATACTACGCCTTCCACATTGCTGGCAATGGGTCCTACACAACCCTGGAGACTACTTTGAAGGACAGTAACAGGTGCAAACATGTAACTTTTATATCGGTTGTGAATAAATAGTTACCACCATTTAAGTTCCAACCCTCATATATTTCTGATTGTGTAAAATCGTCAAACGAAATTGTAGTGCATAGAATGACCTACACACCCTTAGAAGGCGGAAATGTGTAAAAGAGACAAAGATAGGCATTACCTGATATTAAGTGTAAGCTTTTGAACGTCCCATTATTTATGTATGACTACTAAAGAAGGGATTCATCATGTTTCACAAAGGAGCAGCTGGCTTTAGAGAAGTTTGACTAGAGTGATGATGACCATTGTTCAGACGATATGTATGTTCCAGATGAAGATCATGTAAAAGATTCTGAACATAACAGTGAGTTTGAAATAGAAATGAATTATATTCTCAGTATATCTGAGAATGAACAATGTAGTATTGACTCTGTTCAGATTAGAGAAATGATGACTCCAAAACCGACACAGCTTGTTGTGAGAAGAGGAACTGTTTCATTTGGTGTTTCAGAGTGCTGAATTGTGGTACTAAGACACCACACAAAAATTTAATGAAAGTTATATTGCTTACATGGTTAGGCATTCGATAATAATCCAGACCCAGAAGAAATATGGCGTTTGTTTCTCAATACTGAGACTTTTTATGAGATTGTAGCAAATACCAACTCAAAACAGCAAGTTATAAGTGATACATTACAGAATCCTTCCTCCTCTAGTTATAGGTATATTGACAAAACTGAAATTGAGGAACTGATTGATTTGATAGTTCTATGTCCCTTTGCAGCTCTTGATGGGAAAACTTACTGTGATGAAGCAACAGTGTCTGAGCAAGGGAAAAAGTTCCAAATTCAACACAGTTTGTTAATTGTCTTTTCAAATGTGTACTGTATATGGAACAAACAGGAACATCACAGCAGAGAACTGGTTTTCCTCCTCTGAACTGTGGAAGGTGCTGCTGAAAGACAAGTTGACATACACTGCAACTCTAAAATCCGACAAAACATAATTTCCAAAAGAGTTTCTTACCAATCAAAAAAAGAAGCAAGCTCTAGTATTTAACGTTTTAGTAAGCATATTAACATCATCGCCTTTTGTTAAAATATCTAAGGCAGTTATAGTGCCTTCTTCATCGCACCTCTCTGCATATACGAATGAAAAAAGCAAAGAACCAGAAATTATCGGTTTCTATAATTCCACAAAATCTGGTGCAGCCACACTACGCATGAAGTGGAGCAACTACTGAGCTAACTGCGGAACAAGGAGATGGCCACTAGCAGTATTTAACTTTCTAACATCAGTGAGCTGCACAAATATCTATTTTATGTATATACATAAATGTACAATGTCAAGATTTGAGTTCATGGAGAGCATAGGAAGGAGCTTAACCAGAGTACATATGCAGAGAGAGGTCCAGATTCCAAACTTACCGTATGACTTCAGCAGGAAAACTGCTGCAAACATTTTGGTGAAGAGCAAAGAGATGGTGATCCCACAGAAAAGAAACGACAAGTTAGAAAAGGAAAAAAACTGTCTTTATCGTCCATACACACTGAACAGAATGATGGCATGCAAGTGTTTCAAGTGTGATAAACCCAAACGATTACAGTGGTCAGTGAACATACATAAAATGTGTGTAGAAAGTTTGTAATTTTTTCTTTGATTTGCATATATATCAAGGTATCTGAGTAAAAACATGTCAGCTGTAGAAACTATTTTGTTTGAAACACTGCTGTTTAATTATGTCACTTTAGCATAAGAACAATGAACTTTATAAACTACCTATGTTCAAAAGCTAATACTTAAATTTGTAATTTTTTACATATTGTATTACAAAATATGATTTAAGTAAATTGAACGTATTAGCATCCATTTTATATCAAGCTATTAAAATGTTGTTTATTTTCGATATTCACTAAACACAGCACCAATCAGTCGCCGTGTCAATCCTCTGTCATTAGGCGCCACTGGTTTTGGATATGGAGGAGTGTTTGGTCAGCACACTGCTCTCCTAGCCATTGTCAGCTTTCGTGACCAGAGCTGCTGCTTCTCAATCAAGTGGCTGCTCAATGGGCCTCACAAGGGATGAGTGCTCCCTGCTTGTCAATAGTGCTCGACTGATCCGGCCAAGTGCTAGCCAAATTCAACATTGCTTAACTTCAGTGATCTGACAGGAACTGATATCACCACTGTGCCAAGGTTACTGGGCAATATTCGCTGAAGTGGACATAAAATGCGAAGTTTGATCATCTTAGTCCCATGTGCAGATGTTACTATTAGTGCCAATTTTTCATGTTACCAAATGATGATAATTAAAATGGTCAGCTCTTTTGCTGTGATGTAGTCAATGCTTAACAATAAAATTTTCTGTAGGCAAGTTAGTTCTCAACCGTCTGATTATGAGCAGTCCTCTACAAAAGTCGTATCTAAGTTCATACTCAAATGTGACTGCCAGTCAGTGGCTTTCAAGTAGAGAGGATATGTTTCACAAAGGATTTAATGGAGGAACCCTTGTTTTGGTCTCAACAAGATGGTTTACTGCACTGCCCCCTGGCTTCAGTCAATGCCTGTTCTAAGCATGTGTAGTGGCATCTCCCTTTATTCTAATCTCCTTGTTGCATCTACTATGTTCAGTCACAGAATAATATGAGAAAAATTTACTGAAAAGAAAATGAATCAAATGTCATAAAAGAAGATCTGCAGTTGTAATGCATACCACCACATACAACACAACCTTAAGGAAAAAATTGTACGAAGTACTAGTGCCACAAAATATACTTTAGATATGTATCTCAAGCAGTTCAATAAGCAGTTATGTATATGCGCAAGTATCAGCAGTAAATCGAGATGGTTATCGCAAGAACACTAACTATTTATCAGAAATAAAACGAATAGAAGGACACAAAAATTTCAACAGTTGTAGTGGTAGCCGTAATAAATAGCATAAATAAAAAATATCATAATACCGTTGAAGCTAGCATGGCAAAACACACTTTTGCTATGCAGCTTAAGTGGAGGCTGTAGTACACAGTTACAAATATACATACATACTGTACTAGAAGTAAATCTAAATGATTGCTGATATCACTAGAACTTTCACCATTTATTGGAAAGAAACAGAATCGAGTATAATTAAAAAATTCCCTACAGCTCTACTCAGCACCATGATACACAGTGCGAGTTTGTAAAAAAGAACATAATATTTATCACAAGGGAAAGAAACACTGATAAATCGACTAAATATTGTAATTCCTGCCGAAACAAAGATACATATCATCTTTCTCATACACAACAGAGATTAAAAATGTATTTTCTCTCGAATTCAAAGACAATATGACACCAAATCATGCAATAAAATAAAAACAAATCTCAATTCAAAATGTCCATTAATAAGTTATGTCACAACACCCATTACCACTAAGTCACAAGTGAAAGTCACTGGATAGTTACACAAGTTTCTCTTTATGCAAAGAAGAAACTGCATGACATAAAAATGAATTTTGCTGCTAAGTAAATGTTTTGACAGTAAATAAATTTCGAAGAGGATACTTTATTTGTTGAAAAACAAACGATTTTTCACATTGTAAAGAGCATATTTTTGACTAATTGACAATCATGTTCTGGTGCATACAATGCCAGGACTTAGCAAATTTTTTCTGGGTGCTGAGAATGGTATTCTTATATATTTTCATGATTAGCACACTGGACTTGGACTCAGCAGGACCATGGTTCAAACCCGTATCGAGCCATCCCGATTTAGGTTTTCTGCGATTTCCCTAAATCGCTTCTGGCAAATGCTGGGATGGTTCCTATGAAAGGGCATGGCTGACTTCCTTCCCCATCCTTCCCTAAACTGATGGGACCAACGACCTTGCTGTTCCGTCTTCCTCCCCCCTCCACAAATCAACCAAGAAATTTTCATGATTAAATTAAACTATGGAGTGGGGGTCCCAGTAAAATACAAAACTTTTTGTTGTAGTCTCTACACCACTAGACATTCCTTATTGTATAAGGTCACCAGTTTTAGCAGCATGTTGTTGTCATCTTCAGGTCATATAGTTATTACCACAGAAAACTGTCACTTCGATAAATCCCAATTTTCCAACTGACATCTGATCACCTTATATATGAAGAAAGTATAGCTATCTAGACATTACAATAAATAGTTTTATTCTTGTACGTGTTTCTTACTTGGACTCCAGTCAGACTGCACCAGTATCTATTCAGTTGCACCTGATACTGATAACATGATCAATCGTCGAAATTTTGTGTGCAAAAATGGAATAGTGAACTCGAATGGATACATTTAATGGTGAGGTTTATCAATCATGCCGAGTGAATCCCAGCAATTACGTTCATATTATAGCTAAACAAGCTGTTCCTCAAACAAAATATAGATTGTTTACTGGAGATGTTCATGGAAAAGATGTTCATGAAAACCACGAAAATTAACGTTATTTTGGAAATCAATTGGTTGTATAAAAACAAAACTCTCACCACCCCCCTTTCTCTGTCCATATGTATGTTTGTATGTGTATGTGTGTCTTCGATTTTGATGAAACTTCCCACAGCGTAAGGACATATTTCAACGTCACAAAACGTTTGTGCATTTGTATGCCACTAAGAGCAGTTCCTTGGTAATACATTTAGTGTTGTAGCCTTTTCTATGGTGTATTTAGTTTCACTAGCTGGATTTACTAAAGCTTTGTTGCTACAGTGCAGGCCTGGATCCAGTAAAATGTGAGAAAAATACGAAATATTACCATGATGTAATGTAGTCAAGTCTTGAGGATTTACTTGACCCTTCTTTCTGTTTGCTTCTTCAGTACTGTCTCATAAATATCTTACAAAATAGCTTAGCCACTTATAGCGACAAGAAGCTTCTTGAAACTTCCTGGCAGATTAAAACTGTGTGCCGGACCGAGACTCGAACTCGGGACCTTTGCCTTTCGCGGGCAAGCGCTCTATCAACTGAGCTACCCAAGCACGACTCACGCCCCGTCCTCACAGCTTTACTTCTTTTCAGTCTAATCTTTAAAGCCAGATGTAGTGATTCAGTTTTTCTGCGTTGCTTTCACATGTCTTCTTCTATCTCTTTTGATGACGAGTAACATTGATGCAGCAGATATAGGTACACTAAAGCGATCTTCTAATCAGTAGCAGAATACACTTAAGTGCCAAAGAAACTGCTATAAGCACGTGTATTCAAATACAGAGAGATGTAAACAGGCATAACACTACGCTGTGGTCGGCAACGCCCATACAAGACAACGAGTGTCTGGCGCAGTTGTTAGATCAGTTACTGTTGCTGCAATGCCAGATTATCAAGATTTAAGTGAGTTTGAACGTGGTTTTATAGTCGGCGCATGAGCGATGGGACACAGCATCTCCGTGGTAGCGATAACGTGGAGATTTTCCCGTGCGACCATTTCATGAGAGTACTGTGAATATCAGGAACCCAGTATAACACAAACCTCCGACATCGCTACAGCCAGAAAAAGGATCCTGCAAGAACAGGACCATCGACGATTGACGAGAATCATTCAGCGTTACAGAAGTGCAAACCACACGCAAATTGCTGCAGATTTCAATGATGGGCCATCAACAAGTGTCAGCATGCAAACCATTCAACGAAACATCATCGATATGGGCTTTTGGAGCTGAAAGCATACCCTGTACTCTTGATGACTGCACGACACAAAGCTTTATGTTTCGCCTGGGCCCATCAACACCGACATTGGACTGTTGATGACTGGAAATATGTTGCCTGGTCGAACGAGTATCGTTTCGAACTGTATCGAGTGGGCGGACGTGTATGGGTATGGAGACAACCTGTTGAATCCATGGCCCTGCACGTCAGCAGGGGACTGTTCAAGCTAGTGGAGGCTCTGTAATGGTGTGGGGCGTGTGCAGTTGGAGTGATTGGGACCCTTTATACATCTAGGTACGACTCTGACAAGTGACCATATGTAAGCATCCTGTCTGATCGCCCGCATCCAATCATGTCTATTATGCATTCTGACGGACTTAGACAATTCCAGTAGGAAAACGCAACACCCCACACGTCCAGCGTTACTACAGTGTGGCTCTTCTGAGTCTAAACACATTCGATGGCCACCAAGCTCCACACACATAGACATTATTGAGCATATTTGGGATGCCTTGCAAAGTACTGTTCAAAAGAGATCTCTACTCTCTCATACTCTTACGGATGTATGACAGCCCTGCAGTATTCATGGCATTAATTCCCTCCAGCACTACTTCAGACATTAGTTGAGTCCATGCCACGTCGTATTGAGGTATTTCTGTGTGCTCGTGGGGGCCCTACATGATATTAGGCAGGTATACCAGTTTCCATGGCTCTGTATATAGGAATATAAAGGAATATAAAGGTTTCTGTAAATCACGAAACTAAACGGATTAGTTTAAAATGCAGCTAGTGTAGGTGTAATATGATAAAGGACAAACTTCATTATCACAAAACAGTTGTGCATTAATACACCACGAGAAGTGGTTCTTTAGTAATATGAGCAAAACTGTTCAGCTTGCCAGCTGCATGGATTCAAAATAAAAAAAAGATTAGGTGTAAACTAATTCCATTGAGAACAGGGTCATAAGCGACAGAAGATAAAATAGAGAACACTATCACAGCTCAGACACTACAAAATATATGCATAATACATTCACTTTTGTTGTTGTTGTAAATTTTTGTCACACAACTTCAGAATTAACGTTAGAAATCATTAGAATTCACTAAAAGCATTAAGTAAAAATATAGAAATACTTTTTGAAATATTTGAAACTTGAAATATGTGGCAGTTAGAGCCAGATTTCAATTTTTAAAATTGTATCTGTTCTTTTTTTATGTAAAAGTTGTGAAAATGTGGAGAACGTATTTTTCCAGCAAATTCATAAATTTCGATCAAACTGAAATATTGTATAAAAATATTTTATTTTTAGAGGTTCGGCTTAAGATTTATTTTGTTCATTTCATCATTTACTTTCCGTAGCACAGACAATTCTTTCACTATATGCTTATGTTATGGAAATTAATATCCCATATGAAACTATTTCAAAAATTTGCACACCATTACTACCTGCACAGTTTAAAAGATACTCTATTTGTCACTTGATATTTTACATTTTGTAAAAGTTCAGACGCTTGAACAGAGTCAAGACCTTTTTTTTGGAATAAATCCTTGAGCAGACATACTGTGTTTTATAACATGAGGGGGTACACATTGTAGTTCATACACATGTAAAGTATGTTAACAAGATTAATATGTATGAGCAAAATCACATTTTAAACTTAGTTTAATTAAACAACAATGAAATAAACATACATCATATGTGCTACATCACTATTTAATTAAGCAATAGTTTAATTAAACAGTAATTTAATTAAACAATAATGCAGTATAAAGGTGTTACCCCATAGTAACAACCGACTCTAAACATTAAAAATTGCAGTTACATTAGCTAGCAACGACCCACTTATTCGATGCTAATTACCTTATAGATTACTGGTTCATTGTGGGATTATTCTGCTAGCTTGAAATCTGGGTTACTTTCTTGCATGGATAGTAAGTTTTTTCACCTATCTCGAAGTTTGTTTTCTATTACTGCACTTTGTTTGGATGTCTAACAAAACAACTTACGACTGTGGAAACGGAAGCAATAATGAAGGAATACATGCAGGCTCACAACTGTAAAACAACAATAGAATGGAAGAAGACAACATTATTTGTGGTTGGCGCACTTTATACATAGGTATGCCTGCTCAACAGTTAATCTCACTTTGCCATAAAGGTCATCTATATTCAAAGCCAGATTTTACCAGCTTTAAACCATCAATAAATTAAAAAAGTTATTTTATGCTGAATTATTTAAAATTTCACTAAAGTTAAAAATGTTCTTCTAGGTAAGTAATAGATGAAGGAGGAGGTAACTTAGACCATCAGTAATCTTCTAAGATGTTTGCTCCACTGTAAAGTGGGACTGAGAGATCTCCAAGTCTAGGTTTTCAGTGTGCCAGTGAAAAAAACTGACAGATGTTTGGCGTTTTAAAAAGGACAAGTAGGGTAGTGCTGATCAAACGACTGTCCTATCAAGAAAAAAAGGTTGACAACCCTAGGTATCATTATTTTTGTGATGGTATAATATGTTCTAGAATTCTGCTACAAATAGTAGTGCATGCCATCAATAAGTTCTATTACTTTTTCTTGTAGATGGATGTGATCTTTGTTCTCATACTTTAATTGGAAATATTTGTCTGTTAAAGGTAACTGGCTAAGTTCTAGATAGTAGTGAACATTATTTGTAGTCCTATATAGGTGCTGATAGTTATTTCATCGATCTCACAATGGAGTGGCATGTAAATGGTGGCACCATTCACTGATTTTTCTCGTTAAATGAACATTTGAAGACAAAATTCAGGTTTTTCTCTCTCATTTTGCTGTTTTCAGTTCTCAGCGTGGAAATACACAGCTTTATGAACATAAATTCACAGTGACTGCCTTAACATAAGATTGAGTCTCTCAGGGGTTTCGAAGGAGTCTTATAATAGGATTCTGGTAAAATTTCTATAAAAAATTTGAGCAACAATTAACTGTAAAAATTCATACATTACAAGTGTGGTAGGCAAATAAGTTTTGATACCTATTATCGTTTGAACTTTTCTTATCTCTATTGCATAGTAAATGGTGTTTTAATGCAGTTTTGTCGGATTGTTTGCACAACAAAGGTGATCTCTGTCTTCTTCAACTGTTCCCTTCGCTACAATTTTTTATCATGCATGAATCATTTTTCTTACAGCAGTTCTCCACATTTGCCTTGCCTCAGTTGAGAAGCTCTATCTTCTGTATTTGTACTATTTATAATAATATTTAGCATTAATATTGACAGGGATCTGTTTTAAAATAATTCTTGTGTCCACACAGCAAAATAATGACTGATACATGAGCTGCATCTGGCGAGCACAGTATAAATTGATTTTCAAAATAAGTGCATGGCACATTCCTAAGTACACTTTTTTATAAGAATTACGTACTGTCAAGTATTAAAGTTTAAGAAATTATAGAAAATTCCTATGGTATTTAATTTTGATTGTAATAACATAAAGCAGGGAGAAATGATGTCTTCGCTACATGATAGCTCGGTTTTACTTCCTATTTTTCTATAATGTTTTTGAGATTAAAACATAATTTCCTTGAAAATTTTACTTACTGTGAAATGTGTATATAATTAATTTGAGCATCACTATAACATAGGTCTGTGTGATTTATTAACATGTAGTAATAGTAAGGGGTTAAGTTAAAATCAGCCAACTATTTTCAAAACAGTGTTCTGCATAGGACTATGCTGTTATACCAGCAAATTTGATGTCTGATTGCCACTATTTGTAACACACTGTAAACTGGTACTTGATTATAATAATGTGATAACAAGATATGACTCTTCTTTCAAGACACATTGGTGCACATAAACAGCTTCTTAACCTTCTGACTACAAACAGTGTATTGTCAATACCACACCTTGAGTTTCAAAAAGCAAGAGTGTACTTAATTCATTAGACCATGAACCACAGACTGTTGCTATATTCTGCAATCTGTCAAGGGAATTAGAGTGTGTAAACCAAAACATCCCTTTTAGTAATTAGAATATTATGATTTAACAAGAAATGCTATAAAATACTTCAAATCTCATCTCTCTGGCAAGAGCCAAATGGTGTGAATACGAAAGAGTCTTGTGTTAAGTTATTAGTCATTATCAAACTGGAAACTATTTATATATAGTGCCTCACAAGGCAATGGTTTTGTATACATTTATGAACTTTCAGCAGCAACATTACCAAAGCCCATGTTTGTTTGGTTTTCAAATGATGGAAACATTAAAACAAATATCAAATCAATATAGTTTTTGAAAATGAATTAATGAAATTTTCATGGGCATTAATAAATGGCTCCTATCTATTTATTTGTCACTAAACATCGCTATAGTATTAAAAGGGCAAACTATATGCAGTTCATAAATTGTAAGAAGTCCACTGCCCCTCAGTTTATGTCTAAAAGATGATGACAGGCAGACATAGGAGATTGGCAGTGCTACGTTTTTGGGACCATAACTTTATAATAAATTGAATTGGGAGGAGAATACTACAGAGTTACTAAATCACATAAGTAAATCTTTATATGCAAAGAAGATATTGTCAGAAATATGTGATATAAAAACTTCTTTTACTTTCATTTCATAAACTCATAAGTGAGGATTTTTGTTTTGTGATGGGGTGGGGGGATGACTCATCAAGGCAAGCTAAAGTTTCCAAGTGCAAAAGAGTGAAGTATATTATTTCTGCTGTCGACTCAAGGATGTCCTTCAGACCTGTTCAAGAAGAAAGTACTAACTACTGTTTCCCAATAAATTTTTCTTTAACAAAATCTATCATAGATAATTCACTTCTTTTCTAAACCAAGAACTCAAATCACTGAATACATACTAGAAATGAGAATAATCTTCATAAAGTTTTAAAGTAATGCACTTTGGTCCAGAGATGTCTTCAATATTCAGGAACAGGCATATATAACAACTTAGCAGCGGACACAAAAAGTTTAACTGCTAACAAAGTGCAGTTTATGAGAAAACTGTATGATTTATTGGTGGTTAATTTCTTCTACCTCATTGCCGAATTTTTTAGTTGAACATATTGATGTTCATGTATTATCAATAATCTCAAGTAATTTGAGTGTTTTGGAAAATCTGGCTTCTTCAGATCTTCAGTGCATTAATGTGATCAATGTAACTAACTGCTGTAATTTGATTTTTCTCTTGATGATGTGTGGAAACATTAATGTAAGAATTATCAAATGCACTTCACTGTACTGTACATTTGCACGTTTTGTGATATTACATCTTAAATAAAATAGGCTATTAAAATAGGTTTAAGATTTTAGGACATTTTCTACATTTCTGAGGACAATTTCTTTTAGGCTCTGTGAAAGGGACTTCTTTCTTTTTTTGTAAATATGTATTATTTATTCCTCTTTTATGACATGTTCTACATCCTTAAGGATTTCTTCAGTATGGATCTATGGTAAAATCTAATCTTTAATTTTATTTTATTTTTGTCTGAAAGACAGATCGCTGGCGTCTGCATGGTTGAAGAAACTGGCCAAGAGCAATTCATCTCTTAAAGAAATGAGCCTGCGAAATGATTTAGCCCGTCAGCTTGCAAAAATTGTGCAAGTTGAGAAACGCCTTATTCCACCTTTCACGATGTTTCCTCCAGTGGGACCACTACAGCCATGTTTATGTCCATCAACTACTGTAAGTATATGAGAATATGGACGACAATGAGATCAGAAGTAATGTTCATTTTCTCCTGTACTAAGCTTTACTTTCATCAGTTCAGTATTTGTATTTATCACTGTCATTATCATGATGGTCATTCAATAATTAAAGAGAAAAATTGGTCTGGAGTAAAAACTGTTAGTAGGGCAAGTTTGCTACTTTCGTGGCTTTAAGTTGGCATCCCTGGGATGAGCCCTGCTCAGCTGATGTATCAACATTGTTTTGTTCATAACCTCAAAAATACATTTCAAGATGGTAAGTCCGCTTAAAACATGCACATTAGTTGAACAACGTTCTGTTATTCGTTTTTTACTTGTTGAAGGCGAGAAACCAGTGAATGTATACTGTAGTATGTCTAATGTTTGTGGTGAGGGTTGTATGTATCGTGCAAATTTTTAAAAGTGAGTAGAGCAGTTCAAAAATGGTCGCGACTCAGTGACTGATAAACACCATTCTGGCCAACCAATTGCAGTTTCAAATCCCTCTCTTGAAAGTCGAATTGATTACATTATTCGTTCAGACCACTGTGTGACTGTGGAAATGATAGTTGATAAGGTTCAAGTTAGTACTGGTGCAGATCATAACATTATCTGTAACAAGCTGAAGTACTGCAAAACATGGGCAAGATGGGTCCCAGAGGAGTTGATGCAGCTACACAAGGAAACAAGGTTGAGAGTAAGAGCTAAAGGAACATTATGAAAGACAAGGTGAGCATTTCCTGAACAAAATTTTAACCTGTGATGAAACTTGGATTAATTATTATGAGCCAGAATCACAAAAACAAAGCATGGAGTGGAAGCACACCAACTCATCTCTCAAGAAAAAATTCAAAACCCAAGCATCAGCAAGAAAAGTCATGTTGATGGTGTTTTGGGATGCTGAAGGTCCAGTTTTTTGTGCAACATACAATGAACAGCCATTACTACTCGTATTTGCTTTTAAACAAGCTAAAACCAGCCATGAGAGAGACATGTTGTGGATCTCAGTGGACAGGTGAGATTTTCCAGCAAGACAATGCACGTCCGCATATTGGTCATCTAACCTGTGAAACCATCGACAAAATGAGCTGGGAAGTACTGCCTCATTCTCGTAGTGATTTCCATTTGTTTGGTGCACTGAAGGAGGCTTTATGTGGGTAGACATTCCAGGGCAATGTGGGAAAAAAGTTTGTGGGAAATTGGTTCAAACGTCAAGATAAAGATTTCTTTGCAGTCAGAATAAAAAAGCTTGTAGCCCATTGGAACAAGTGCGTAAATATTTAGAGGGATTATATTGAAAAGCAGAAAAAGTGTTTTTTTGTAAAAATAAAGACATTTTTATCCAGACCAATTTGTCTCTTTAATTATTGAACGACTGTCATGCAAGGTTTTCATCATGATCACCAATACCAAAATTGTGTATCAAGATAAAACCATTGGATTCCAAATGAATCCTTGTGACTAAAGGATACAGACAAGACATGTAAATTATTTTCTTTAATTGAGTCAATAGTACATTCCATTTTTAGATGAGGCTACTTTGAGAACTATTGAAAATTGACTCACGTTTTGATGAGTTACTAATGCAACTACATATATAGTCAAATGTCATTATTGTTTCCAATTACACATTCTGAAAGTGCAGACTCTGATGATAGCAGCATCTTCCGTCTTTTTACACATAATTTGGGGAATTAGGTAGGCCATAAGAGTATTGCAATGTAACGTTACTGTCCTGAAGATCTGGAATGTACACATGAGGATATAATATTTCTGTAGAAAATTTTGTTTCTTCCCTACAATATCTTCAACACACATTTGTACAGTTACTGCTTCATATAGAGACCAGTGATGATGATGATGGCTGTCAAGATCATGATGTGCAATTGGAAAATGAAGCAATAATTTCAGTGCTTATAAAATTCCTTTGTATTAATGGTAGAAACTGGATCACATTGCTGCTCATATTAGATGTCATGGGAAAAATGTGCCAGAGATGTTGTGGTGTGCTGTGACATACTACACCATGAGACTAGGATGTTGATGTTCATTGTTCCTGCAAACCTCAAACACTGAACCTTCCCATAATCAGTCAAGATTATGCAGCACCACTGTCCCATGAATGCCTGTCAACATAACTGATATAAACGTCTGGCTGCTATATGGAAGATTTTGGCTTTAGCCCCCTACTGCCAAACACTGTCCTTGTTAGGACTGGAGCATCTTATGGACAAAAGAGTAATTATTAGAAAGAATGATCGCAGCTGCAGTTTCATAAGCAAGTATTATGGAATGTGACACTATAGCCTATGCATGTGTCAACCAGGTACTATCCTAAAATGATCTCTAATGCAGATCATGTAGCAATGGTCAGTCAGAACGCTAAAGCCCAATATATATTGCAGTGCTAATTATTTTAACGATATAAAATGAATTATTACTGCCATATATACAATATATCCAGCATTATATCACCGTCATGTTCATATACCAATAATAAGGATAATTTTAAACATCAACCATTCCACTTCTCACAGCATGACAATACATTATTTCTCAACTTATAACAGTTTGTGGGTGTACGTGTACCATGCACACACTTGTAGTTGGTAAACACATTAATACTCTGAATCTTCACAATGATACAGTATGAATACAACAGGGCTAGTCAGAACAAATTGAGGTCCAAAGAAGTTAGCTTGCAGAGATCAGACTATCGATTGTGCAGAGGTAGATGGTCGCGACAGAATCTCCCCACCCAGGCAGTGTGAAGCAGAGGAGAGGACAAGCAGAACAGGCAATATCTTCAACATACATTTGTACATGTGTCTGTTGGTTGGCAGCGCAGGTTGACCTGTAATGCCATGGCAGGACCCAAAGGTAGGCATGAGTGGACCATTCTTCAACGACGGAAGGAGCTCGATGGTGACAAGAAAGACGAAAGAGTCTAGGAGCCAGAGGAGGGTGGAGAAGATGGCCCACATGGGACATGGGAATGTTGAGGTCGCATGTGGGTGGGGGAGTGTGCATGAGGAGGACAGATGCGGTCAGAAGTCCATTGGTATCAATAGATGTGGAAATATTGTCCATATCAGCAAGGTTTTGGAATGGAGGGATGAGGATAATATGTAGAGGGAGTTGAGGAAAGGGCGAAAAGTGTGCTGTGCAGGAGACATCAATGTGGAAAGTCGCCATGCCGAAGGCAAGCACATCACTCAAAATACTCGTTTGAGATTTTGCAAATGGAAGATCTGCAGAATCCTCGATACAGGGGAAAGAGGAAGTGGTAGCACCAGGGGGAGACAATTCACATGGAGTACAACCATCAGATGACGTACTGTGGTTGTCAATGGAAGGGGGCTGCAAGTCAAGGTACTGGGGGGGGGGGGGGGTGTGTCAACAGTTGAGAAGGGGTCAACCTGTGCTTGTATGAGGGGGAGGGGTCCTTGTTGAGAGTCCACACTCACTTGACACATGGAGAGAAATGTCTGTTATCTTGACTGACCTGCTGAGCACTCAGTGTGGTCCTGAGTAGGGGACTGCAAGGCTGTATGGACAGAACCATCACGAAGCATGACAAATTCGCATTTGCTGAAGTCTTTGTAACAAATTCTATTTATGAGGAACTGGGGAGGCGAGGAGGAATATGTAACTGAGCAGTGTGACAGCAGACATACTCGACAAGGGTAAGGAACACTGATGGAGCAAGAAGAACGAAATCATTGACAAAGTCGGCTTCCTCCCATCTGGTGTCACAGTCCATAATGGAGAGGTTGTATCTGAATCCTTCAGAGTGGGGCAGCAGAGTGGTGAGTTCAAGACAGATGTAGCGAAACCTACTTTAGGTAACTCGAAGTGTCCCATTGGAGACTGGGCGTGGCAGCTAACTTTACTGCATTGATAGGGTAGGCATGTGTGAGTCCAAGAGCAGCAGTCACTCTAAATTCCAGGCCAAACAACACGCTCAGCTACCAGGCACATGATAGTCCTGAAACTGGAGTATGACAGCTCATGTAAGACTTAGAAAACTTTAAAGAGGAGGAGTGCAACGACCACGGTATGGAGTGTTCTGGTGGACATGTCATACAAAATTGATGATGCAGAAACAGGCAGTTGGCACAGTTGAGTGTTCAGAGAGGAAGAGGTGTCACGTAATAAGCCTAGCATTTCAGGGTACTGTATCTGCAGTGAACCATTTTGTTCAGGTCAAGGGGGGTGGACACAGTGTTTAAATGCAACATGCAGTCTACAACATTGTCAGCACCTTTAATATAGCAGACGTCAAAAGTATATTGCAGATAAGGTCCATGTGCTGGAAGCTATGAGAGGGGAGACCATCTGCGAGCAGTGAGTTACCAGTAAGAACAGTGACATCACACCCATTTATGTCCTCACAGATGTAAAGGGTAGCCTCGTAGATTTCTAGCAGTTCTCTATCAAAGGCTGACTACTTACATTGCAAAGGTGAAAGTTTTTTTGGAGAAGAAGTGCAGAGATTGTGAGGTGTTCATGATGTGTTGTTGTAGAACAGCCCCAATAAAAGAATCTGTTGCATCTATGGTGATGAAAATACGAATGCCGGCAATCGGATGTGCAAGGGTCACCACATTAGAGAAAGAAGTTCTGAGCTCATTGAATGAGCGAGTCATGTCATCAGACAATAACTGCTCCTTTCGTGTGGTGGAGGTGCTTTTATCCATGAGATAATCTGACAAAGGAGCCTGAAGCGCAGCAGCACGGGAGATGTGGGGCCAAAAGAAGTTCATCCTGCCAAGGAAATGGCGTAGGTCCCAATAAATCATAGGAAGAGCCAGGTCGTTAACGAATGGGACCTGCTCTGATGTTGGACAGACTCTGTCAGAGGTGACAGTATGGCCGAGGAAGGTAATGTTACAGCATCAGAATTATGGCTTGTGATTCATTTCAACACTGTTGTCCAAAATAACTTTGAACATTTGGGTTAAATATTGTTCTTGCTCCTTGGTAGAGGTGGGGAAAATGAGGATGTCATTGAGATAAGCTTAGAAAGCTGATTATGTGCTCGTAATCAACAAAGAGTTAATGAATCGTTGACATATTTGGACTGCATTCTTCAGGCCATAGGACATAAAGCAATACTCAAATAGGCCAAATGGTGTGGTAATGACAGTCTTGGGAATATCGTCTTTATGTATAGGAATTTGATGGTAAACCTTTCGACAGGCAATGACGCTGAAGAATTGCATGCTGTGGATCTGTTGTGCAAAGTCTTGAATACAGGTAATTCAATAGCTGTCCATCACAGTACATGCATTGAGTTTGCGATAGTTTTCAGAAAGTCTACAGGTACGTTTTCTTAGGAGATGACCAATTGCTATCAGACAGGCATATGAAACAAGCATCTAAGACTTCTTGCACTGCGAACTTTTCATGATGTAGTTGTTTGGTGGTTAGCTTTGTACCAGATGGGAGGACCTTCAGTCATAATCAGCCTGTGGTGGGCACTTTTAGTAATCATGTCAACCAGTGGCTCATAGGCTGTGGAAGGGGAAGTGTCACACTCAACATTAATGGAATGAGGTTCACTGACTTACAGTGTCCTTGGTGAGGTCAGTGAAGGAGCAGCAAGTGAGTCTGCAGGATCCCCAAACGAGGGTGGCAGTGAAGTGGTGAGGTCATCAACTGTGCAGCGAGTACATGCCAGACTTGTAGATGCATCGTCGATCAGCTGGTAGAGAACGACTTTGATGACATGTAGCATATCTATGTCGTGGTATTAAGTCATGAATTCACCGAAATAACTGCAGTTAGGGAAGAGCACTCAGAGGGTGTGCAGACAAGGGGTTTGCAATATACCACAGGAGGGGTGGGAGAGGGGGGTTAAAGAGCATGATTTGTAAGTACACGATGGATGATGAAGGAAGGTGGCAGCGTGAATGTCCAGCAAGAGTCCAGAATGGAGAAGGAATTCTACCCTGAGGACTGGGTCGTCCACATCAGCGACATAAAAGATTCACGAAAATTGAAGCATGGGCATAAGGAGAAGCTGAAGTATGGTGGAGCTGCAGACAATGATATTGGAGCTTTTGGCTACCCATAGAACCATCGACGATGGTAGAAGGCTTGAAGGATCGAGGGCGCGAAGAACGACTCTTGAAGCTGTACTGGTATCACCAGGAATAATGTGTCAATTGCACGGTCGAGCAAGTAGTGTCTGCCAGTGGTAGAAGATACAGGAAGTGATGACTGATGATGGAGGTGGCACCCTGTTGCGACTGCGTGGCACGGAGTGCCTAAACTGATCTGCACTTGTTATCTGGGAGCCCTGTGCAAGGAAGACACCAGTTCCTCGCGGTATCCCCGCTATAGTGGCTACCAGTAGAGGACTGCTCGATGGCAGGAGGAGCAGGGAAGGGGGCCGGAGCCGGTAGCGCCACTAGCTGCTATCTGCATGGCAGCTGCGGAGTTGCTAACATCACACATGACCTGACGTGTCTCCTGCCCGAGAGGCGAGGCAGAAGGTGGCGATTGGGTCACTCTTGCGTTCTTTATCCGTACACACGTATCGAGACGAATTATATGGTATGCCCTGTCAGCAAGGCAGAGGATCAGAGACGTGTGATATCAATTGGAGTTGCAAGTTTTGTGGTATTTTTATCAACCACACTGACCACAGGGGTGCACACACTGTCGACGAGAGCATTTAGACGACGCCAGAGATGAGACGGCAACTTGTGAATAATGTGGCGTCTTCTGGAGAGCGTGATAAACACTCGATAATGATGTTTTTGGCGCAGGTGTATTTTGCCAGAGCCGGTAACGGTAGGAGCAGGTCAATGGTGAGGTCTGAATAATAACTAAATTGTGTGATAAGGCACACAAACCTGATGATGTCATCACTGGCGATACATGTGTATCAATGGCTGTCCGTGTAGAGCTGTGGTAATTTAGAGCTATGGTAATTTCGATAAACGTATGACCCTGTCGCTGTGCAGTACGAGAGGCGCCAGTGTCTTCGTTTGATGTATCGGTGAGGGGACAGGGGGTGGGCTGTTCACACGAGACACACTGCACAGTGGGCTCGGAAGGGAATGATGCAGGCACAAAAAATTACGGCCTCGACGTGTGGCGAAACCGACGTGGGAGCGACAGTGATTCCAGTTTCTAGAGGTATTCACGCACCATTAGAACCCTTGGCAAATGGTATCATTCAGACGTGAAGTTTGGATCATAATCTTGCGTAATAGTCTGTAGGAGGATATGCTCCTGTTTGATGTGTCCACGTGACAATGCTAACGTAGGCATATAACTGAAGTGGAAGATGATTTCGGTGGTATAGAGTGCATCATAGTGGTCCCACCAGGGTTGTATTGACTGTGTGAGGCTAGAGTCTTGTAAAGACGAATTGATGAGGCGGTTGCAATTGAACTGTACCACTCAACTGATGCACGGTGAGTAATGTCCAGTGTGAAAGACATCGATAAAGTGTAAGGGTGCGACCTGTCCATTGTCGAATCGAGAATGCAATACCTTCAGGTTGAAGACAGCTTTATCTTATAGCTGTCTCTAGTGAGAACTGCTGGTAGCACCTTTCATCATTGTGTCTTCCATCTGCCACTGACTGTTGTCTGTTTTCTGCCTTTTGGCTATCTCATATCTTTGAATAATTTTGGTAGCAGTGATGAATTATTATCTCCAATTTCATTTAATTCTCCACACAGCACTTCATTAAACATTGACAGACTACTATGTCTGTTTTCCTTCTCCTGTGAGGATAAGACAGAAAGGGACCAGATTCACACAGAAAGTGGGTCATTCATTCTACCAGGTTCACGTGTGTGACAGCTTGTCTTTTTTATACATTTAATGTGAAATGATGTGTTCTTCTGCCTTTAACATCCTTCACATTCTATACATTCTGTTACTTTAGTCAGTATATTAATGCCTTTTTTCCACATATAGGTCTATAGCATTGATGGCGATTATTACCAGAATGACTTCTGATGATACTGTTATGCATGTCCTTGGAAACCACAGCAAAACTTTTATTTGCATCCTGAAGAGGATCATTCACATATTTAAAACTTGCAACTTAAATACCCAAGTGATAGTTCCAAAACTTGAGAATGGCAGGAAATGTTTCCGTGTCAGATATTCAAACAGATTTTAATAATAACCCAAAATTATTTACGCTTGTATTTAAAATTTTGTTGCTTTCTCACATCTTCTGATGAGATGGTCATTAACATTTTGTTTCTCATCCAGCATCAAGGTATCGCCACAGTTCCTTCTTAATGACTGCTTCGCCCTTCACTCTCAGTGTGGAGTTCCCTGTTCTGGACAGCCTCCCTTCCAGCAACATACACAAAGCCTTGTGAGCTGCTACTCTGAGCTTGTTCTTGAAGCACCATTTACATGTTATATCTAGGACCAGATTACTGTTCACTTGTAAATTGATTCTTGAATTCCCTGAAATCGCAGTAACAGTTCATCTTTGCTAAGTGTGATCCCTTTTGTCAGCATTATTTCTACTAAACTTTCTTGCAGTAAGCCTATAGCGATAACATTTGAAGGTTGTCCAAATATGGAATCCTGCTGACAAATTTCCAGGACAGTTTCTGTTGACTGGTTTCAGGAATCCGTTACACTATTGTTTACACTTTGGAGTATACCAAGAAGCTACAATACTGTCTCTTAGCCACATAAAAAGAGCAGACTTCCATAGGTTTGCAAATACTAGTGCAAATTCAATCTCATCAGGTCTACTGCATTACCAGTTACATTGTTTACTCCATGTAGTATGTTATTTGTAGCGTTTTGCATTGATATTTTCTTTCGGAAACTGTGCTGATTTTGATTCTGTTCAGCAAGTCCGTGCATTCTGTGATGCAAGAGCATTATAGCATTTCTTGAAGACTGTGCAGCACCATAAATAGACAATGACTTTTGCTGCATAGAGTTTTTCGTGCCTTTGCATCATATTACAGCTTTTACTCTTTCCTTAATCTCGGTATTCGACTTTCCAATACATATTCATTTGATAGCTTTGTCAGATAGTAGGTGACTCCTTCCTCTGTATCCTGTAAAAACTCCACTTTTATCCTAGTTGGAAGTTTTTCCTTTTTCAACTGTATGATGACCATTCTCACTTCCTCTTTACTCTTTAGCAAGAGATTTTATCCTTTTCATATAGGTACCTCATCTCATTTATTAATGTTTTATGTTTCTCTGTTTCTGCTCATAATGTTCCCAAGACTGATTTCTTAATATCAAATATGCTTTTTCCTTTGATTTCGATATCCCTTTTGGGAGAATCGTCTGACACTTCTCTGAGAATAACATTGTTTAACCACTCATAATACCATCAGTTACTATTACTCATGGTTTTTCTGGGTGTGCATCTGATGGTTAGTGTTAAACCTTCAACTCCAAGCCACTAGAATCAACACCCATATTGTACTAGGGCGACTTGGCAACTACATTCTCACTGGTTGCTGTGAGTGTGTAGATGATAGCAATAATAATGGTAATTACGATTTCGTGGCCATTGAAAACGAGCTTCTGATAAAAGGTAAAGACAACTTAAAGATTATAGAATGACCTAAAACGACATTTAGGTGTCTTCAGTTTAGATATTTATTCTTTTGCGCTGCAATAAGCTTGTTCATTCATTTTATGAACAGTGACATTACATCTATTTGACTCAAGTTCATCTTGTTGTAATGTCTTTTCTAGTCTATGAAAACTATACTAGAAATTAAAGTAAGCTTTCAAGCTATTACAGATTTTATTTTTATTTTTATTTATTTATTTATTTATTTTTTGCAGCCAGTAGCATGCCCTGCTGCGACACCTACACAGAAAAGGTCGAAACCTTTGCTACATAAAATTTCCAGAGATGGTGGAGCATTTCTGTGTGGCCAGCCAATCCCACCCTGTGGAGTCTTTTGCTATGTCGCTGTTGTTGGTGATGAGGATAATGCGGACACAGATTAATCCATCTTTCCAGGCGATTATCAGTATGCAGTGTACGATAACTAGTAAGCTTCTGAGTCATGTCTGTGCCGATATATTTTAACAATTTTGAAAATCACGTCTGTAATATTGTTATTTTTATTTTCTTTGTAATAAATTCAGTAACTACATTAGGACTACCTCTTCAGAAAATATGTTCGTTTCATTTGCACATGTGCATACATTTGCACGTGTAGATCGTTGTGAATAGACTAGTCTTTACACCAGCCAGCAGTGAATGTGATAGAATTATTGCGGTAGCATATCTGAAAATCTCTGATCAGTTATTCTACGAGGGTCACTCCAAAAGAAATACACACTATTTTTTTTAAAATCCATCTTTCATTCTACATGTTCGAAAGTTTTACAGTGTGTAGATACATCCTTTAGGAACAATATTTTCATTTCTCCACATAATTCATATCCCTCTCAACTGCCTTACGCCAGCTTGGAACCAGCGCCTGTATACCCGCACGGTAAAATACTGGACCAACCTGTTGGAGACACTGTTTGGCAGCGTCCACAAGGGAGTCATCATCTTCAAATCTTGTTCCACGAAGAGAGTCTTTCAGTTTCCCAAAGAGATGATAGTCACATGGAGCCAAATCAGGACTGTAAGGCAGGTGTTTCAGTGTTGTCCATCCGAGTTTTGTGATCGCTTTCATGGTTTTTTGACTGACATGTGGCCGTGCATTGGCTTGCAACAGCAAAACAGCCTGCTTTTGCCGATGTGGTCGAACACGACTCAGTCAAGCTTAAAGTTTGTTCAGTGTCATCACATATGCGTCAGAATTTATGGTGGTTTCACTTGGCATGATGTCCACAAGCATGAGTCCTTCAGAATCGAAAAACACTGTAGCCATAACTTTTTTTAGCAGAACGTGTGGTTTTGAATTTTTTTTTCCTTGGGTGAATTTGCATGATGCCACTCCATTGATTGCCTCTTCGTCTCTCGTGAAAAATGATGGACCCATGTTTCATCACCTGTCATAATTCTTCCAAGAAATTCATCTCCACCATTCTTGTACTGTTCCAAAAGTTCGCTCATACCGTTTTTCTTGTTTCTTTGTGAACCACTGTCAACACCTTGGGAACCCACCTGGCACAAACCTTTTATAACGCTAACACTTTCAGTATTCTGCAAACACTTCCTTCCCCTATCCAAATGTAGCATGACAATTCGTTCACTGCGATGCATCTGTCAGCAGTCACCAATTCATTAACTCTCTGCACATTGTCTGGAGTGTGTGCAGTTTGAGGCCTCCCACTGCGAGGACAATCCTCAATATTGCCGTGCCCGTGTTCATCACGTTACCCTTTTTGCCCACTGACTAACTGTACTGTGATCGACAGCAGCATCTCCATACACCTTTTTCAACCTCTTGTGGACGTCTTCGTTGATCCATTATGGATCGTGGGATGATGGCTGGTATGAACTTCTTGATGCAATAATTTACCCACAGCTGTATGTATTGTAGAAATTTATTTTATTTTATGAACTTCTATGTGCTACCAGTTTCGGCATTACATTGATGCCATCTTCAGGCCCCACTCGCCATAGTTGTAAAATCGCTATACACGGAAGGAGCCATATAACTGGATCCGTGAATCAATATGGCTCCTTCCGTGTATAGCGATTTTACGACTATGACGAGTGGGGCCTGAAGATGGCATCAATGTAATGCCGAAACTGGTAGCACATAGAAGTTCATAAAATAAAATAAATTTCTACAATACATATGGCTGTGGGTAAATTATTGAACCAAGAAGATCTTATGGATGTTTCCCACTCTCTCGTTTTCACAGCACAGGAATTCTATGACAGCACATTGCTTCTGACAAACATCAAGTGTAGCAGCCATCTTGAAGACATGCTGTGACAGCGCCACTCATGGGAGCAGTTTGAACTAAGTTTGTAAACAAGTGGAAAGGATGTACCTACACACTGTACAACTTTCACACATGCAGAATGAAACCTGTATTTTTACAAAAATAGTGTGCATTTCTTTTGGAGTGACCCTCATACATATGACTGAAACAATGGTGAAAAGCAATGTCAGATCAAAGTTGAATTAATGTAGCCTTTCATAAAATCACTTTTGAATGCAAGTCACATAATATTCAAAGAATTCAGTGTTCAAACAAATTTCTGGCTTGCAGCTAGTCGTCGTTTAATTCATTTCACGATACGTCCAATGGACACCTGCCTGTAATCTTCAGGTGAACCACTGAAGACTGACTGGAAGGTTCACAGTCGATATATCATGGGATAAATTACACAATGACCGGCTGTAAGCCCGAAATTTGTTTAAACATTCAATTCACAGGGAAAATTTTAAAATTCACAAAGTATTTAACGTATTGAGAGATACCACTTACAAACATTACTATACTTAGCATAAGTCCCACATTGTCATGAGTGCATACTTTGTATTTGAACCACTGAATGAGGAATAAAACATCCTGAATAGCGAACAGAAGCTCCTGTGTCTATTCTGCAATACACTGCACTCACACATCTTGTCATACAAGGGTGGTTTGAAAAGTTCTCGGAATCACCACGAGACGTCAGCGCTAGCGCATCGAGTTCTCCACGTGATATTCATTCTACTGTTGCCTGTAAACACGTGACATGCCATTGCTCTTGGAAGAGAGCTGTGGCAGTGACGTGGCTCTGTTGCTGTTCCTACGTAGTGATCTGCGAAGATGGAAAAATTCGAGATTCGAGACACTGGGGGACTCTGCTTCTTCACATTTAACTGTTGCCAAGTGGACAAATGAATTTAAATTTGGTCACGAGAGCTTAGGTGATGATCCGTGCAATGGTTGGCAAAGACGTGTCACTACTCCAGAAATCATTGCAAAAGTGCACTAAATGGTCTTGGAGGATCGCCGATTGAAAATTCGTGAAATCGCTCATGCTTTCCATATGTCATCTGAAAGGGTATATCACATTTTAACTGAAGAATTAGAAATGAAAAAATTATCTGCAAGATGGGTGCCATGACTCTTGATGCTGGATGAAAAACACACATGCCATCGCCATGGCAAAATTACACAAACTATGGTATGAATTGTTGCCACACCCACCTTATTATCCTGATATGGCTCCGTCAGACTTCCATCTCTTCCCAGAACTGAAAATTTTTCTTGGTGGACCAAGATTCACTTCCAACGAAGAACTGATAGCAGAGTTGACAACTATTTTGCAGACATGGAGGAAACTCATTTTCAAGATGGGATCAAGACACTTGAACATCGCTGGACCAAATGCATTAATCTACAGCCAGCCGGTGTGACCGAGCGGTTCTAGGTGCTTCAGTCTGGAACCGCGCGACCGCTACGGTCGCAGGTTCTAATCCTGCCTCGGGTATGGATGTGTGTGATGTCCTTAGGTTAGTTAGGTTCAAGTAGTTCTAAGTTCTAGGGGACTGATGACCTCAGATGTTAAGTCCCACAGTGCTCAGAGCCATTTTCATTAATCTACAAGGAGCCTACATTGAAAAATAGAAAACGTTTCAGTGATGTAAGTACGTTCCAAGAACTTTTGAAACCACCCTCGTATGTTTGTATACTTTTGTATCATAGTGTCATTTCATATTTCAAGTATGTCCATCCTGCAGGCGAGTCATTAACGCAGCTTTCACTGTCCAAAAATCACGAGTTCCCTCCTTCTACTCTGCTCTGCAGTGTGCTTAACACTGGTACAATGTAATCAACAGTTAAATTATATTTTAGCAGACGCATCTCATATATAATCACAGATGTATGATACAAAATTCTTATAAAATATATCTAAAATTATTACAGTTGTCTCTTTAATTTATGTATTTGCAAAATAAATGTAAGAAATATAATATTGTGAAAGTTATTACTCTGCCTATCAACAGATGGCAGGAAACTAGGGAGTGTCTCATGCCAATAAAACGCCTGACTAGGCTAGTTAATGCTACTAAAGAAATGAATATAGTAATCAGGTTAAAAATGATGTAGACTGTAGTAGTTATTCGGAGATGATGAAGCCTGCACATTATAGAGTAATGTGGAGAACTGCTTCAGACCAGTCTTCAGACTGAAAATCACAACAACAGCAACAACAACAATGTTATCGTGATGACTGTCACTGTTTAAATGGTGTGCTATTGCTTGCCTTTTATGTTAGTTTTAAAAAATGAGAGTCTCCATAATGTAAATACATGGGAAAGGTAGACCTAAACACTTAAACAGGGGCTTACAGGAGTTTCTCACTTAGCTGCTGCCAAATTACCTCAGAGCCCACATTTAAGATGGAAAAGAAAGTAAGTATAATAGGTATTATTCCAGAATGAGATTTTCACTCTGCCTCGGAGTGTGCGCTGATACTGGCAGAAGTAAAGCTGTGAGTACCGGACGTGAGTCGAGCTTCGGTAGCTCAGATGGTAGAGCACTTGCCCGCGAAATGCAAAGGTCCTGAGTTCGAGTCTCGGTCGGGCACACAGTTTTAATCTGCCAGGAAGTTTCATAGGTATTATTAATTGTTGTTTCACATCACACCTATTTTTAAATAACATTGAAGCTATCTACATTTTCCATCCCCAACTCAGTGACAGAGTTAATGAGTATGCTCAATCAGACAGCTAGCCATGCACCTACATCTCAAATTGGCATGGTAGGCACACACTCAACAGGTACATAGTAAGCTATTAAAAATGGTTTCTTCTTTCATAAATTAGGAACCATTGTAAGTGAAAAACAGTTGCTTACTTGCAACACTTTCTCCTGTTAAAATTTTGTTCTTTGTATTAGTGTCTGTCACTCTGATTACATGGCGCTCCCAAACCCGGATTTCGTAAAACGTTTTCTTAATAAAGCTTCTGGGTGGCCGCATAAACACTTCAAAATCTATTCTGCATATCGCTTATAGTTGCCAGTTTTCCAATTCCGCAACCTATTTTCACTCCCATGTAAATGAAAGCGGTTTTGAAACATGCTTGGACTGTCAGCTTTCGTCTTGTTTTTAAAAACTGTCAGCTAATATCGACAGAGTGGCTTTCTGTACAGTGAAGGATAAGTAGAAATATTAGGTGGTGGTGGTGGTGGTTAGTGTTTAACGTCCCGTCGACAACGAGGTCATTAGAGACGGAGCGCAAGCTCGGGTTAGGGAAGGATTGGGAAGGAAATCGGCCGTGCCCTTTCAAAGGAACCATCCCGGCATTTGCCTGAAACGATTTAGGGAAATCACGGAAAACCTAAATCAGGATGGCCGGAGACGGGATTGAACCGTCGTCCTCCCGAATGCGAGTCCAGTGTGCTACCACTGCGCCACCTCGCTCGGTAGAAATATTAGGTTGAAGCTATTTGCACCTCGTCTAGTTGAAGAGAAATAGCGATTGTGTTGACTAAATCATAAACTGTATCAGCTGTTCTCCAGATGCCATATTTAACTGGGTAAGCAAATCCGCTTCAGACCTTAAAATGTAAACACGACAGCGAAAGGTGGTTTCCGAAATTCAGTTTTCGTCTTTCGAAAGATATTTATATCTGTCAAGCTGGTCAAACCCATTTAAATGATGTCAATATGTGGTGAACTACGAGGTGTGACAATAAAGTAATGAGAATGATGTGAAAAAAAAGTTGCTTACCGTTTTAGTCAAGTTTATTGTTGCCTCCTTCAAAGTAGTTCCATTCTGACTGCACACACTTTTTCCAGTGCTTCTGCCATTGATGGTAACATTTCTGGAACTCATCTTCTCTAATATCCTCCAAGACCCTCGTCACAGCCTTTTGGACATATTGTGTTGTTTGAAAATGGTGTCCCTTGACCACCGTTTTGACTTTTGGAAATAGAAAAAAGTCGCATGGAGCGATATCTGGTGAATGAGGTGGCTGTGGTAGTACTGAAATTTGTTTTGAGGTTAAAAATTGCTGTACAGACAGAGCAGTATGGGATGGCGCATTATCGTGATGCAGATCTACAGTTATTATCAGATGAACCGTTTCTTGATGTTCAGTTCTTCTTCAATCATTTTTACAGATAATCTTCGATCAGATCATACGAGTTCACGCACCCTGGCCAAGCTGACATCCATCCGTGAGGTCGATGGTCATCCACTGCAGTCTTCATTTTCAACATTCGTTCTGCCTTCACTAAACATTTTATGCCAATGAAAAAC
Organism: Schistocerca americana; assembly: GCF_021461395.2. Classification (NCBI taxonomy): domain Eukaryota; kingdom Metazoa; phylum Arthropoda; class Insecta; order Orthoptera; family Acrididae; genus Schistocerca; species Schistocerca americana. The sequence continues at coordinate 134,756,562 of NC_060121.1, forward strand.
TTCAGCTATTGACATAACCTACTCTCCAAAAGCCTTCTGAAGCTTACCGTAAGTTGTCGTCGCGTTTTCATCCGATTTAATGCAGAAAGAAATGGCGTACTGTTGCGCTATATTATGCGGTTCCATTTCCATGATGAGAGACACAAACACGTGTTAAGTTATTACAGCACAACTCACAACTTAGCAGTTGCATCGATGTGCCGCTTGGACTAAAAGTAGATTATAGACCAAGGTTAAAGATAATGTGCCTATGAAAGCCTGCAGGGTTGCCACATCTTGCAAAGAAAATCAGTCTCATTACTTTATTGTTGCACCTCATATGTGTGTGTTATCTTTGACTGTTTTTACATCTTTATTCCTACATGCTGTACTGTTCACTTCCAGTCTGTCCATATTGATTGTGTATGTGATAACACGTAGTAAAGTGTACCAATGTCAAATGTTATAATAAATCACCGAATAGGTACATGTTTATCATGTTCTCAATATCCACGAAACCTCAATGGATACCCAGATAACAGATGGTTAAATGTATCAGGAATAGCTGATTAAAAACCCACGTGTCGTGATTCAAAGTGCAGTGTGTGCTGCTGTTCATAGCGAAGAATTGTTCGAGTCAACGAATATGGCGACAAATTATCTAACTAATGTGCCAAAGCTACGGAAACTGGGCGTTAGCTATCGAAAATGTGGTTATTCTCGAAGGATTAGCAAAATGTATCTCAGAAGTAGTTTCATCAGAAGATTCGAAGGCCAAAGCAAAGATAATTCTTACGATTGATCCAACTTTATATGTGCACATAAGAGAAGCAAAAACAACACCAGACACCAACACTGAAAGCAATGTCTGTCGACTCTGGATTTGCGAGAAGAAGAAATTTATTGAGAACACTGATATCAACACGTCTAGAAAAATGTGATTCAATCATGATCTATGTGAACCAGATGGTAGATAATGGTTTGAAATTAGGTGGAATGGGTTTTGCTATTAATGATGAATGTATTGGGTTGCTACTGGTAGCAAGATTACCAGAAAAATATTCTCCCATGATAATGATAAATGAGAATTCAGGAATTCCAGTCACAATGGACGCAATCAAAGGTAACCTTCTTGACAAGGAAGAAGAATTCACCCCAAATGGTAGTGCTTTTAGGGCCAAAAGTTGACAAAGTAAACCAAAGTTTTCTCACCAAAATGGAAATACAGTGGGAAACCAAAACAGGAATGACGTTGTTTGCTTGAAATACAAGAAACCAGAACATTTTAAAAGTAGTTGCTCTAAAGTGACAATGATGCAAGACAAAACAAAAGTTGAAACGTTTTCAGTTCAGTGTTTATTTGTAACAAGCATAAAGAACTAGTTGCAACTGCAGATCTCATTAATGACGTGTATAAGCTAAACGTTGATGAAAGAAGTGATGGGAATGATTACAGCCTCTGATTGACATAGAAGATTAGGTCACATAAATGCAAAGGATCTTATTAAAATGAAAAATGGTGCTGTAGAATAAATGGTATGTGAAGACATTAACATTAGAAGTAAAACTGTGTAGTATGCAATGAAAGCAAACAAATAAGACAGCCTTTTCCACTTGGAGCCACTAGAGCCTCTAAACACTTCAAGTAGTACATGCAGACCTGTGTGGACCAACGAAAGTTATATCATTAGGTGTATTTTCTCATTTAGGAAGATGATTACACCCAAATGGGATTTGTGTATTTTCTGAGGACAAAGAAGGAGACATCACAAAAGTTGAAAGAATTTCAGAAAATAGTGAAGGACCAGCAAGAAAGGAAAAATCAAAACAGTAAGAACAGATAACAGAAAAGAATTCTGTTACGTGAATTTTGACAGTTTGTTGAAAGAAATTTGTATTATACATCAGTTATTCGACAGCTGTACACCAGAACAAAACGGTTTGGCAGAAAGATTAAACAGAATTGTTTTAGAAAGGGCAAGATATTTACTATTTTATGGTTGATAAAAGATTTTGGGCTAAAGCAGTTAATAGTGCAGTATATTTGCGAAATAGGTCAGTGAGTTCAAGTTTAAGGAATAAAACACCATAAGAATTATGGACTGACAAGGAACCCCACACTAAGCATCTCAAAACAATTGGAAGCAAGGTCGTGGTGTATATTCCCATAGTCAAGAGAACAAAATGGGATAAAAAGGCAAAAGATATGATCTCAGTGGAATGTAGCAATACTACAAAAGGCCATAGACTTTATGACCCTGAAACAAATGTAGTGATAAGTTGAGATGTGACTATAATGGAAAATATTAATGATGCTGAAACTGAAGTAAAGAACCATGAAGAAATCGCCACTTCAGTCTGATACTATATTAAGAGAGGACTTATATGGTATCTCAAAAGAAGCAGTTACATCAAAGACATTGATGATAAAAAATGTGTTACACAAGAAGATGAAGTAAAAAAATTAAAAGATCACAAAGGCAGCTCAAACCAAATAGAGGATTTGATGAGTATGAGATTTACTTTTCTGCCAGAACTTCAGATCAACTCAAGCAGCCAACAAGTTTGAAGGAGGCCCTTGGTAGGCCAGATGCAAAAGAATGGAAACGTGCTATGGATGAAGAAATACAAGCTTTCGAAGATAACAGTGCTTGGGAAGTGGTAAATCTTCCAGAAAGTGCAAGTGTTGTGCAGTGTAGATGGGTGTTCAAGAAAAAATTCAACATTTAAAGTGAAGTTCAATATCGCACTACACTAGTGGCAAGAGGATTCACTCAGAAACCTGAAGTTGATTATGCTGAGAATTTTCTCCTGTGGTAAGGCATTGAACACTTAGATGTCTAATGGCTTTGTCTGTTGAACTAGATTTGGACATTACACATCTTGACATTAAGATGGCTATTTTAAATGGTATTCTCAAAGAAGATATTTTCCTACAACTACCCTAAGGAGTAAATCTTTGTAAAGCTAAAACAAAAGTTTTGAAGTTAAAAAGGGCTATGTATGTTTTAAAGCAATCATCCAGAGTGTGGAATCAAAGAGTAAATGATGTCTTAACCTGCCTAGGTTACAAAAGATATGACCTTTCTTATTTACAAAAAATAAAGTTAAAGGCTTAGTTACTATGATAGCTTTATATGTTGATGACTTTTATATTTTTTCCAATGACTCAGATGATACTAAATTTTTCTAAAAAACAAATTATGTTCAGGGTTCAAAATAAAGATTTAGTAATGACTAAAATTGTTTGGAGATGGAAATCAAATATAATAAAGCTAATTGAGTGTTAGCTTAAAGCCGGCCATAGTGGCCGAGCAGTTCTAGGCGCGTCAGTCTGGAACCGCGTGACTGCTATGGTGGCAGGTTCGAATCCTGCCTCGGGCATGGATGTGTGTGACGTCCTTAGGTTAGTTAGGTTTAAGTAGTTCTAAGTTCTAGGGGACTGACGACCTCAGATGTTAAGTCCCATAGTGCTCAGAGCCATTTGAACCATATTTGTTAGCTTAGAGTCAAGAGAACTACTGATCAGTTACTGAAAAGGTTCAGTATGATAGACTGTGAAACTGTAAAGACTTATATTGAGACAAAACTTGATTTTATAAATGAAAAAGAAACTAATACTGATAATGTATCTTATCAAGCCCTAATAGGTAGCTTACTATTCTGCACGGATATATAACTGTATGAAGTTCCCTTTCTTTGAAATTTTAATAATACTTCACTTTGTGTACATGCATAAGATACAATAGCATGCCTTGCTTCTTTCCTCATTGCACACGTTCATGGCAAACAAAGAACACGTAGGTAAGTGCTTTTCAAACGTGGACATTAAAAATGTTGTGCATACAAGTTGAAAATGTAACAAACAAGAATCAGCACCAGTAGGCAAACAAGTATTGGTATCATAGTTCCAACTTCATTTCATATCGATACAAATACAGTAAAAGTCTAATTAAATGCATTACGAAAGCTTGCTTTTCGTGTCACTTCCTCTTCTTGGTTATTCGAGATACACTGAAGTGCCAAAGAAAGTGGTACACTGCCTAATACTGTGTAGAGCCCCCGTGAGCAAGCAGAGGTGCCGCAACACGACGTTGCATTGACTCGACTAATGTCTGAAGTAGTGCTGGAGAAAACTTACACAATGAATCCTGCAGGAATGTCCATAAATTTGTAAGAATACGAGGACGTGGAGATCTCTTCTGAACAGCATGTTGCAAGGCTTCCGAGATATGCTCAATAATGTTCATGTCTGGGGAGACTGGTGGACAGCGGAAGTGTTTAAACTGAGAAGAGTGTTCCTGGAGCCACTCTGTAGCAATTCTGGACATGTTGGGTGTCGCATTCTCCTGCTGGAGCTGCCAAAGTCCATCAGAATGCACAATGGACATGAATAGATGCAGGTGACCACACAGGATGCTTACGTACATGTCACTCGTCAGAGTCGTACCTAGACGCCTCAGGGGTCCCATATCGCTACAACTGCACATACCCCACACCATTACAGAACCTCCACCAGCTTGAACAGCCCCCTGCTGACGTGCAGGGTCCATGGATTCATGAGGTTGTCGCCATCCCCATACACATCCATCCTCTCGATACAATTTGAAACGAGACTCGCCCGATCAGGCAATATATTTCCAGACGTCAACAGTGCAATGTCGGTGTTGACGGGCCCAGGCGAGGCGTAAAGCTTTGTGTCATGCAGGTTGATGTTTCGTTGAATGGTTCGCACGCTGACACTTGTTGATGGCCCAGCATTGAAATCTGCAGCAATTTGCGGAAAGATTGCACTTCTGTCACGCAGAAGTAGGGTGATCAGATGCAATTGCTTAAAAAGGAGGACAAACAGCTTCAAAAACGAGGACAAAGGAAGAAAAAGAGGACACATCAAACGGGTCAACTGCAGATGAGGATACCACCCGTCAGCTTTGGACAAGTCACGTGACTGCCGAGAATTACCGGTAAAACTAGTAGTTAATTGTTACTGATGGTCAGGTGGTGGTTAACTGAGCAATATAAAAAAATTAAAAACATTGATTGTGGTGACAGTGTGGCGTCGGTATTTTTGTTATGTCAACAACACGGAATTGTTCACAAAGCGAAAAACGTAAGGCCATTCACCTCCCTTCATTCGACGTACCGCTACCGACATCTACAATTCAAGCAGCAGCTGACGACATGTAAACTTTTAACCTTCCGAATACAAATAAATTGAATGACTATGAAACAATGAAATAAAACCATGACAGTTAATCTGTCGAGTTATTTCTTACCTTTATTGGTCACTGAGACGTACGTTCCAGCTCCACAGCCGGCCGCGGTGGTCTAGCGGTTCTAGGTGCTCAGTCCGGAACCGCGGGACTGCTACGGTCGCAGGTTCGAATCCTGCCTCGGGCATGGATGTGTGTGATGTCTTTAGGTTAGTTAGGTTTAAGTAGTAAGTTCTAGGGGACTGATGACCACAGATGTTAAGTCCCATAGTGCTCAGAGCCATTTGAACCATTTTGAGCCAGCTCCACATACCTTACATTCCGCTTCAAATTCATTTCTCCCTTTCTTGAAAGCCGGATATTTGCAGGAAAGGACATCAGAAAATGTACACTTTCGTTTAGGCATAGCCAAATATTTTACGTAACTCACTCGGTTAAAAATTACAATCATAAATCACACGTGCATTACAAGAAGCCAAGCCAATACAAAGCGAAGATACGAAACGAAAATTTTAAATAATCGATATTTGCATTCTCTTATAGGATAATCAACGATAACATCGACGATCCTGGTGCCACCTACTAACACCGCCTTTGTGCGTGTCTATCACGAAGGCTGTGCCAATAGTTAAAGTATTTCAGAATAGAGCAATAGAACGGAACGAATTGTAAATTTAACTGTATTACGCCCAACTTTGCAAAAAAGCCGGACACTGTAAAAATCCGCCCGGACCCCGGACAAAGAGCTAAAAAGGAGGACATGTCCGGATTAATCCGGACGTCTGGTCACCCTACGCAGAACGATTCTCTTCAGTCGTCGATGGTCCCGTTCTTTCAGGATTTCAGGATATTTTCTGGCCACAGCGATGTTGGAGATTTGATGTTTTACCGGATTCCTGATATTTACGGCATACCTCTAAAATGATCGTACAAGAAAATCCCCACTTCATCGCTACCTCGGAGATGCTGTGTCCCATCGCTCGTGCGCCGACTATAATACCAAGTTCAAACTCACTTAAATCTTGATAACCTGCTATTGTAGCAGCAGTAACGGATCTAACAACTGCCCTAGACACTCGTCGTCTTATGTATGCGTTGCCGACCACAGCGCCTTATTCTGCCCGTTTATATATCTCTATATTTGAATACGCATGCTTATACCAGTGTCTTTGGCGCTTCAGTGTATATCAACAAGAAGCAAGTTATATTAACGAGGCCAAATGTGTCGTCTTACTACAGCAAATAGTCATTCAAGAAGAGAAAACCGTTCGTAAGTGCTTTCCTGACACTACGTTGGTTGTGTAAGCACTCTAACTTTTAGTTTTTAAAACACTTGTTGCGTCTGCACGATAGAAATAGTGAAAAAGAAGCAATCATAACCGGTAGTCTGCTAATGTTTTGGGCTACTTAAGAAGGCGGTAGGTCCCATCCACTCTGGCTTCAAAACAGCTTACAGCGTTAAGTCTATAGCTCCATCTTCCTTCACTTTTCACTTCCACAGCTGTTACACCGTCGTCAAAGTCTTCGCCATAATTGTTGGAGAGTGAACGCTGAACAGCTAAATCATCTGCGGAGCAGCATTTAATGTAATATTACTTTTAAAAAAAAGAGAAACGGAAACGATTGTGTGTGAAATCATGAATAGCAAGAAGAGAAGCTCGAGGTGTTCACCAGAATTTACTTGGTGATCTACTGTGCGAGAACATAAAGAACTGCGAAAATTATTTGAGAGAGTGAACAAACATTTCAATTTTTCCTTACGAGAGTAGCTCCACATATCTGTAAACTAGATACTCATTTAAGAAATGCGATTTCCGGTGAAAACCATGTCATGGTTACGTTAAGAGTTATAGCAACTTCCGAAACCTATTCGAGATTGCAATACAGTACTCCAATCCTATAGAGCACCATTTCGCGCATCGTTTATGGAACATGTGAACGAATGTATAAACCACCTGCAGATGAATTTATGAAGATTAGGTTTTGTTATTGAGAGTAACAAATAAATTCATGTATCCCACTTACATACACGTTATTGACAATATCTACATAGACATCTTAGTCCATTTAATGTCTTCCTTACATTAGCACAGCACATCCACATCAAATACAACTGATAGCTGCAAGTATTATTTTACTACATTCTGTACAGGTACAAGTGGGTACCTACCTATATATACATTGTTAATGTTGCCTCTCGGTAGCTGTACCACTGGTTCTTTAGCTGAAAATGTTCATGACAGGATTATATCTCTTAATAAAGAAAAAGAAGTCCAGTAGTTCTTTTCAGACGTTCACACGAAATCACTTCGCATAATTTTTTTTACAGGCTTTAATTCCTATTGCGACAGACCAGACCTCATTACAGATCCTGTTAAAAGGATGAGAATTATGAATTAATTGGCATACAAAGTAATTTTTCCTATAGCAGATTAACAAATTGTCTACAAGGCACACGGAATGATGATTATAGTTCGTTAAGGTATGGTGGCATGTTTACAAATGTTACTTATTAACTCTATCACTGATTCTTATAGTCACTGCTCATATCCTCGAAGAATCCCGACGCTACTTCAAATAACAGCTCTATATCACACAGTGTAGAGAATACAGTAGAGACTCGTGTAATTCGAGACGGTCTTAAGAAAATTAAAATTTTACATTAAACTAGATTAAAAACCTGTTTTCATACGTTGTCCAAATGTATGTTTTACGCACCTCCGAATGTGTTACGTTTTGAACTTTCTTTCAATTTTCCATGTGCAATACAGGTAAATTTGTCCTACTTGGGGTTTTCGTTCATAATGCAGAGAAATAACTTTAGGCTCAGAATGCTAATGCATTTGCATTACAGATGGACTGTTACCATTAGGTTTAGAGGCGCTTGTTCTTTCAATTGTCGACCCTTAAGTAATTGGGACCGGCTGACCACTGTTGTATGAACTCTACGCAGTTGTGTAGTGACATATGTATTGTAGTGAGCCCATATTTGTCACATTAATTTTTAAAGTGTTGTTGTACATACAGTAAACTTTACATATGTATATGTGGGTGTTTCTTGTGCGCCCCCGGTAGCTGAGTAATCAGCGCGACAGACCGTCAATCCCAAGGACCCGGGTTCGATTCCCGCCTGAGTCGGAGATTTTCTCCGCTCAGGGACTGGGTGTTGTGTTGTCATAATCATCATCATTTCATCCCCATCGACGCGCAAGTCGCCGAAGTGGCGTCAAACCGAAAGACTTGCACCAGGCGAACGGTCTACCCGACGGAAGGCCCTCGTCACACGCCATTATTATTATGTGTGTTTCTTAATGTTTTAATTCATACGTTAGAATGAGTGTCAGGAGGAAGAGTAAATTTGTACCTTGAATGTGAAACTGGAGGGTTTCAAAAGAGTAGACAAAGGGGAAACGTGAAAACAACTTGCTGCTGGACAGAGACAGAGAAGTGGCAGTTGGAGATCGGCATATAAACAGAATCAAAACTGAGAAGTATTCATCAAACAAGTGTTCTATTTCGTCATTTGAACAGAAGTCAGTGAATAAATCTGAATATGAAACACTGAGTAAAGCTTTGTTCGTTTGGTTTACTCAACAAAGGCAAAAAGGAAATACAATTTCAGAGCCTATTCTATAAGCAAAAGCTCTGATTTTTAGAACTGAGTTAAAGGAATGTGAGGATGACTTTACTGCAAGCTTAGGATGGCGGGATAGGTGGAAGAAGCGATACGGCGTAAGGCAGCTTGAAATTTGCCGCGAAAAGCTTTCTACAGGTTCTCAAACTGTTAAATAGTTTTGTGAGAAGTTAATAAAAATTATACAAGAAGAAAATCTTACTCCTGATAAACTGTTTAGCTGTGATGAACCAGGGCTAAATTATACAATGCTTCCATCTAGAATTCTAGCCTCAAAAGAAGAAAAGGCTACAGAAACGTAAAGAGAGGTTAAAAATTCTTGCTGCATCGACTTCAAGTGGTGACCATAAACTGAAGCCGCACGTAATGAGGAAGTCTGCTACTCACAGAGCTTCTCTGCAGTGCATGTTACGTATGTCCACCAAAAATCTGCTTGGCTGGACGAAAATATTTGTAACAAGTAGTTTTTGGAGATTTTGTTCCAGAGACCAAAAGATAGCTGGAGAAAAAAGTGTTTGCCTTCCAAAGTAATCTTAACGCTTGACAACAGTGGTTCACACGCCGATGAGGAAGAATTACGATGTGGCGGTTTCCGCGCATTGTTCTTCGCCTCTAACGTAACAAGTTTAATACAATCTATGGACCAAGGCATTTTACAATACTTGAAAATAAGGTATCGTTGTAGTTTGCTTCATACACTTTTACAAACAAAAGAGGGAGAAGAAACCATCCAACAATTTCTAAAAGAAACCTACGATAAAAGACGTAGTTTAGCGGATAGCCGATTAATGGTCTGAAATAAAGGCGGAGACACTAAAAAAGTCTGGGAACCAGATATTATGGAATGAAACGGATACCTACAATACAGCCCAAGTTGACCTACCATTGGCAGAACTGATGAAAAAGTTGTTGGATGTGAAAATGCGAATATAAGTGATGATTCAGAATGGATGATCAGTGATAAGCAGTTTGAAGCGATCGACCTCGCAATCGAAATGGTTAGTGAACCCGCTGAAGACAATGACAACTGGGAATTGCCTGGAGAAATTGTACCAGTGATCACTCACACCGAAGATTTGGCAGCGCTAGATGCGGCATTGGGTTATATCAAGCAGCAAACGGTAGCTCCTTCAACTAACACCAAGCTTCTTAGAAGATGGCGCGACATTGCTGCTAAAAATCGAGGTTCTATTTTAAAACAAATGACTATGGAAATTTCTCTAAAATGTAACTTACAGTTTTGCAACTTGGAAATGTGTCCTCATAAATGTACATATAAGAAACGTATGTTCTATATTGTTCTTTTATTTTTTTAATGATTTTGTGCTCATTAAACATTTATTCATGATTTACCCATTGATTTAGTGATGTTACCCAAGTTTTTTGTAATTCGAGGTAGCCTCAGGCTCTAATTCGCCGCTCAACTGTACTGAAATCCTTGAGCAAGTTACGTACTGACCGAGACTTAACCCCAAGAAAAACTAAAAGCGTAATCACGGAATTGCGTGCGTTTTTCCCCTCATACAGGTTGGTCCATTGATCGTGGCTCATAATTTTAGACGAACAGTTGGTAACAGGTAGGTACTTTAAATTAAAATATAGAACGTAGGTATGTTTGAACATTTTATTTTGGTTGTTCCAATGTGATACATGTACCTTTGTGAACTTATCATTTCTGAGCACGCATGCTGTTACAGCGTGATTACCTGTAAATACTACATTAATGCATTAAATGCTCAAAATGATGTCCGTCAACCTCAATGCATTTGGCAATATGTGTTAACGACTTGCCTCTCAACAGCGAATAGTTCGCCTTCCGTAATGTTCGCACATGCATTGACAATGCGCTGACGCATGTTGTCAGGCGTTGTCGATGGATCGCGATAGCAAATATCCTTCAACTTTCCCCACAGAAAGAAATCCGGGGACGTCAGATCCGGTGAACGTGCAGGCTACGGTACTGTGCTTTGACGACCAATCCACCTGTCATGAAATATGCTATTCAATACAGCTTCAACCGCACGCGAGCTATGTGCCGGACATACATCGTGTTGGAAGTACATCGCCATTCTGTTACGCAGTGAAACATCTTGTAGATGTAGAACATTACGTAGGAAATCCGCATACCATTTAGATTACCATCGATAAAATGGGGGCCAATTCTCCTTCCTCCCATAATGCCGCACCAAACATTAATCCTCCAAGGTCGCTGATGTTCCACTTGTCGCAGCCATCGTGGATTTTCCGTTGCCCAATAGTGCATATTATAGCGGTTTACGTTACCGCTGTTGGTGAATGACGTTTCGTCGCTAAATAGAACGCGTGTAAGAGATCTGTCATCGTCCCGTGATTTCTCTTGTGCCCAGTGGCAGAACTGTACACGACGTTCAAAGTCGTCGCCATGCAATTCCTGGTGCATAGAAATATGGTACGGGTGCAATCGATGTTGATGTAGCATTCTCAATACCGACGTTTTTGAGATTCCCGATTCTCGCGCAATTTGTCTGCTACTGATGTGCGGATTAGCCGGGACAGCAGCTGAAACACCTACTTTTGCATCATCATTTGCTACTGGTCGTGGTTGACGCTTCACGTGTGGCTGAACACTTCCTGTTTCCTTAAATAATGTAACTATCCGGCGTACCGTCCGGACACTTGGATGATGTCGTCCAGGATACCGAGCAGCAAACATAGCACACGCCCGTTGGGCATTTTGATCACAATAGCCATACATCAACACAATATCGACCTTTTTCGCAATTGGTAAACGGTCCATTTTAACACGGGTAATGTATCACGAAGCAAATACCGTCCGCACTGGCGGAATGTTACGTGATACCACGTACTTACACGTTTGTGACTATTACAGCGCCATCTATCACAAAGCGAAAAAAGTGGTCCAACTAAAACATTCATATTTCTTTGCGTACTGCACGAATTTGTAATAAAATGGGGATTCCTATTTTTAAAAAAACGCAGTTGATATCCGTTTGATCTATGGCAGCGCCATCTAGAGGGCCAACCATAGCGCCATCTGGTTTCCCCCTTCAAGCTAGACGAGTTTCGTTCTTTGAAGTTTTTTCGTTTGATGTTTATTTCGTGAGATATTTGGCCCGGTCACTATCAATGGACCACCCTGTATAGACACGGGCTAGAATATTACGTGATTTTGGTTATTTGATTATTATTTGAAATTTCCCTAGGTCAGATTATTCCTTTTTAAATAGGTGTAATAATTACTGCCAGATTTTGTTTATCACATTGCCGATATGAACAGTATCTTTTAAAACATACAGAAACAAGTAATGCTTACTCTAATGGAATTCCTGACGTTTACGTATGCCATCCATACTGGTTATTAAAATTCGGATATTAAAAATTACGCACTTCTTAGCTGTGGTAGTTACATATTAGTTACTGGTTCACTGGGTTCAGAAACTTTAGCCCATCAATAGCACGTTAACGTACTCGTGAAATTTACAGTGGTTTGGCTACAATACGAGCTGAAAGTTTGGGCTGGATGAAATTTTTAATTAAATACATCTCCTGAATTAATTAGGTTTGATCTAAACTAAACATTTTTTTTTAAAATGAGCAAAAATTGGTCTACAGTTGAGAGGTAATCTACTTTTCTAGATTTTTATGGATGCCTTCTATATCGAAAACGTTGAAATTCAATAACTTTTGAAGAACAGTATTTCCAGCAAAACCAATTAATACAAAACGTTCAGAACAGTGAACTGCATACTCTGAATATATAAGTTTTCAGTGGAAATTAATTTATGTTAGTATGTAAATTCATGTAATTTCTGCTCAGTTAATGGATTTTGTCATCAGAGTTTTGGGAGCAATAACAGAAAGCTATTGTAATTAGGAGTATAAAAAACAAAGGAGGATGATGTGAGCCAAACCTGCTTTGTCACAAGTCTAACCACTTATTATGGTTTCTATAATCATTTTATAATCAATGTGTCTGGTGTTGTGGAGAATACTTAGAAATCATCAAAGTGGTGGTAGCCACACAGCAAGTAAGCTTTGAACTTCGAAGCCTGACGTCATTTTACAGGTTAGAATCAACTGAAGACAGTCAAACAAGCATACAGTATGGGGAACTTGATCAAAACTAGGCCCACACTCAAGCTTCCCTAGTATAGAGTCAATGATTCAACCAAACGGCTTTGATCGAAGGCCGTTGTCAAAGAAACATAAGAGAGTAATAAAGGTCCAATGTACTGTGAATGAAACATCATAGGGTAGTTTTCTATTAGCTTGAAGTATAATAAAAACAACGTGTAGTACAAAGTGTTCTGATTTCAACAGATCTTTCTTGCAACTTATGAGGTTAAGAATGTCAGCTTTTTTCTGTAGCAAGTAGCTTTTACAGGATGATTTTACTGAATGGGGAGAAACTTTAGGAAACCATATCTGAAAGGATAAGGAGCAAAAAGGATCATAAGGAGATATGACCAGACATGCATGGTGTCTATGCTACAGGGTATTTATTGATTCAGCATAACTGAACAATGCAGTGCACAAGATGATATGGTGAGGCCACAGTTAGGCAACGTGTTCAAAGTGGCCCTCACAGGCCTCTTACCTGTATGAACATGCTGCAGCAGCTACTGACACGCACACTATAATGTGCCATCTTACAACCGAATGACATTGCAGGTAGCATGAAGTCATTGTTCCACTGTCTGGACGTCTGGGTAGGTACCACATACATAACTTCTTTCACGTGTTTCCACAGGTAAGGATCTGAAGGGTTAAGGTATTGTGCCCGTGTGAGCCAGGTGCCTGGGACACCTCGTCTGATCCACCAGCTAGGATTGGTGTTGTTGAGGTATCTCTGCATAGAAATGCGTAAGTGAGCTGGAAAACCGGCAGTAGTGACATTACCTTTCATATCACAAAATGCACATCTTCCAGCACAGGAGACAGGACCACCCACAAGAAATGACAATTTATCTTCTCTTGGAGGTGTTGTGGAAGGATGACAAGTCCTCTAAGACAGTCGCCAGTAGTCCCTGCTAACATACTGAGGCTCAGTAAGTGCTGATGGTTTGCTGCCATCATACCATGGCGATTTTCCGTAGCCCACAGTTTGGTGTTGTGAAGGTTGATGATATCACCCTTCGTAAAGGTCATGGATTATATTACTGCCGTCCTGTGTGTGGAGCTAAAACTCAAGTACAGACAGAATGTCATCACCTGTATGGTGTGTCCTCATGTGAACTTTCAATCACCGAAACCTCTGCTGGCAAAAATCTTTTTATTTCCAACTTTAAGCAGGTGTACCTCCCTTGCAATGCACTTCCAGCCACATGTCCATATGATCCTTTTTCCTCCTTATCCTCTTAAAGGCTGTTTCTTGAAATTTGTCGCCATTTAGCAGCATCACCTTGTATAATGAAGTACTGAAGATAAGAATGTAGACTACAAGTTTTTTGAAAACAGAAGGAGCTGTTTGGAGAGTTCAGGCAACCCATAAAATACCAAGTATTGTAGGAATTTGAAATAAAGGAAGTAATGTACCAGATGAATGCAGTTATCGTTGAATCAAAGTGGTTGAAGATAGCTAAAGAAGAAATGGACAACAGAGGAAATGAAATGAGGTTATACTGAGAAGAAGGGGAAAGGATTTTTTGTTTTGAGAAGACAACGAAACATTTACGAGGACTTACTCATATCTACCAAGTACGCAAATATGCACATGGGGAGAAAGCAACAGTATTTGAATATTTAACTGTACTGGCAGAACTCTGATGAATATTGCAGAAGCACCTGGACAGTCTAAACAAAAACTTCGTAACAAAATAATTGATATCACAAGAGCCGAGGACACTGAAGCAAGAGTTGACTAAAACATTGGAAAGATACAGATGACTTTCCCCAGAATAGCCACATATATCGTATTTGTGTACTGCGTTGTTGTGAACTAAAGGTGAGAAAGAAGTAGTCAAGAAGTAGGTACAATGCTTGTTTGCTGCACAGGTAATAAGGCAGAGACTTAAGCTGATGTGCAATTGTTTATTACTTGTATAAGGAACCCTATAAGGTGACAAACTAAATATCTAACTACATTGTAGCTGGTGGCTTTAGCAAAAGTAGAAAAGCAACATGATTTTGGAAATGTGGAGAAACATAATATACAAAAAGTACTTTTGACAAGAGACAGAGAGCCAAAGTAGAACAGTAAAAATGCAATACCACCCAACTGATATGAGAATAGAGAAATAAGAAAGTGTTATGTGTCTGTACCTGTATTGATATTTATATACGAACAGTGTATTAGTATGTGGTATTTTGTGTTGATGTCAAACCAGCAGTTGCTTATAGACGAATTTTCATGTGCAGCAATTCCCAAAGTCTGTCCCATTAAAGCACAGTGAATAATGCTAAATATGAATGCAGCAAGGCTTTTACAATTTTTGCATTTAGGATATCAAGTGCTAGTGACGGTACAGTCTGTTCACTAGGAGATGAGCGTATTCTGAGGGTGTTGCGGGGAGCGACTACCACCATATTGGATGCCCAATGGTGAAGAGTGGTGTGTGCGTGTGTGTGGGGAGGGGGGGCGGGGGGGGAAGGGGGCCGTAGGAGCAGTGTGGAAGCCAAACTTACGTCACTCAGTCCTGATACTACGGATGCAAAAATATGTCGATTTATGCTTCAAGTGGCGCTGACAATTCCATCTACTGACCACTGTACCACTTGGCCACTGCAGTGTATTGCACTTCTACGAAATTAAAAACAAACGTAAGACAGGAGCGTAATAAAAGCTTACAAAATTCGTTAAATGGAAATTGATAGTTCCATACTGAATGATGGTGCTTGTTGTTTCAAATTCCGTTGCAATTCTCATAGACAATTACAAATTAAAAAGAGCCAGTGTCAAACTTACGAGTACAGAAAAAAATGATTAATGCTGAACATTTATTAACACACGTAATGCTGAATTGAGTGCACACATAAACGAGTCATCAGTCTCATTGTATTCCTCGTCTGTGCACAATTCATTATTATTGTCGCTATTGTCTAACTCAGGAGTATCAACACAATGATTTCGTCTATTGTGGGTTGGACGAGACTGTCGCTCTTCCAGTTTTCGATCTTTCTGTGGTACACTTAGCACTCATCGGCAGTTGCCAAGGGAAGAGATTCACTGGAAATCTTAAACACATTGTTTTTCGATATGTTACAGGAAATGTCGCGCTCCCTAAATAACATTTCAATTTTTGCCCATTCCAGTTGCATCGAACATACAGTACAATTATAGGACGACAAGTAGACAACGGTGTGGTCTTTTTCTTTAGCCATTTCGTCAACCAAATATGACTTTTTAACAGTTCTATGTTCGTGAACTAAAGAGAACACAGCCTGCTTCCTCATGCTCTCATTGAATGCAGTACACCTCTTTTACAGACAATGCGACACTCTCGCTTTTATATCATATTACGTTTATCCATCTGTCTGGTATGTTGAGGAGCATGTCCATCACAGTGACTGCCTCTTGAGTAAGATTTGAGAGAACGATATTCGCAATGCAGCCGCAATTAATGGTATAAAAATGACGATGCCAGTCATTTCCTTAAAGATATCAAATTGCCATGTTACAGGACTCACTACTTAAGCATATCAGTTAAACACAGCATTACAATGTAGGTCCAAAAGCTGATGTTGTTACTGCATGTTTAGCCACGTAGTGTAACATGGAAAACTCATTTTTGTTGATTACTCACAAATGAGGGCCCATCTGGGTATTGGCTGCAGGATGTGATAGAATACCTCGGACCCTAACCTAATCAACCACATATATGATTTCAGAAAGTCGGTCCAACATTTATACACCTCCTCTTGTAAGGGAAACAGTACCAGGAGCTCTTACACTAAGTAAGCAATGGTAGTTGCACTCTCATTAACAAAATGACAATTTTAAAGTAATTCGGGGGAAGGCAGCTTACGATCACTGTCAAACTGAATAATTGGTACTGAAATTTATTTCCTTGTTCTGGGAGTTTCTGTTGATTTTCCAGAATTATCTTTGCAAAAATTCCGAATGCGTCTCACAGAGATAAGGTTTGCTTCTGTGCTTGCCATTCTTTGTCTCGTTGGCTCGTCAAGAGACGTATTAATTTTCGACACAACACAACACAGCACGACAATCACTATTTCTACATCTACATATATACTCCGCTAGCCACCAAGCGGTGTGTGGCGGAGGGCACAATTCGACAATTCGCGCCAAAGTCATATTCCCCCCCCCCTCCCCCCCCCCCCCTCTCCCGTCTGCTCCATTCGCTGATCGCGCGAGGGAAAAACGACCGTGAACGCCTCAGTACTAGCTCTAATTTCCCTTTCCCTTATCTTTGAATGGTGATCATTGCGCGATCTGAAAGTTGGTGGTAATAATATATGCTCTACATCCTCGGCGAAGATCGGAATTTAGTGAGCAGCCCCTTCCGCTTAGTGCGCCGTCTATCTGCAAGTGTGTCCCACTTCAAACTTTCTATGATATTTGTAATGCTCTCACGATGGCTAAATGTACCAGTCACGAATCTTGCCGCTCTTCTTTGGACCTTCTCAATCTCTTGAATCAGACCCAACCGGTAAGGGTCCCATACAGACGAACAGCACACTAAGACTGGACGAGCTAACGTATTGTAAGCTATTTCCTTTGTTGAAGGACTGCATCGCTTCAGGATTCTACTAATAAACCGCAATCTAGAGTTCGCCTTGCCCGTTACTTGTGTAATCTGATCATTCCATTTGAGATCATTTCGAATAACCACACCCAGATACTTGACGGATGTTACCGTTTCCAAAAAATGTACTCGTACATTAATGGGGATTTTCGTATTTTTAGACGCAGTATGTTACACATACTAATATTGAGAGATAAATGCCAGTCATTACACCACGCATTTATTTTCTGCATATCCTCATTGATTCGTTCACAACTTTCGTGTGATACTACTTTCCTGTAGACTACAGCATCATTGGCAAACAGTCTAATGCCGCTGTCAATACCATCAACCAGGTCGTTTATGTAAATCGTAAAAAGCAGCGGACTTATTACACTGCCCTGGGGCACAACTGATGTTACGCTTGTTTCTGTTGAAGTCACCCAGGACGACATACTGCTCGCTATCTGTTAGAAAACTATCTATCCAACCGCATATGTCATCTGATAGGGCGTAAGCGCGCACTTTTTGGAGCAAGCGACAGCGCGGAACTGAGTCGAACGCCTTTCGAAAGTCGAGAAATATGGCATCAACCTGGGAGCCGGTATCTAGAGCCTGATGTATATCATGTACAAAGAGAGCCAGCTGTGTCTCGCATGACCGTTGTTTCCTAAAATCGTGCTGGTTTCTACAGATGAGCTTCTCAGAGTCTAGAAAGGTCATTATGTCTGTATACAAAACATGTTCCATGATTCTACAACAAATCGATGTCAGTGAAATTTTCCGGTAATTACGTGCATCCGATTTTCTGCCCTTTTTATAGCTTGCTATGACCTGGGCCTTCTTACAGTCCTGTGGAACTTTCCGCTGTTCCAATGATCTCTGATAGATGATGGATAAGAATGGTGCTATATTTATAGCATAGTCAACATATAATCTTACGGTGATACCGTCTGGGCCAAATGCCTTCCTGGTGTCTAAGGATCTTAACTGTTTTGGAATCCCATATACACTAAACACTATGCCAGCCATCCTTGCGTTTGTTCGATAAATGAAAGGGGAAATGGTGCTGCAGTCCTCTACCATAAACGAGTTTTTGAAAGCTAGGTTTAGAATTTTGGCCTTCTGATTATCATCATCCGTGACATTACCTGTACTGTCAGCAAGAGAAGGTATTGAATTCTTGTAGCGTTCATAGATTTTACGTACGACCAAAAATTTTTTAGGGTTATTTTTAGAATCTGCAGATAAAATATTGCTTTCAAATTCGTTAAAAGAATCTCTCATTGACCTTCTGAGAGCATAATTTCTGTTTGTCAGTGGGGCAGTGACTACGTTTAAAACGACTCTGCGAAATTCTCTGCTTTCTCAGCAACTTCCTAATATGTTTTTTGTACCAAGGTGGATCGTTTCCCTCCCCTGTATTTTTGCTAGGCACATATGCAAGGTTCTGTATTAGATCACTGATGTTGGCAGTGACAGGAGACAGAACACTAAGAAGGCGAAGAAAATTGACTACTGAGCGGAACTACACAGCACCAGGGCGGCGCGGCATGACGAACCAGACACTGTTTACAGGAAATCGTTCGAGACAGACGCACTACGCGGTAGCGCAACTGCGCAACCCAGCACTGCAGGGCAAAGTTGGCCATACGGCGTCGCGTAGTTCCGTTGTCGCTCGTGCGGTAGAGCAAGTATCGCGACACTGCGTGACATTCAAATCGTAGCTCTTTTGATGTGCAAAACGAAAATTTGTTTACTAAAATGACGTTAGACGAGGAAAAGTTAATTAATTTTATGTCCAGAGTTATATGACCTTCAAAATGAACATTATGTGAACAATAATAGAAAAAGCAACATTTGGAAAGTAATTGCCCAGGAAATATAAGTAAATCTCACGTAGGAATACAAAAAATTATGTTTTTATTTTCTGAAGCGGACAGTTAGGTCCTTATTTTTAATGAGTACATGCTTGTTAGTGCATGTTTTTCTATTTATTTCTCTTCAGCGACATCCTCTGTTTACCAAGTCGTTTTTCCAGACCAAGCTACCTAGCAGGGAACTGAAATAATATGTGAATCTATCACATATATGGAAAGCATTGTTTACGAATTTGCCTCCTATATGAGGAGGGTCTTGTAATTGCGTCTCTTCAGTCTCTGTATCCTGCGAGATAAAATTGTGCAAGATGCAAGTGGTAAGAATCACATTCTCTACGTCTTCTGGACTGAGACAGATTTTGACGTAGTAAATCCTAAGCTTTTGGTGCAGTATTCCAAAGGCAGTTTCTGGAACTCTTTAGGATATTTTATGTCTTTAAGCACACATTTTTTCTATTAGCCACATAATTCTGTACCAGCATAAGATCTCATCAAATGGGTTTTAAATGGAAAAACTTTATCTTCAACAATCACTTGAGGCAGTCCAACTAGTGTTTGTTTCTAACTGGCGGATTTGCTCCGAACGCTAACGATGGCAGCCGAAATGTCATGAAGCAAGTGCTGACTGAGCTGTTAACGAAACGTGCGCTTCACTGAGGTGCAAAAGATGTAATCCTTTTTCCGTGTGTACAGCTAGAAAGAGCTCTGCTGGTAATTAGCTTTGCCTTACTGAAATTCAGTTTCTGACTTTGAGTTTAAGCAAACACAAAATACATAGCAGCTCAAAATATGCTGTTGGGAGTTTCTTCCGCCAACCCCTTCAGTTCGTCCCATATATGTACTGCATTACCTTATGAAATGGCAAGGAGTAATTAAGTCATTGGAATATTTAATTAATTCAGTGGTAACTAGCTGTTTTGCATTTGTTATCGCACTGTCACAGTTACCTTAACATTAACCTGTTGACACAATATCTATTTTAGCAATTCAGGGACATAAATAAGAAACCGTAAATGAATGCGACGATAAGGAAAAACAAAAGAAACACAGTACACACAACTAGCTACTAATGCACTTTACATTCTTTTTGGAATTACAAATAATTCCGTTATGTTTGTTCATCTTCTGTGACCTCACCTTCTTTTAACAACCTTTCTTGCAAAAGAAAAACAATGACTGACTTTGCTTCATTTATTTCTGGTTCTGAAAGAGGAATGCTATATGACACGTTTTTCTTTATGGTGGAAACCAGTCTTCTTTGTGGAATAATGTTTCTCTTCAGCGAATCATTTTATATTTTGAAGGTTGGCTCTAGCTCACTGACATTGCGCACTGCTGCCAATGTCGCCTTCAACTACGCAGTGTGCTTCTCAACATATTAAGCTCATCTGTCATCGTTATGTCGTTAACAAAATTAAATGACTAAGCAGCGATTATATCCTTGTATTACGACAATGATATGGAGCTGTTGGACGTTCCCGGTGCGCTGATTTGGGCTAATATTGTCTGACGTGCGTTTGCAGTACAACTCTCTATACTGCTTATTATCAGGTTGTTCTTGTCAGGAGAGTTTACAACAGATTGATCGTGCACTTGGAGTTTTCATGCATTGTGAATATGTTTGCACATGTTCCATTTGACACTAGAGTCCAAACATGCAAAGGCATTATTGCCTTCATTGCATATCAGGTTATACTGACACTGAAAGTCAGTTTCATGCAAGAAATACACTTCACTCATATTTGACGAAGATGCTATCTTCCATCCGCATTCTTCCTTTAATATCACCGTCTCCTTTTTCAACAGCTGAATTAGACTCGTGCCTATTCTTTTATTTTATTTGCCAATTTTCCTTTCATAAGTACAATGAGCCTGTAAAGAGCTTTTCCTTAATGAACAACATTAGAGTGAATATTGCCTCGCCAAGACGTTTCACATGTTTTCCATGGAGATATATGTATGAGGTGCATTCAAGTTCTAAGGCCTCCGATTTTTTCTCTAATTAACTACTCACCCTAAATCGATGAAACTGGCGTTACTTCTCGACGTAATCGCCCTGCAGACGTACACATTTTTCACAACGCTGACGCCATGATTCCATGGCAGCGGCGAAGGCTTCTTTAGGAGTCTGTTTTGACCACTGGAAAATCGCTGAGGCAATAGCAGCACGGCTGGTGAATGTGCGGCCACGGAGAGTGTCTTTCATTGTTGGAAAAAGCCAAAAGTCACTAGGAGCCAGGTCATGTGAGTAGGGAGCATGAGGAATCACTTCAAAGTTCTTATCGCGAAGAAACTGTTGCGTAACGTTAGCTCGATGTGCGGGTGCATTGTCTTGGTGAAACAGCACACGCACAGCCCTTCCCGGACGTTTCTGTTGCAGTGCAGGAAGGAATTTGTTCTTCAAAACATTTTCGTAGGATGCTCCTGTTAACGTAGTGCCCTTTGGAACGCAATGGGTAAGGATTACGCCCTCGCTGTCCCAGAACATGGAACCATTTTTCCAGCACTGGCGGTTACCTGAAATTTTTTTGGTGGCGGTGAATCTGTGTGCTTCCATTGAGCTGACTGGCGCTTTGTTTCTGGATTGAAAAATGGTATCCACGTCTCATCCATTGTCACAACCGACGAAAAGAAAGTCCCATTCGTGCTGTCGTTGTGCGTCAACATTGCTTGGCAACATGCCACACGGGCAGCCGTGTGGTCGTCCGTCAGCATTCGTGGCACCCACCTGGATGACACTTTTCGCATTTTCAGGTCGTCATGCAGGATTGTGTGCACAGAACCCACAGAAATGCCAACACTGGAGGCGATCTGTTCAACAGTCATTCGGCAATCCCCCAAAACAATTCTCTCCACTTTCTCGATCATGTCGTCAGACCGGCTTGTGCGAGCCCGAGGTTGTTTCGGTTTGTTGTCACACGATGTTCTGCCTTCATTAAACTGTCACACCCACGAACGCACTTTCGACACATCCATAACTCCATCACCACATGTCTCCTTCAACTGTCGATGAATTTCAATTGGTTTCACACCACGCAAATTCAGAAAATGAATGATTGCACGCTGTTCAAGTAAGGAAAACGTCGCCATTTTAAGTATTTAAAACAGTTCTCATTCTCGCCGCTGGCGGTAAAATTCCATCTGCCGTACGGTGCTGCCATCTCTGGGACGTATTGACAATGAATGCGGCCTCATTTTAAAACAATGCGCATGTTTCTATCTCTTTCCAGTCCGGAGAAAAAAAATCGGGGGTCTTAGAACTTGAATGCACCTCGTATTGAAAAGTGTGGTGCATCCTCTCTACATGCATGCACGGATATATTCCTGCATGCAGTCTGTGGCGGAAAGCCCAGCATTCTACGTAATTAGCATAGTTCTTCTGGCAGTAAGTTGCAAACTCTGGTGTTTCTTCATTACTCTTCACCATGTCGAGAGCAGCTGGAAGCTCCATATAAAATGCACCAGCATCTCTCTCTTCCAAAAACTTTCTGAGAAGCTTGTAAACGTCTGCTTGATTTTCTTGGCCTGTGACTTTACTGTTTATGTTCTTCCTCCACGCTCTGTTCACGTGCGGTGCGCAGTACTGCCTCATTTTCGGAACGTCCATCGTAGAATTCCAGGCATTGTAGAAGGACTCAGCTAATTCTGAGCAAGACTTTTGGGAAATCTTCCCAGTTTTCACGTTTATATAGTGAAAAAATATGGACAACACTTGACTGTCGCTCCTGTTGGAAATGAGAAAGGAACATGGGAATCCATGTCTCAAGGCGTCTAATGTAAGTAATGAAATGAGCTCAAAACCATAGTTGTTAAGCCCATGCATTCCATGAGTACATACACAGTCATTTCCACACATCTTCAATATTCCACCTTGCACAGTGTTCATTATTACTAACACAATGTCTGAACTTTGTGACTGTGGGTGCAATTCACTTATGGTGTCTTGTTGTTTGTAGAACAACACGCATGGGTTCTCACTCCAGTTTACTTCTCGTACCCGTGCCTCAACAATGGTCCCATCATTCTGGTGTCTGACGGCGGTAGAACACAGATTAGGACACTGTTAAATGCTGTACACATCTTGTTTTGTTAACAGGTATATTCTTTCCAATTTCGAATCAGTCATTGAGTGCCGAATTTCCTTCAGAATAGCTCGAAACGGTATTTTATTAGCTATATCTTCGCTGTGCTGTCCTTCTCTTCTTCTGATAAATTTAAATGACTAAGATCATTTTCATGTCCAACGTGGGTCGAGATAAACTTCACTAGGCACATCCCATTTTCAGCCTGACGCAATTTCATCCTAACTGGACTCACGCTTAAATTTTATTACTGCTTTGCAGTTTTAAACGCCTGGTCCCTATACCCTTCGAGAAAAAATAGCCTGAGCGATTGCGTGAATAAAAATGTCTTGCGGAACTTCCAGCAGCAACTTTAGACCCACTATTCTTGACATAAAATAGAGGTGTCCACTTCTCTGTTTCGTGCTTGCAGTTCTGAAAGTTGGCAAAGGATACGAAATCAGTTTTTCGCATTTAGGTTGTATTTTGCGCATCAGTCCTAAATGATCGGACGAACGCTTGAAGAGGCTGTATTCAAGAGGTTTTTGCCGCAGCGAGCATTATGAAATCCTCTTTCAGGGCCGATTGTTTGCGAAAAAGCAAAACTTTTAGTCAAGAAAATCGACAGGTTGACTTCATTCAAAGCGAGCAATGGTTGACTATGGAGTTTAATGGCAAGGCGCTGTTTTCATGAGTTGGATTAAAGTGATGTAAAAATGTCACCAGACCCAAAAGTAGCAGAAAATTTTACTGAAAAATTGGAGCAACATCTTATGGCCCTTAATTTTTATACAGTGCAGATGAGGCAAGCCTTATTTGGGAGACTTTGCCTGAAACAACTTGTAAAAGGAGAACTGGTGCTCCTGGCCATAAAATTGGTAAAGACTGTACTACTATGCTGAACTGTCTAACTCTAAGGGAAACTATAAAACACCCATCCTGTTGATGGAAAAATCTAAGAGGTCCAGGCTGTCAAAAATGATAAAAAGTTTAGTATTTTTACATGAATCAGCCAAAGTCCTGGATGACTGCTACTTTGTATTGTGAACGACGTGATTCAATTTTCATAACTGAAATAAAAAATACCGAAAGGCCATAGCGAAAGAAAGCAGTAAGGTGGAGTTAATTCTGTACAATGCACCCGCCTACCCCACAGAAAGCCTTGTTGAAAGAGAAGGTGAACGTTTCAATACAATCTTCCTGCCGCCAAACGTAAAGAGTTTGCTGCAGAAAGTGGACCAATCGGTTATCGAAATTATGAAGTGGGATTACAGAAGATAACTTCTGAGAAACGTTTTGATAGAAGAAGGAATGAAGTAGTCACTGTGGCTCATCACCAAAAATGGAATTTAAAAGACCGCTCTTACATGGTGGTGGAAGTATGGAATTTATTGACAACACCATTAAAATGAGCTTGGAATAAATTGAAAGACATTTCAACTAAAGATGAGGCACAGAATGACAAAGATGAAAGAAAGAACCATGAAAAAGGAGGTGAAGTAATGGAAGCGGCAGAGAACGAAGTATCGCTTGAGGACGTAAGAAAGATTCTTTGGAAAATTACTGACGTTCTGATTGCAGTGCAGAGGATACAGACGAGTGGTTTGCTTGTGATTCTTCGAACTCCGGATTCCAAATTCTCAGCGACGATGAAATCATTCAGAGCGTGAGAGAAGAACTTGATGGTCAGGGGAATGACATTCTCGCTGAACCAGATGTGGGACCGTCGACTGGTGAGGCGTTTACGTGTCCTGACACTGCGCTAACATGGATGGAGCAACAGCCTGAGTGAGGCGGTACACGGCTGCTCACCGTCAAGCGGACGAGAGACTTGGCTGCACGAAAACGGCTAAAACGGCGAAACAACTGACTTACCGGTATCTTCAAGAACTGACAATGTATGTAAGTACAGTACTGTACAAAATCTAAACAACAGTGCGCTGTAGTCATCACAGTAGTATGCACACAATATTTAGCTTTTCTTTTAAAAAAGAAATGGCCTGTTTTCATGATTTATCCAATTGGCAATTATCCAGATATTTGATTATCTGGGTCGAGTGCAGTCCCGACTTCTTTTACTGTACCTGGTATAGGCCAATGAGTTTTGTTTGCATTTTCGTAACTGTTATTTGGGTCTAAAGCACAGTTACGAATAATATCCGTGTGCATCGACTGCAACTTGAACATCGTAAATAAAGAGCAGGAAAAAATATTTGGTGTGTTCTCCACATCAGTAGCTGTTATAGCTATTTTTGTTTTTCTGCCGTAAGTGAACTGCAAACTAAGAAAACTCTTTCATTGGAAGGAATTCGCTTTTTAGCAGCACCACGCGCTATTAAAATAGTGAGTAAATATCTTTCATTTTAATGTCACACACTAGAGCACACTTTTCCTTATGAATACTTTCATTGGCACAACATCTGACACATAATAACACAAATCAGAAGACAAAAAACACTGATTACAAAGCGTGAGCACCGACATAGAAATTTCATGAGCTACAAACAACAAATAGTTTCAAATCAGAAAAGCAAACCGTACTATGAAATATTTCGCAATGACTGAAAAGTAGGACTCAGCAGCTGCAAAAAAAGTAAGCAAGTGAATGATTGCAGCGCAAGATCTACTGTAGCTTCTGACGATATGACAGGAGAAGGGATGGAAAGTATAAAATATTTGTAGGAATTACAATATAACTACTGGTGAGACTTGGTCAATAAAAGCAAAAAGCCTCTTATGTTTGAGCTTCTCAGTTTTCAGACAGCTTAAGACAGAGAGGAACTAAAGTAACAAGACGAGGTTGGTTACCCTAGTTGAGCGTGGGATGGAATTTCTATGCTATACCCTGTATTTAACGCATTCTGCTCGTTGTTGATTTTCCGGTTATTTCACACTAACGATGATTCTAGGCTATCACAACAGCAACCAGTTTTAGGAGAGTTCATAGATGAATAATTAGCTGATGGAACAATAGAAGAAAGTAATAGTGTACGTCTATGGAGAGTTCACAGAAGTATCGGCCTTGTTGCTATTATCACCATATGAATAGCAAATCTACAACAGATACATACCTTATTTCGAATATCATGGAGACCGTAGATAACCTGGGCAAAAGGAAGTATTTCTCAACGTTGCACTTAAAGAGCGGATACCATCAGATAGAAAAGTCCGCCCCCGGTAGCTGAGTGGTCAGCGCGACAGACTGTCAATCCAAAGGCCCGGGTTCGATTCCCGGCTGGGTCGGAGATTTTCTCCGCTCAGGGACTGGGAGTTGTGTTGTCCTAATCATCATCATTTCATTCCCATCGACGGGCAAGTCGCCGAAGTGGCGTCAAATCGAAAGACTTGCACCAGGCGAACGGTCTGCCCGACGGGAGGCCCTCGTCACACGACATTTCATTTCATATCAGATAGAAATAGCCCTTGAAGATAAACCAAAAATAACTTTTTAAGCAAATGGGGGACACTACCAATACAGGAACGTCGGCGACATTGCAACGGTTGCTGGACGGTGTACTTGGAGTATTGAAACCACCCCAGTGCTTAGTATACCTTAATGACAGAATAGTTCATTCAAGGGATATGCAGGAACATAGACAACGTCTAAAAGAAGTATTCAGCAGACTACGGGCAGCACATCTCACACTCACCGCTGAAAAATGTCACTCTGCGCTGGAGGAATTAACTATTTGGGTCTTGTCATAAGTAGGGATGGTGTAAATGCTGATCCGAGGTTAGTGCAAGAAGCGCAAGATTTTTCAGTACCACAAACAACTATGGACTTACAATCTTTCCTCAGTCTCGCGAATTAATATAGGAGGCTCGTGACGGGATTTGCAGATATTGCAAGACCGCTTACACAATTGTTGAAGAAAGAGGTTAAGTTTGTATTGTCAGAGAAATGTCAGGGAGCATTTGAAGAGTTAAAGAAGGTGTTGACATCCAGTATAGTTTTTGTGTTTCCAGACTTTCAGAAAAAAAATTGTATTGTCGTGAGATGTATCAGACTAGGCCTCTGGCTGCGTTTTGAACCAGGAGGTCGATGGTCAAGAACATCCTGTTGCCTTTGTATCAAGACAATTGAAGGCCGCAGACAGAAATTATTCTACAGTGGAGAGAGAGATGATTAGTCTGGTGTACGGAATAACGTATTTTCGACGTTATTTGTACAGGAAAAAGTTTAAGGTGACAGCGGATCATGCAGCTTTAAAGTTGTTACTAGGCTTAAAGGGCCCATCCAGTAGATTAACGAGATGGACATTGACAGTGAATTTGAGTACAGAGTAATCCACAAGCTGGGTAGGAAACGGAGCCAAATTAGAACAACCAGTGGTGTAGTGGGCCAAGTTAAAATTGGAAGCGTTACGTGAGATGCATGCACACATTTTGTCAGACCATGGTGGATGCAGGGTGATGAATAGAAGGGTGGCGGAGAAGTATTGATGGAAAGGATAGAAGGATGATGTGGATCGACACATCAAGAATTGTGTGAATTGTGCACAGAGTGCCAATTTGAACTGGAAGCAGGAATTGTTACAAAGATTGCCAGAAGCAATAGAACTCTAGTTTCAATGGGATGAATGTGTTAGGACCACTCAACCAAACACTAGTGAGTAATCGTTTTATGCTGACCATAATATATAATTTTTTTCGTTAAGTCGAGTAGTGCCAATACCAGACCAACAGGCAATCACAGGCGCATACACATTAGTTAGTACATGGATAATGAAGTTTGGAGTGCCACAGACGTTGATAACGGACCAGGAGACGAACTTCATGTCAGACCTGAAGAAGGAGTTGTGTCGGTTGCCGAGAGTGAGGAAGTTGAGGACTAGCCCACTACACCAGCAAGCTAGTGGAAGGGCAGAGAGTTCATAGAACAGTTGGTAAACTGTTTAGTTACTACTGGGATACATACCTAGCTTTTATCGTAAATGCATATGGATCTAAAGGACATACTAGCACTGTGTTACCATCATTCGACGTAGCGTATGGCCAAAAGATGCCATCACCTGTCGACATGACTGATCAGAAGAGTGGAAGAAAGGGGGAAGCACTTTGCGATTTTTCAAGAAAAGTAAAGGAGGTGTGGAACAGAGCACTAAGAGCAAATACAGAGGTTTTGGAGAAGCAGGAAGAGGAAGTGAGGTGTGTGGGGACGTTACTGCAGTATAAGGTGGGCCAATGGATGATGTTGTCAAATCCATATATGTCGAAGGAAAAGACAAAGAAGTTCTTAACAGGGTACTAGGGCCTATACCAAGTAGTCAAAACTACGTCACTGGTGAATGTGGAAGCTGCAGTTGCCAACAAAGACGACGATTGTGCATGTGAGACGTCTGCGACCATTTAAAGATGCGCCAGAGGCGACTCCACGAGAAGTCCTAGTAAAGGCAAGGAAGGATATTAAGAGGAAAAAGCGAAACGATGCGCAACGGGAGAGGAAAGTCGGTATACCCCAGAGGTACATTAAGAGAGTAGTTATGTGTATCGATTTTGTGCAGTTTATTTTTATGTGTAGTGTAGGACATAATGTTGTTAGTAGTAGGGGTAGACATATATATTTATTTCTGGTATTCTGATCAGTAGAAGAAAAAATGATCGCTGTCAAGAGACAGCAGACTTCTTGTATGAGGGGAGGTGATACAGATCGCTGTCCTCAGGTTGCCAGGCAAGGGAGAAAAATAATGCTAGCAGAGTACTTCTTCACTCGGGGTGAAGTAATGGGACTACAAGAGCGTCAGCTGCACTGTCGAGTTTTGTTTTCCAGACATCCAGATGTGGTATTTTCTAGCCGTAAACGGTTTGATAAGTTTAGTACGCGGTGTGTGGGGGTTACGAAATCGAATATGGAGGCTGGAAGAAGTATTTTCAGGGGTGCGAGAATTGGCGATTAGTAGTGGGAAGCAGAGAGAGGTCTCAAAGGACTATAGGAACTTGCATGATTAAAGGAGCAGATGCAAGAGGTGTTTGAAGAAGTTCCAAACGAGCTTAGCAGAGTAAAAATGGGAAGCATACATAGCGGGAGTGGACAGCAGACGCAAGCGAAGTGAGCAAATTGAATGAAATGGCAGGAGCTGCAAGGAGTTCAGCAGAAGCGAATAAGGTGACTGTAGAGTGGCATTCCACTCATATAATGAATTTGTAGAGTGGT
Organism: Schistocerca americana; assembly: GCF_021461395.2. Lineage (NCBI taxonomy): Eukaryota > Metazoa > Arthropoda > Insecta > Orthoptera > Acrididae > Schistocerca > Schistocerca americana. Next base: position 134,786,167 of record NC_060121.1, read on the forward strand.
ATGTTGAATAACACATGCATGCTCCATCTGGTGACTACGAAATCAAGGATTGATCCAGGACATCAGCCAGTACCCTGAATTTGCATGTGGAGGCAGTGCAAGCATTTATGCAAGTATTAGATGCAAGGTTAACCTTGACAAGATTATTGTTCTCGGCAGGTGATGGTATCTGGGATGCAAGGGTTGAGCTAACAAATTTGCAGGAAGTAGCCCATCAGGCGCTACATGATCAATTAAGACCTGTATTGTTATCTGATGAGCAATTTCTGGAGGGATTGAGCAGGGTGCAAGGAGAGTTGCCATTAGAATTACACCTCTTGGTGGAACCAAGTAGTGAGAATTTACCATTTTACTACCATAGTGCAGCTGTGGTTGTAATAACAGATAGCATTCCATTGTACATATCGGTAAAAATATCTGTAGCAGGAAAAGACGCATTATTTAGGTGTTGCACAGCGCACACTTATTGGGTGAAACAATGGGCAGTTGGGAAATTTATGGCAATAAGGGAAGAAGTGGTGTCACTACTAGCAGAACATAGGGATCAACATGTGGAGAGGAGTGTGCATGAACTCCAGGAATGTCAGAACGGGATGGTCACCATATGCCCAAATTGAGAGGTTATAATGAGTAGGGGCACATGTGTCCTGCAACTAATTAGGAAGAAAACAGGAGAACATCTTTGCCAAGAGCAGGGCTCCACTGAGTCTGTTCAGTGTACAATGACACAGTGGTGGTCGCTAGTTGTTATCAGCAAGGGAAACTCACAGGGTGAAAAATTTGGAGTTGCGAGGCAGCAGACTACTAAATAGCAGGACTAGGTGTGATATAGTAGGATCTATGTTTCATATGCCTGCGATTATGACAAGAGTTAATCTGTTTCATGTGACACAGACACATCTTTACTGGCCAGACGATCCAGTAGAGATCTTATCCAAACAGAATCTTACCTTTCTGAACAATATTTGGCAGCCAGGTCTGGACAACTCCTTAAGCCAAATGACAGAAGCCCAAGAAGTGCAAAGAGCTGTGGAACAAATGCTATAGCATGTAGAGCAGTATCAGAATAGGAGACGTCAAGTAATAGTGACTTCAAAGTGTTGCAATTCCTAGCACCATGGTAATTCTGATTTTGCTCTGCCTAGTTTTTTTTATATTTGACGCAACAAAGCGTGAAGAAACCCGATCCAGGCTTAATACAAGTTCTGGTAGATTGCATTCCAGGATAAGAGATGACAGATAGATCGACTTATCTGATATAGTGCTTACATAATAGTTTGGAATAGACAAGTTGGGGAAACTGTACAGATAAAGAGTACAGTTTTATCAGAGTAGAGTAATGGATCAGAGTAAGGCCTGCGAGACTGGGTCTTCTCCGTAGAGGGAGGCAGAGAAGTGGCACTATCCAGTAATTCAGGTAAAGGTATTAAATCTTTAGTGTAAGTGACTGAAAGTAGCATGGAGGCCGCCGAAGAGCATTGCGGTAACAGTGCTGACTGTCAGCCACGTCATGTCGACGTGTATGGCACAATAACAGGTGAACAAGTGAGCTGCAAACCGAGGATAGCTGAGCGTAGCAGTAAACTGTCCCATACAGGAAGGAATGGTGTAGTAAGCAGGCTGTTGCCACCACACTCGAGCGAGAATCTTTGTTATGGGCGACGTGGTTAGACACCAGGTTTTAGAGAAACAAATTAGCAGTAATGGAGTATAAATGTGTTTGAATTTGAGGACAGGACGTCATTTATTCGGCGACTTGATCATAACTGAGTAGCCATACCACGGCACCGGAGCACCGCCGGACTGCGAGACGATTGGGCAACGCCAGCAGCAGCCTCTGGTTCGAGACCAGGCTGCATCTGCCGCCACACTGGGTCCTTCATGGGACTGTGTGCACGGCCCTGCTGGCCTGCTGTCCATGCCTGCTGCCACCGATGCTGAGGCCCAGGGACGGACTCAGCATGACAACGCCAGCAGCTGTTCACCGATTGTCAGAGGGGCATGGGTGGAGACCTGCTCGCAGCCAACTCCAAACTCTGCGGAGCAAAGAGACGTGGGGCCACCACCTGGTGTGTCGCTCCGCTGGGAAACGCTGCTGTCGCAACTGGCCGTGGCCTTGCCTTTGCTGCTGGGCCAGAGTTCTGATGCAGCACTGGCAGGCGCTGTCTCAGTAGCCGACGCCAGCTGCCCCGTCTGGAGCTCACGAGGAGAGGCATGCCTGTATTTTATAGAATTGAAGCTATAATAAAATTATATTGTCAAATTGTTCACAGCGTTGCCACTGATTACCCATCATCTACGGCAGTACCACATATGCTCCACCCCCTACAGAGGTCCCACTACGGAGTGGTTCATAGAAGTTGTATTCTAGCTGAGCAGTAAAGTGTTTGCCCTTCACGAGGAGGATTGCATTAGTTTTAGGTTCTAACATCACTGGAGATAAGATTTTTACTTATTCTGTGAAGGAGTCGCTAGCAGGCAGATCTACAATCAGTAAAGAAATATTGAAGGTACTCCTCAAGTTTTGTCACTACTTGCAGATCCAAAGGCGAAAAACTTAGAAAATTGCACACTTGTTAATGACTGTTTTTTCTGCTTCTACCAATCTTATTGACTTAATTGTGGCACTGAATGATGTGTTAACTGGATTTCTTTATGCAGCTGTACCTACTGCTACATTTGCATACTTTCATGGTTGTTCTTCCTGCAATGCTACTTCAATATGAATGTGGACTGAATGTAACACAGACCGTTTTGCAGGCGAAAGTTTGTACTATGCTGATAACCTGTAACGGTGTGGGAGTCTTTGAGTTACTTAAGAAGACATTTTTAACATTATTATAATAAGTTATAAGTCATTTGTTTTAGTACAGCTCATACTAAATAGTGTTTTCCTTAGTTAATGAACGCAACAGATAAACATAAGAACTAAATTAGTCATGAGTAATATAGTGTCCCACATTAAACAGTTTGAGGATGTTTGGATAGTTTTCTGACTTCACTGTTGTTGACAATATGTTGGTAGCACATTGTCTCCTTGCATGTTACTTTGTATCAGAGACAGTGAGGTTGTGCAGTTCTTCGTAACTATAAGGCGAGGGTTCTCTTGAATTCTGTCACCGATTGTATATCGCATAAGGCAGAGATACATCAGTTTAGCAGGCCCTCTTCACAGCATTACCACTTCTCTTGACTGCAGCTTGTGGAATAACTTCACTTGTCGCTATCTTAAAAGTCTCGAAGTAGCATTTCTAACTTTGGCTTGTGGGAATGCTAACTTGATGTAAGAATAGTGAAGGGGGGCTGCACCTGTAATAAGCAATTCATGCCTGTGGAAATCTTTCTTAAGGCACCCACCACTATGCTGTCATACAAGTTAGCATTTTCACGCGCTGTAGCCAGAAACGCTAGTTACGTATCTTTCAAGAGGGTGGCAAGTATTTGTGCGATAGTTGCACGGCTTTTAGCTAAAGGGCATGTAATGCTGCTGAAGCAAACAAAGTGTTTTCCGTGTTGGTTCAGCTACTGTTGAGCTTATGTTGAATGACTATAGATAATTTATATCACCATCTTTGAGCCTACTTTATTTTAGAAATCAGTATCGAAGTCACCATATATATTTTTCTTGGGAGAGTGAATTTCTGCTAGCCGTTCCCCCACGTGAGTATTAAACACTTTTCTGTCTCCAGGCAGGTGACTTGTGCACACAAATAATAATTGCATTGTGCCTTGGTAATTCAACCATAGTGAGTTCTATATCTTCTTCACTGGACAGATTATTGTATTTAATTACGCTGTTGAATTTGCCTCGGTAATTCAACCATAGTGAGTTCTATATCTTCTTCACTGGACAGATTATTGTATTTAATTACGTTGTTGAATTCAATATTTTTAACCAATGTGCAGGAACCACCATAACTCGATATTTTTCTACAAAACATGTTTGGAAATTTGAACCAACAGAGGAATTTTAGCTCTAACGTATCTTTTTTAATCCAGTGTTTGGTAGCGCATAGGACAGAAATATCATTCAGATTACTTAAATGTATTGAACAGTCACTGAATATTCTGATGGAGCGATTTAAAATTAGGTACAGGGAATATATCGTTTCATGCTTGACTACTTACCTCACTTCCTGCACTAATGTGTCTAGTAGAAAAAAATTCTCATTTTTTTGCAGGAATGGTATTCTTGGTGTTTGACTTGTTGCTTGTTGTTCCACTGGATGTGGGATTCTGCCTTTCATTTGTTGAGGTGCTTCCACTGGGTACTTTATTACAGCTCTTTTTCATCCATCTACCCATTAATGACTGTCTTGGTGCCATATTGGTGTTTGGAGTTCAGCCCGATGTGTTGCTGCTTCTTTCTTCTTGTTTTTTTATGTTTACATACTGGTCCATAATTGCCTGTCTTTTCTTGTTTGGTACTTTTACTTTAAGACAGTCGCTTTTTACGTGTTGGTCTGTTTGTGTGTGCTTTATTTCTCAACTGGGTTTTTCTAATTTTGTCATGTGTATGAAGGAGTGAGGCATAGCGCCTTCACATCTTGCCTGTTTAGATAAGACATTACAGCAGTGATCAGACTTGCAGTATGAGTCACGCCCAGGACAGGTGGCGTCAGATTGCTCAAGGGTATGTAGTTTCTATGTGATCTGGTAGAGATCACTAACTGACGAACACTGTTTGAGCTGCATTTAAAATACGGTTGACTATAATTTGCAGTTCTGTTTGTTTAATTTTCTAATTGTTTATTAATTACTACTCTTATTGTGTTTAGTTATGAGAGTGAATGAAGTTGTGAATGTGAAATACTGTTTTGTGTAAAGTGTTTATACTATACAGTGAAGTAATTGGTTATGTGAGGAATGCTTGAGAATGACATGTGTGTTAGGCATTTGTACTGGGGAATTTATTATAAACTAGTTCGTCAGTTTATGCTACTGGGAAAATGAGATCATGATTTCGCAAAAATTGGTTTTGCTAAGAGGATATGGGATTTCAAAATTTGACTAAGTTAATTTACTGTTCTGATTTAGTGACAAATTTGGATTGGTTCTGTATATAGGTGCGGGATTGAATGGCTTGATGCTGCTTTCCCATTGGCTGTGATGCCTCTGCCAGTCAGAAATTAACATATTCACGCGTCTTGTGGTAACTAGAAACTTCTTTTGTGTGGGGAGATGAGTCCACGTTTCACTTCCATACATGGCTACACTCCATACAAATACTTTCAGAAACGACTTCCTGATATTTAAATCTATACTCGATGGTAACAAATTTTTCTTCTTCGGAAACACTTTCCTTGCCATTGCCAGTCTACATTTTATATCCTCTCTACTTCGACCATCATCAGTTATTTTGCTCCCCAAATAGCAAAACTCCTTTACTACTTTAAGTGTCTCATTTCCTAATCTAATCCCCTCAGCATCACCCGACTTAAATCGACTGCATTCCATCATCCTCGTTTTGCTTTTGTTGATGTTCATCTTATACCCTCCTTTCAAGACACTGTCCTTTCCGTTCAACTGGTCTTCCAAGTCCTTTGCTGTCTCTGACAGAATTACAATGTCATCGGCGAACCTCAAAGTTTTTATTTCTTCTCCATGGATTTTAATACCTACTCCAAATTTTTCTTTTGTTTGCTTTACTGCTTGCTCAATATACAGATTGAATAACATCGGGGAGAGGCTACAACCCTGTCTCACTCCTTTCCCAACCACTGCTTCCCTTTCATGCCCCTCGACTCTTATAACAGCCATCTGGTTTCTGTACAAATTGTAAATAGCCTTTCGCTCCCTGTATTTTACCCCTGCCACCTTCAGAATTTGAAAGAGAGTATTCCAGTTAACGTTGTCAAAAGCTTTCTCTAAGTCTACAAATGCTAGAAAAGTAGGTTTGCCTTTCCTTAATCTTTCTTCTAAGTTAAGTCATAGGGTCAGTATTGCCTCACGTGTTCCAACATTTCTACGGAATCCAAACTGATCTTCCCCGAGGTCAGCTTCTATCAGTTTTTCCATTCGTCTATAAAGAATTCGCGTTAGTATTTTGCAGGTGTGACTTATTAAACTGATAGTTCGGTAATTTTCACATCTGTCAACACCTGCTTTCTTTGGGATTGGAATTATTATATTCTTCTTGAAGTCTGAGGGTATTTCGCCTGTCTCTTACATCTTGCTCACCAGATGGTAGAGTTTTGTCAGGACTGGCTCTCCCAAGGCTGTCAGTAGTTCTAATGGAATGTTGTCTACTCCGGGGGCCTTGTTTCGACTCAGGGCTTTCAGTGCTCTGTCAAACTCTTCACACAGTATCATATCTCCCATTTCATCTTCATCTACATCCTCTTCCATTTCCATAATATTATCCGCAAGTACATCTCCCTTGTATAGACCCTCTACATACTCCTTCCACCTTTCTGCTTTCCCTTCTTTGCTTAGAACTGGGTTTCCATCAAAGCTCTTGATATTCATGCAAGCGGTTCTCCTTTCTCCAAAGGTCTCTTTAATTTTCCTGTAGGCAGTATCTATCTTACCCCTAGTGAGATAAGCCTCTACATCCTTACATTTGTCCTCTAGCCATGCCTGGTTAGCCATTTTGCACTTCCTGTCGATCTCATTTTTGAGACGTTTGTATTCCTTTTTCCCTTCTTCATTTACTGCCTTTTTTATATTTTCTCCTTTCATCAGTTAAGTTCAATATTTCTTCTGTTACCCAAGGATTTCTACTAGCCCTCGTCTTTTTACCTGTTTCATCCTCTGCTGCCTTTACTGTTGCATCCCTCAAAGCTACCCATTCTTCTTCTACTGTATTTCTTTCCCCCTTTCCTGTCAATTGTTCCCTTATGCTCTCCCTGAAACCCTGTACAACCTCTGGTTTAGTCAGTTTATCCAGGTCCCATCTCCTTAAATTCCCATCTTTTTGCAGTTTATTCGGTTTTAATCTACAGCTCATAACCAATACATTGTGGTCAGATACCACATCTGCCCCTGGAAATGTCTTACAATTTAAAACCTGGTTCCTAAATCTCTGTCTTACCATTATATAATCTATCTGATACCTTTTAGTATCTCCAGGATTCTTCAACCAAGTGTTAGCTATGATTAAGTTATGTTCTGCGCAAAATTCTACCAGGCAGCTTCCTCTTTCATTTCTTAGCCCCAATCCATATTCACCTACTATGTTTCCTTCTCTTCCTTTTCCTACTCCCGAATTCCAGTCACCCATGACTATTAAATTTTCGTCTCCCTTCACTACCTGAATAATTTCTTTTATCTCATCATACATTTCATCAATTTCTTCTTCATCTGCGGAGCTAGTTGGCATATAAACTTGTACTACTGTAGTAGGTGTGGGCTTCGTGTCTATCTTGGCCACAATAATGCGTTCACTATGCTGTTTGTAGTAGCTTACCCGTACTCCTATTTTTTTATTCATTATTAAACCTACTCCTGCATTACCCCTATTTGATTTTGTATTTATAACTCTGTATTCACCTGACCAAAAGTCTTGTTCCTCCTGCCACCGAACTTCACTAATTCCCACCATATCTAACTTTAACCTATCCATTTCCCTTTTTAAATTTTCTAACCTACCTGCCCGATTAAGGGATCTGACATTCTACACTCTGACCCGTAGAACGCCAGTTTTCTTTCTCCTGATAATTACCATAAACTGGCTACAGTTATGAATGACGTATGCATGTGGACTTATGACTTTGTATAGTTTAGAATAAGGCTTGGTAGTGACTGGTGTATACAAGCCTACTGTAGCAGAGTGAAATTTTATGCACATATATAGTTTAATTTAACTATTTCTTCGACCACTAAAACAACTTTGACTGCGACTTGTGGTTACAATGTGGACAGCTGTTTTTTCTATAGCTTTTTCCTCTGAGAATGGCATATCAATAACTTCAAGGAGGCGTGCAGCAGCAATCCAATGCAATGCACCAACTGCCACAAGAGACAAGCCTATTCCAGACGTGAATCTTTCCTCGATTGATTAGATAGAGTCCATGAGCTGTACATTCGTTTCATTGCTGTCGTTCGATTTCAAAATTCACAGAGAGTCTCTTCCTGAATACACTTGCAGCAGTACTTATCAGAAGCGATTCACAGACTTGATTTTTCCGCTCAGGCCTTGGGCGATATCTCTAAGAGGTACCGGACGAATAATTACGTTCAGTTTGTGTGTAACTTTCAGTATGCAGTGCAGATAATTCATTATGTTCTTCTGCATTTCTTCCAAAGGGGTTTCAATGTCATTTGAGCCAGCAATAACGATTAATGGATCGTTTACTGAGAATCTGTTAGTTAATTTGTCCAAATGTTTTACACCTTCCTTGATTCGAGCACCAGTTTTTATAACAATTTGCACACTGAAATTAATATTTGATTTGTTCTTTAATATATTTTCACAGTTCTTACCTTGACTATCACTTATAATAAGAATTTTATCTCCTTTACTAACAGTTATTTTAGGCCTAAAATATCGCATTTTTTCACATGAAACATAACTCGAGTTTTCCACTTCTTCTTGATCATAGCGAGTTATTTGTGTTTCTGAATCCCTGATTTTTAACTTCATAACACTGGTTTTCTCTTGCAGCACTTTTTAATCTTCGTCCTTGATAACTGTAGGCCACTTATCAGAAAAGTGCACTGTTTCTGACGAAATTTTCGGCGCATTTTGCTTCATCGGCGATTCATTTTGGTGCTTTAAGTTAGTAATTTCCATTTTTAGTGCACTGACAATAAATTATAGGCTGGATAAAAGTTCATTTAGTTTAGATATCTCGACCTTACAATTTGCACATGGTTTATTTTTACCAGAAATATTCACATATTTTGTAGGAGATGCATGAAATATTTTTACATTGGCCACCATCTTATTTAGGGAGCAATGTTTATGCCCTGTTCTACTTTGTATAGCGTTGCATGTTTTACACCTTCCTTGATTGGAGCACCAGTTTTTATAACAATTTGCACACTGAAATTAATATTTGATTTGTTCTTTAATATATTTTCACAGTTCTTACCTTGACTATCACTTATAATAAGAATTTTATTTATCGAATACAGACTGCACAAGAAACAATATATACGAACTTGTCACATACTGTCAGACAGAGGGGTGCCCCTGGAATGTACAAAATGCCACTTAGAAAACTACTAAAATGGAAGATTGCTCTCTACAGAAAATCACCACGTTGCTTAGCAACAACAGCAGTGGTGTGGAGAAAAGTCTCTCCATAGCTCAGTACAGACGTGAGAAAAAAATTGAAGGTTGCGAGAAATCTGGAAGCGGTATAAATTCTTTCTATAAACCAAAGTAGTTTGGTTTTGACTGTTTATGGTTCCTGGTAGACATTCAGGAACCAAATGAAATAAAAGATAAAATCGAAGAAGTAAACAAGGTTACACTTGCTTATGTTTATTTGTATTCTATATTGAACAGCACTATTCAGCTGTAACTATTTTCGCATGATACAAATCCTAGTGGGCTTAAAAGTAATTTGCATATTCGTTACGAATATCTTTGCCTGTGTTTGAAGTTCTCGCTGGTATATTTGGGAGTGCAGTGAAAGATAATGCAGTAATATCTTGTTCCCATGCCCCAGGCATAACTTCACCAGCTTGCAGGCAATAATAATCGAAGCTGTAATAATTGACGCTGTAATAGTTCCTTGATTCGACATTTCTCTTTGAAATATGGCAAGCAACTTTTCATGCAGTTTTCATTCAGTTTGAGGTTGATTAGGTAATTAGAGGGAGACAATAGTTGGATTCCTTGGGCAATGTTTTTATTTAAAATATATCCAATGACAGAGACTGGGCATACTGTGCTCTTTCTATGTTCATTTTCTTTCATTTAACATCATGCTGGGATGGCTTGTTCTCTGGATAATTTTTATGTGCATGGGAAAGCATGGCTCATTGTATTTGAGGCAGATTGGGCAAATAATTTTATAAAAAAATGGGTCCTTTGTCATCAGCGCAGCCTGGAACCTCAATTGTCTGTCTTCGCAGCAGCTAGAATGCCTGCGGCGAACCAGAGGATTGCTAGTTATTGTGTATTTAGATCCTTGGCTCGGTCCAGTGGCCAAACTGTATCTGGGATGCCACACTAGCAGCAGGAGAGCGCTGCTGTCCCATGTTTTACTGGGATTTTTTGCAGATAAACATCACTCGCTTACCAAAAGAATTACAGCTTGCAGAAAATAGTAGCCTAGCCTTGTGAGCTGCTTTCCACATTCAGAGGTCCTCTGGTGTGAGGCAAGTGCTGGGCGTGAAAATACGCCATTGCTAAATTAGTCGGTAACGTCAGGGAGATGGAGCTGCGGCGGCCGCTTTTTAGATGTTGAAAGATGTTTTGTCATGTGACTGTCATGGTAAGATGTGCGTTGTCTTCGCAGGGTTTTGTGTGCTGGAAGTATCCACACTACTGGGTCAGCATCTATGCATTTCTCGCTATTGGCAGGTATGCAGTGTTTGGCGGAAAATTATACCAGGGCGTCGGAATCAGTGAAAATTTGGGCAGTCGGTGGTTACATACCTAGGAGTGTGAATTGGAACAGACATGGAGCTGTACACATCTTGGTGATGGAAATCAATGTGCATCCCAGGAGGTCAATGGGGTCATAGTTGGGGCAGCAGGAATGCGCCCTTGGCTTCTCTACGTCAGAGCCCTTTGCACATAGTGGCAGTCACCACTGTTGTTCCTGAATAATTACAGTGAGCATAAGTAACAGCATTGGTGTGATAGAGCATTTCCTGGACCGCACTTATAGACTTACGTACGATCATCTATTTCATGTCCACCATTGCTCTATTAAATGTTTGAGTTTCTCCTATTAACCAGCAGATTTGCAGCCACTGTTTTCGTTTGGTGTTAGTGAACTGTGAGATTCATGTTTAGATCGATAATGTGTGAGAAGGGCATACTTTTATATTCAGTCGAGTAACTGCAAATTGATGGAAATTCACTAAGTAGGATTTATATCAATAGAGTTTGTAAACCACATGAATGAGTTTATTGAGTAAATTAATGTATTAACTGAAAGAGTGTTTCTGTTGGACTCACTCCAATCACATTCAGATGTACTCTGTGTGAATATACGCTTTAGAATCTACATCTAGGGCCTTACAAATCACGTTATCCATTAGAGTCGTGCATATTAAAATCTATGACCTAGATCTTAAAGGTGTGTCTGGCTCAGAATTAGATTTCTGCATCTTGGTAACTTTATAGATACAGTCAGTCCCACATTTTTAAGAAATTATGAAGACACATGGCTCTCTAGGTGGTAGTTCATGCCTTCTAAGGTTGCAACAACATTGGTTTACAAAAGACATAAAACACCAAGGCCACAATACCGAATGTATTCTTCACAACCATCCTAGCCCTAGAGAATTAGTAGTTAAAAATTCTTTCATTTGAGCCTTTTTGTGCATTCCTGGACACAGCTTCATGATGTTTTCCTGTAATACAGAAGCATGACCTACCACGAGTATATAAGGTAGCAGCTTTGTCCCTCCATGTAAACATTCATGAGGTGGTAAGTTAAAGACACCTCCATCTGAAATCCTTCTTTGGCAGCCAAAATCAGCATAGAAAAATTTGTGATTAGTGTCAACAATAGCAAGCAGCGCAGTACGTAATGACTCTTTGTAAATGTAAAATTCGCTCTCACAGCAACAGGGCACTTTAGGGCAATAACCTTCCCTTTCAGTATTGCTCTGACAGGAAGGAGGAAGTGGAGTATCTGTCTGAATACATTTTCTTTTTCATTTTAATTCTCTGGCATCTGAAACAAATTTGACTTCAAGTTTCACAAGAGATACCAGCAGAAGATATGAAAGATCTGTGATTCCAGATGAACCGGCAAGTACACGTCCTTCAGAATAAAGGAGTTGGAATGGGGGGGGGCAGGTGGAAGTAGAGATCTTTTAAACCAGGATACTATAATGTTGTAGAATAATCTGCAGCAACAACAACAACAATGATAATACGATTGAATAGCTCAGTTACAACAAAACTAATAGGTGAATTTGTATAGAAGGGAGAAGTCCATAGTGAACAATGATGTGTCACAGATATCATCAGGTACAGATTCCCTTGTCACATTTGTGTGAACTGCACTTGACACTGAAATGGAAGAAGTTCTATTTGTTGACGACAATGGTGGCGATGATTTGGAATAAACTTGAATAGTTTTAATGCATGTACCAAAAATAAATTATGATCAATAAAATATATACACTCCTGGAAATTGAAATAAGAACACCGTGAATTCATTGTCCCAGGAAGGGGAAACTTTATTGACACATTCCTGGGGTCAGATACATCACATGATCACACTGACAGAACCACAGGCACATAGACACAGGCAACAGAGCATGCACAATGTCGGCACTAGTACAGTGTATATCCACCTTTCGCAGCAATGCAGGCTGCTATTCTCCCATGGAGACGATCGTAGAGATGCTGGATGTAGTCCTGTGGAACGGCTTGCCATGCCATTTCCACCTGGCGCCTCAGTTGGACCAGCGTTCGTGCTGGACGTGCAGACCGCGTGAGACGACGCTTCATCCAGTCCCAAACATGCTCAATGGGGGACAGATCCGGAGATCTTGCTGGCCAGGGTAGTTGACTTACACCTTCTAGAGCACGTTGGGTGGCACGGGATACATGCGGACGTGCATTGTCCTGTTGGAACAGCAAGTTCCCTTGGCGGTCTAGGAATGGTAGAACGATGGATTCGATGACGGTTTGGATGTACTGTGCACTATTCAGTGTCCCCTCGACGATCACCAGTGGTGTACGGCCAGTGTAGGAGATCGCTCCCCACACCATGATGCCGGGTGTTGGCCCTGTGTGCCTCGGTCGTATGCAGTCCTGATTGTGGCGCTCACCTGCACGGCGCCAAACACGCATACGACCATCATTGGCACCAAGGCAGAAGCGACTCTCATCGCTGAAGACGACACGTCTCCATTCGTCCCTCCATACACGCCTGTCGCGACACCACTGGAGGCGGGCTGCACGATGTTGGGGCGTGACCGGAAGACGGCCTAACGGTGTGCGGGCCGTAGCCCAGCTTCATGGAGACGGTTGCGAATGGTCCTCGCCGATACCCCAGGAGCAACAGTGTCCCTAATTTGCTGGGAAGTGGCGGTGCAGTCCCCTACGGCACTGCGTAGGATCCTACGGTCTTGGCGTGCATCCGTGCGTCGCTGCAGTCCGGTCCCAGGTCGACGGGCACGTGCACCTTCCGCCGACCACTGGCGACAACATCGATGTACTGTGGAGACCTCACGCCCCACGTGTTGAGCAATTCGGCGGTACGTCCACCCGGCCTCCCGCATGCCCCCTATACGCCCTCGCTCAAAGTCCGTCAACTGCACATACGGTTCACGTCCACGCTGTCGCGGCATGCTACCAGTGTTAAAGACTGCGATGGAGCTCCGTATGCCACGGCAAACTGGCTAACACTGACGGCGGCGGTGCACAAATGCTGCGCAGCTAGCGCCATTCGGCGGCCAACACCGCGGTTCCTGGTGTGTCCGCTGTGCCGTGCGTGTGATCATTGCTTGTACAGCCCTCTCGCAGTGTCCGGAGCAAGTATGGTGGGTCTCACACACCGGTGTCAATGTGTTCTTTTTTCCATTTCCAGGAGTGTATTTTAGTACTACTTACATAACTAAATTGCCTTATTGCCTTCACAGGATCCTTCAATGTTTCAACCAAAGCTTCATAAAGTGTAGGAATTATTTGAGCTATATCTGGCTTTGTAACATGGAATAAATATACAAAACTTCAACAGATATCTTCTATTGTCAAAATGTCGAAAAGTAACAGCAAGTCTTTGCTTCACAGGAGTTGCTTCTCTGAAATTTGTGTCTTTCTTCGCAGTAACTGTCTTTATAACATAAATTAGAATTTCAAAATCAGATGGTGGCATCCTAGTGAAGTCCCTAAAACCAGAACCATCTTCCAAATTCAGCTCACACAATATGTCATTTCCAGGATATCTTCCATAGTTTGTAAGACAAGTACATCTTCCTCTTTGCCTGCTTATTTCGTCAAGTATTATTAATGCTGTATCATATCTCATTAATTCATCCTCTTCACTTGTTATAGCGTAGCTCTTGATGCAAATGCACAATGTGAAATGTTTGGTGCTAGTTTAGCATAGCAAATAATAAGAATACATATGTAGAAATGCTTCTTGCTAGTACTGATAGGGACACAAGTAAGGAGCATTGTTGCCAACATGTTGCAGACTTTGATAGAACACTGTTGCTGACAGATAAATGTTTTTATACCCAATGTAAACACAGGCTAAGTAATTCATGCATGTCAAAACCTGGCCTTACAGAGTGAAAGTCAATTAGATATCAATTCGCTTAGCCCAGTACCAGAGTGCGATGGTGAGACTGAGATACCATCCATGATGCAAAAAGTTGGATTAACATTCTCAGAATATGGCGTCTGGCAACGATAACATTTATCAAAGGCCAAAGCAAACTACACAACTGATGGTTAACGATCAGTTTTGTATGATAAACTACTGAAAGCAAAGCAACATTTCAAATAATCGACATTTACTAGCTGTGGAAATTATATCCATACAAACACATTAGACAGTATTGATAAGGGAATATATAGAGCCTTTTTATCTTATATTTACAGATTTCTTTCCTACCTAGCAAATAACATCAGAAAGAAATGTATTTTTCGCCTTCCACAGAGCTGACATTTTTTCTTAAAAAGATTATTTAATGAAAATAGCTTCATCAATTTAGTTCTTGTTTAGGCACAGTGTATTTATCAACTCTGTTCAGTTATCATAAAACATAATTAAGTTTTCACTATCAGATATCTGGCTTCTCTTGTGGAAGAACATTCAAAGTAAAACAATATCCAAGTCACCATGCAATATTCGCAATGTGTCACGAAAATAAAGCAACGTAATAAGTACTAAGAAGACATAAAAACACAAAATCTACTACTATAAGATGAGTGAACTGGTGAAGAAAGGTTAACTTTCTCAGTTAGAAGAGGCGACACTGTTCGTAACACCAGTGTCAACAGCTAAACTTCTTCCCTAGACATAGTGACTCTGAGGTCCCAATCCGTCTCATCTTGTTCTGTTTGGGCGTTAATGGCCTTTGTAAATTCCACCATTTGAAATACACTGTGGAATATTTTGATGTAGCTTTCCGTCAGGTACATAATTAGCATGCAGTGTGTTTTTATCTTCTAAGCATCTATTATTGTAAGGAGTAGTGGTGAACCTTTGAACCAGAATACTTGTACTTGATAAGGCCCCTACAAAAGCACCAATTGATTGGCTGACTGTAGGGCTGACCATTTTTGTGGCAGCCTACACACATCCTGACCAGCTGCACTCAGCGTTTACAGCGCCCACGTGTTGTTGGGATTTATGTATGTAAAATTCATTTAGTTTATATTTGATATGATTCCCTTTGGTTTTACACAGAAACAGAAACTGACGTTTGTCCAGGTTGTTATAGAGGTACAGAGGCCGTGAAGGTCACGAGTGGCTCGCGTCTGACAGTTAGCGATCAGCTGATTGCAAAACGTCAGCTGAACTCGTGTGTTGCTCGCAAGGAGCGCTGGCAATTGACTGCTCTTTGTGGAGTAGCAGACGCTCTGTGCAGTGAAATTTTCTTTGCTTGTTACTTTTTTCTCTTTTACTCAGTTGTTAATAGAGACAGTTTGGTTAGTACTGATTATGCCTCACTGAACTTTCTTTTTTTACTTTGTTAGATGTGTATCACTATACATGTCGTTAAAAATAAAGTGTTGAGCCTAATTGTGCGTGAGTCTTCTTCTGTGTATGGACATGATGCTTGTTTGCTGTTCTCACACTTCAGCTCTGCAGCTCCGGTGAACCCGACGTGATTACAGCCAAGGAAACATTTAAACACACCTGCATGTTTCAAGACAGAATATTTCAGAAGTGTAAATGTGAAACAGGCAGAAGGGCCAGCCGTCTCGAGACTAGCAGTATGTCTCCCGCTGTTATGGCTGCATAATCTGGCACTTTGGTTTCCTCAAGTAGAAGCGAGCTATCTGAGTGTTGGAGTAACGGTGGATGCTATAAAATCTGCTTTTGTAGGTAGCCAGCTTGACCATAGATATGTCGGTGAGGCACAGGATATCATTACATCGCCACCCAAAGAAGTATTGTAACCGAGACTCAAAGGTATGTGGTAAGTCCTCAAACAAGAGGATACAGGGGACCACAGGCCCTCACGGTATCTCTAATATCTGAGAAGCAAGGCCGACGCACTCGTCATACCCGATACATACTCAGCATCTTACGGACTAGCAGGCTACCAGCGCAGGTGAAAACTATCATAGCATCTCAGACAGAGATGTCTCTCAACACTGTTGCAGAATTAGCTGTTTACATAGACGATACGATTGTGCCTGCCTCCTGTCCAGATACAGCCGCATCATATAGCAGTTCTATAATACAAGCCAAGTAGGATTACAAGAGGCTACAGAGAAAAACTCAATTCCTGAACAAGCGAATGAATGAGAATATCTTGGAAAAGGTAGACTCCCTGGCCAGACAGATGAATGATCTGCTCGATGACACAAGGGAGAGATTCCACCATAGATCATACTGTCAATCTTCATCAGACCAGTCCTCTGATGACTCAAAACCGATGGGAATGTGCTGCTGGCACCACCAGTTTGGTGAGCAAGCACAGAGCTGCAACCTGTCCTGCTTATACATCAGCCAGAAGCATCAGTCGGAGGTAGAAGTTTTGGGCATTCGTCCTAACACCGTTTCATAATTGCCTGGAAGACTGGGCACAAATTTCTCGTTGACTCCAGCTCAGACCTCAGTATTTGCCACAAGGTAACCAACACAAGTATCGACCAACCACTACGTTCAACTTGTTGGCAGCCAATAATTCCACTACCGCTACATATGAATTGTAACACATGGAGTCCTGGCTTGGAATTTTACGGTTGCTGACATGAGAGAACCGATCATTGGTGAGAATCTTTTGGCTCATTATCACCTACTGTTTGATTTCCCGCATGCCCGCCTGCTAGACACCATCACTGAGCTGTCTATGATCAGCTTTCGACAATGTGTTGCCATTTTCGACGCCAGAGTGGTCCAGTTTACTGCAGGCAGGTACACATACACCAACTCGAGCAGTTTCTATCAGTGAAGTGCCCCCCTAGGCCCCATAGAAGGTATGTCATAATACGGTACGCTATATTAATACTACTTCTGACCCACCTATTTCCCGTCGATCTAGGCGACTTGCACTCGGCCAATATGCCATAGCTTGATCAGAGTTTGATATGATGTTTAAGGAAGGCGTCATCTATCCCTCAAGTCGGCGTGGTCATCACCATTATATTTGGTTCCTGAAAAGAATGGTATGTGGTTTCCATATGAGGATTACTCTGCTGTGATTGCATGTACGATCCTGGACAGGTATCCAATCCCGCTGCTAAAAGGTTATAATCATGCCCTGTCCGGCAAAATGGTTTTCAGAGTTTTAGATTGTCCAAAAGCATATACACAGATCACTTTTGCTGCAGAATATATTCCATAAACAGTCATCATTACACCCTTAGATTTACTGAAAATTTTGTATATGACCTTTGGACTTACAAATGCACAGACATGACAGCGATTTATAAACGCTGCATTGAGAAGATTGCATCACTGCTGCTTTGCCTACCTTTACGACAGCCTCATCTATTCAGATACTCTGGAAGAGCATGAATGTCACCTTTTAGAAGGTCTTGATGACTCAACGAGTCTGGAATTGTTTTGAATACAGTAAGGTATGTATCTAGCAATGCAGCAATTACATTCTTGAGAAACCTTATTTCCTCTAGCAATGCAGCAGTTACATTCTTGTGACACCTTATTTCGTCTGAGTGGTCATGCCCGCTACCAGACGCTATCCTCAGTATATCACGACCAGAAATGGGTGAGAAATTTGGTCGGTTCTAGGGGTTCTCAGGTTTTATCATTGCTATTTGCCCAATGCGGCAGAGCTAGCAGCAACACTAGCCTAAAGGCAAAGCTCCCATGCCATGGGCCCAGGCAGAGTTAGACGCTTTTGAGAAGGCCAAACAAAGCATAGTCGATGGGGCACTACTAGCACAGCCTGCATTGGACTCTACTCTCGCACTGTTGGCACGAGCCGATCAGCCATTGGCGCCACACTACAATAATATGTGAACAGTGGCTGGCAGCTGTTCGCCTTTTTCTCCCAAAAGCTGACGCCAATGCAGCCACAATACAGTGTGATCGAGCGAAGTGGCGCAGTGGTTACCACACTGGACTCACATTTGGGAGGATAGCAGTTCAAACCTGCATCTGACCATCCTGATTTAGATTTTCTCTGATTTCCCTAGATGGCTTCAGGCAAATACCGGAATGGTTCCTTTGACAAAGCGTGGTCTGTTTCCTTCCTCATCCTTCCCACATCCTAATTTCTACTCTGTCTGTAATGACCTCGTTGTTGATGGACATTAAGCACTACTCTCCTCCACCTCCAACACAGTGCTTATGATAGAGAATTGTTAGCCAAATACTTGCGTTCGCAACTCAAGGCCAGATTCTATACAATATGTGCAGCTGATAAGCCTGTAACATCAACAGTCCAACAAAATAATGATAAATGTTCTCCACGAAAGTATAACCAGCCAGAGTTCACCTCATAGTTTTCTACAGACATTTGGCACGTTTTGGGTCTGATGATGTGCTGACAGACCGTTTATCCCGCTGTTACACAGACAGTTGACTTCATGCACCTGGCCAGAGCTCAAGGATCTGGCAAGGAGCTTTGTGATTGCCTGGATGACACTGTGTCAGACTTACAGCTTAAGCTTGTTGAAGCTCCAGCCTCAGATACTAAAGTCAATTGTGAGGTATCTTATCCCAAAACCAGGCCGTTCGTGCCAGCACCACTTTGTAGACAAGTATTTCAAATTCTACATAGTCTGTGCCACACAGGAGTTAAGGCAACGGTGAAAATAGTCTGAAACTGTCACCTCCAGCCAGGAGTGGAGAAGGATTGTTGACAGGGGGTCGATACGTGTACACAATGTCAATGTAGTTAAATAGTACAGTATGGGCACTCACCAGTAGCCAGCTTCCCAGATACACACAAGATTTGCACATATGCACACTGATGTCGGGCCACGGTCCCACTCTGAAAGGCAATGTTGCTTACTAACCATCATGGGCAGATTTACAACTCTAGCGACTGCATTTATGTCACAGTGGGTTGCAAATTCTGGATGCCCAATCCCTATAACTGTGGACAGCAGATGACAATTCAAATCTGATCTATTTACCAAACTGAGAAGCTTCTGTGGAGCAGTCCACCATTCTACTATGATCTACCACCCTTCCAGCAATAGCATGGTGGAACAGTGGTATGATTCCCTTAAGCCAGCCCTAGTGTGCCATGAGACTAAATGTATGTCAGCCTTGCAACTAGTTCTGCTGGGGATTTGGACAAAGTGCAAGCCGGAACTGAATGCATCACCAACTGAGTTTGTGTACGGTGAAACCTTATGCCTACTGTTAAGTTTGTTGATTTGAGAGCCTTACCAAAATACAGCACAGACTCTCTGCATTTCATTGATGACCTAAGAGACAGAATCTCACAAATCCGCCCACAACCAACATCCTGACGTGGTGAGCACCAAACTTTTGTGCATAAGGAATTAAACAGATGTACACAGGTCATGCTATGCAGGGATGGGCTTAAGCCAGTGTTAACACTTCTGTATACAGGCCCACACTGAGTTGTCACCATAGGCGACAAAACATTGAAGATCATGGTCAATGGAAAACAAAATACCGCCTCCATCAGCCATTGCAAGCCTGTGTTTGTCATATAAGAACCTGCTAGTATCCACCCCCGTCCTACCATGCTACATGCCTCAACTGTTGAAGACCAGACAGAACCCTCGACAATGACGCCAGCTCGTAAGACATGCTCTGGTTGCGGTATGCACTTCCTGGCAAAGTACATGGATAACGCCTATGATAACACACAGGACGACACTCCGCTCTCCTGTGGGGGGCTGTGTAGAGGTAGAGACTGTGGGAGGTCACAATCGGCTCTCGCCTGACAGCTAGCAATCAGATGATTGCAAAACGTCAGCTGAGTTTGTACGCCAGCCGTAAGGAGCGCTGGCAAGTGATTGTTCTTTACTGAGGCACAGACTTTTCGTACAGCGACCTTTCATCGCTTCTTACTTTCAATCTGTTGTTTATGGAGACTGCATGGTTAATACTGACTGCGCTTAATTGAACATTATTTTTCTTTTTTTACTGTGTCGGACGTACGCCACAATACGAGTCATTAGAAATAAAGTGTTGAGTTTAACTGTGCACACAGTCTTCTTCATTATATGGATGCGATGTTTGTTCACTGATTTCGCACTTCAAACCAACACAAGTGACAGAGGTAACAAGGCCAAAAGAATCCAAGGGAAAGTTGTGGGCAGAGAAGTGGCTAATGCAAAGCAACAAATTCACCCACACTCTGTTAATAACAAGCTGGGAGAAAATGATTTTCGTAAGTAACTAAGAATGGATGAAACATGCATTTCGGAGCAGCTAAACATCATCAAACGAAAAGGAATTCAGACGTGAGAGAGTCTGTAAGCTATGAGAAGAGGATGTCAGCTGCATTACGGTTTCCAGCCACTGGTAGAAGTTAATAGAACCTCAACTTTAGTGTTGTTGTATTCCCGCAATTCATATTTAAATAATTCCTGAAACCTGCAATACGGTTTATAGTTCCATGAGGAAATACATCGTGGTAAAGCAAACTAATTAAAACAAACGATGTGCATGAACAAATTATAAATTTATTTACATATCTAGCATGAAAGGTGCCCCTGTACTTTTAAGAAACTAATTTCAGATGAGAAGAAGGAAGATTTCAAATGGTAGAGGTGCATGTCATCTAATAAGTACAACAGATATCTAATAAACGAAGCATTTAGCAACTGTTAGAACTGTAAATAAGATCCCACTCATTTCTTTTCATGGCAGAAGGCTTGGACAAAGTCTGGGCTATTTTAACACTTATAACAATAAAGCAAGTATATTTTACGGATAAATGTCTACTGACTGTCTATATTTCGGTTTTACTTCCGATAAGCATCGTAAATGAAATCTAGCGTCTAATCTGTCTATATTTTTGTTTTTTTTTTTTAATTTCATTTCCGATAAGTATCGGAACTAACACCTAAACATTGAAATACAGGAGATCGACGGACTTTTATTCATAAAATGTATAACGTTTACTCTCTGTACTTGTCACATAACCATTATGGATTCGTTAAAAAAATGAAAAAAGTGCCTCGTTTCTTGCGTCTCATTGCTGTAATCTTCGCATAACGTTTTCTACAAATATCTCGAGTCTTTAAATTTCTCCACAAATTCTGTCAAAGTTTTGTCCTCCTCGCACTCTCTAGCACAGTATTTAATCCGACACGCAGTGACAAAAACGAACTTTTGTCGAGCGGTTGGCACGACAGTGTTACCTGCGGCACAATGGTGTGCGCGTGCTGGATGTGCGGCGGCGGGTGGGGGGGGGGGGGGGTCGACTGTCGTGTGCTTCCACCCGACCGACATCCCAGTAAGGAAGTTCGTCTATCGGTTGGTCAAAATGCTTCCATATGTGATTTTGTCGGTCGGTCTGTCGCTCTGTTGTTGCGTGTGCAGGCCCTTTATTTTCACTTGCTGACTAATAAAAAAAATGATCCAGGGCAACAGACTTCGAGAGATCGATATTGTTAGTGAGAAATGGAAAGCACCTCCTGTTTCCGGGTGGCACCGGACAACAAAGCCGGAAGTCTTTCTCGTCATTCAGTCGATAGAAGAGTCTACCAGTAAGTAGCGTGGAATCGTGATTCTCTTGATTTTTGTGTTATTTCGTGGTTTTTTTGTTGTCAAATTGTGTTTATGATGATAATTGTTGCAGCTCTTCAATACTTATAATTAAAAACATGTGTTTTAGTAATATAATAGGACGATTTGAGTTTGTGTTTAATCATACAAACTCGGATAACAGATTATATCATATTATGTTATAAGCCTATCCCACATAATTCCCCTTGTGTGTGAGACGTGTGTTTGTTGCCAGTTCCGTCGTTTTATAGATATTGTGTAAATTTTATTTTGTTGTTGCTTAAAACGGGCTGAATACATGCCAGAAAGGCCACGTGCACCTGTAGTTATGTTACCAGTCACGTAACCGGATAGGAATTTTCTCTCTGTATTTGCATGCATACCGTCTACTGCATAATATGTTTTCATTAGAAAGAAAAACAGTGTCAGCAAACCGAAGATTTTCCGTATTTGGTATTTATTTTGATAAATATGGTGGTGCCATTTCGTTGTGAACGAGAGAAATTGAACGTGTAATAGAGTAAGCTGTCGTGATTTTGGGATGGCTATAGGAATCATATTTGTTAATTGTATTCATTACACGTTTCAGAATCCGTCTTTCTGTAAGCGGTCGTATCCCTTCTTAACATCTCATTATAACATCAACGAAATTAATAAAGTTTTGAATCATCATCGCAGTTGATGACCTACCAACTTATAAGTGAGGGGGGGGGGGGGGGTAGAAGGTACAACATTATAAGTGAGGGCGGGGGGGGGGGGGGTAGAAGGTACAACAAACTGCTGTAAAAATTTGTGAATCAGATTATTAAAGCATAAGGGTGTGACTCCAAAAACATTAATAAAGAGGAAGAACAATCAGAGAATAGAGTATATTGCACTAAAAACTTGATATCAGTTAAAGGTAGTAAGATTCCGTGTTTGTAGTTCTAATGCGGCCCTACAATCCTGTGAAAAAGGATTTTTGTTACTGATCTTAGATGTTGCAGTGCATTTATAGTAGTAGGCATGCATAGTTCTAGGCCCGTACACCTCCCTCCCGTTTGCCCATATATCAGTCATAAGTATTTCGTTTTTGTGCTGTATGCTTTGCAGGTGGTTCTAATTTTTTAGTTAAATTATTTTTACATTCCAAGCACAGTGGCTGATGGGAGCATATGTAACGGCATTTCACATATGCAGTCGCTCCCATCAACCACAGTGCCGAGTGTCAGCACGGATTGTGCGAATTGTGACAATTTTCTCTCCGTAATTTTTCTTAAAAATTATTAAATTGCAATATAAATTCAGTTAATTTTCTATTATATTACTGCTGTGTGTACGAAAAATACAAGGGTTTCACAAGCTGTGACATGGTCGTGAATAAGTGCCCTGAATATAGAATAAATTTCGTTTACTTTATGTCAATGATCACAAATTTTTTGTCATCAGATTACAAGTTTTCGTCTATAATGACGATTTCAGATGTGCAGCAAAATATGGGGAAAACACAAATACATTAGCATATTGTCTACGGCTTAAAATAATAAAATAGACCATAATGAAAATTATTACTGACACATATGTGCACTTATGCACTTTAACTATGGAGAGGCAGACCTGTTTTATAAACAAACATGCCGTAATATATTGGAGCCATAGTGGCATCGTCAAATGTTAAAACGCGAAATCAGCACCAGCGTTGTCAGATACATATGAATAACAGCATAAGTAAGAGTCATATCAGCAGCAGTACTGTTCAAAACAAACTGCCGCACAGTAGCCACAAAATGTTGTGTAGCATGTTCAACGGATTTCACTACTGTAGGCATACACATATTTTTCAGTGATTAATTGTAAAATGTAAAATAAAGGGGGATACAATCAGTAAAATCCTCTAAAGGGCTTATAAGGTGGAAGAGGCGTTAGTTATAAAAAGCAATGAAATAAATTACGATGAAAGTTATGATTGTTAAAACGGAAAATGTTAAGAGACAATAATTGACATATGCTCAAGTGGCAATATTAAAGATAATGATGTAATTAATAAACGGCTTTCAGAGTGCACAGAACAATATAAAAATGTCAGTAGTACTTTTCATTGTGGTCAGTTTTATTGTTTTAAGCCTTTGATAATCTGCTAGTGTGTTTGTGTTTACCCATATTTTGCTGCAGCTTTGAAGATGTCATTATTAATCAAAACTGGTAGTCTGATGACAATAAAATTGTGACCATAGATGTGATGCAAAAGAAATTTATAACACAAGGGTTGGCCATGACATGACTTGTGTCAAAATCTGTTCATGGTCATAGACGGAAAACACTTAGTACATTATTCTTGAGATAGACTACTTGTTATTAGTGATAGAACTAAGTCTCCAACACAATAACTATTGTATAAATTTCCACCAATGCAAACTTTGTGTTGACTGTTCTTATTACAGAACATGGCGGACGCTGCTCCAGCCGGTGGACGAGGGGGTTTTCGTGGTGGTTTTGGTTCCAGAGGTGGTCGTGGAGGCCCAAGGGGTCGGGGTCGTGGTAGAGGACGTGGCAGGGGCCGTGGAGGCAAAGAAACTGAGAAGGAATGGGTTCCTGTTACTAAGCTGGGTCGATTGGTGAAGGATGGGAAAATACGCTCACTTGAGGAAATATACCTGTTCTCACTGCCGATTAAGGTATATAGCTTTCCCATGTAATGCTGATAAGAAATGACATAAGAAGAATCTCAATCACTTTTCTCTCTTTCTAGGAGTTTGAAATAATTGATTTCTTCCTTGGCACCTCTTTGAAAGATGAAGTTCTTAAAATCATGCCAGTACAGAAGCAAACTCGTGCTGGTCAGAGGACAAGATTCAAAGCATTTGTTGGTAAGGAATGAAGCTTTTATTCATCTCTTGATATATGATCCTTAATTTCACAAGATATTGTAATGAGAGGACCTGTGCCTTTCCCTATTTGTTTTGAAAGTAGCACCGAAAAACCCCATCATGTCTAGATGACTTGTTATGGCAGTTCAGGTGCAAGAGAATCATTTGGCCCTGAACCATTGGGCAGTCCTGATTTGGAGTCTCCACACTGATGTGGGCCATACAGATGATTTTATGTTAGATTATTTCATGTGCTTTTCATTAACAGTTGTAGATGTAGTGTTCAAAGTATTTTTTTCCCATACTTCCAATTGGATTCTAATGTCTTTGTTTGTCTAAAATTATTTTAATTGTGGATCTCAACCCTGTATTGGGAGTAATTGTATTTAGTCTTGGCAGATTGTTTATTTTTGTCAAGTGGTTTAATAGTTCAATAATTCACTGGCAAATTTTATGTAGCGTGTCTTTCCCAATTGACATTATAATTGCACTTCTTTGCAGCTATTGGTGACTCTAATGGGCACATTGGGCTTGGTGTGAAGTGTTCCAAGGAAGTTGCTACAGCTATTCGTGGAGCAATTGTTCTTGCAAAGCTGTCTGTTGTGCCAGTTCGAAGAGGTTACTGGGGTAACAAGATTGGAAAACCACACACAGTGCCCTGCAAGGTTGGTTTTGGAAATTTAATAATTGACTAAATTTTAGCACTAGGCAGGAATCGTTCAATCATTTGCCAGATTAAAATGCCATCAGAGTTCGCTTTGGGAGCCATATGGAGATGACTTATATGTATTAGTAAACTATTTCTACATTGGAGATGATGTGAATGTTTTTCGGGGTGTATACACTCCGGGAAGTCCGGCTAAATTCTGGGAATTTTTCATTGATTTAGTTTTTCGTGTGATTTTGGCTGGTAAGACCTTATAAACAGCAAAATGTCTTCTGATGAATGTGAGCAGTTGCCTGCAGGCTCATGCGCTTGTGCAGTTGAGTTGTGTATGAGCAGTACCTTCTCCCGCTTCTTGCTACTTGAAGCGTGGCTGCAGCAGTAGCAAGAAGCGGTCGTGCTACACAGAAAAATTTTTCTGGTGCACCTAAGCTGCCAGATTCACACACGTGCGTAAAGCAGTCTGGGTTTTAGTGGGGAGTATAGTGACCCGTGTTTGTTTGGTGATTTTGCTGTTTCCTGATGTCCTATTTAGTCTTCGTTTACAGTTCACACACCAAATGAAAACAATTGATTTCTATGGCTGGGAGCTATCAAGCCAATTTAAAAAATGCATGTAATTATGGAAGGCTGTTATTATTTTCAGTTTCCTGATTTTATTTTATTTTAACTTTTCTGTCAGTCACACATTAATCGACTTGCACAACAATGGAGTAATTTTTGTCTGTTTGCTAAATTAATATGGCTTTTATTAATCTTTTATGCAGATGCAGTCAATTTACAAGAAACGAAGTGTTTCATTCCACATTATTGGCTAGTTTCAATTGTTCACTGAATTCCAAGGGCACGTTTCTTGTCTTCTGGCACGTATGGCATTATGCCACAATAAAAAATCAAATGTGAGACTATTCAATACTGGTACTCCAAGAAAACTTTCGTCCCAAAAAGTGCACTGAAAAGCTTGATAACAGGTTAGGGCCTACTTAATTGTGAATCTGGACATAATGTGTCCTTAAAGCCGAATTATGCATTTTAGTGTGGTTTATGAAAGTCCTGTGCTCTTTGAGTATTCTCTGATGTCCTGTTTCTTTTGTGGCGTCATAAAAGATCTCTTAATGCTGTATGTGTATGAGCATATTGGTTTTCTACATCATCATAGCTGCCTATGTGCAGTGACACCTGTTTTTGGCACTCTCTGGTGGCTGCTGAAAAGAACCCATGTCTACAAGGTCATAGGAAAATACTGCGAATGGTTTGGTTCTTCGAAAAGTGTTATTTTCAAAGGAAATTTTCTTTTAGTCAAGATAGAGTATGTTACATGTGAGAATGTGCAATGAATTTCTTAAATCAAAAGAGCATTTGGCTCTCATTTAAAACTTAAAACTTTCAGGATCAGCCACTTAGAATAATTTCAAGCCCAGGAGAGCAGACATTGATGTCATTGTTTAAAATTTTACTGGCACATTTGTGTGATGTATCTTAAAGTGCAACACACGCTAAAAAGACCAATGCTATATATGAAAGCTTAACTTTCCTTGTTACTTATTAATCATCAAGACAAGTATTACACGTGAAAGCTTAGTTTTTCTGGTAGCTACACTAGGTACATTAATTAAACCATTAACTTTGGCTATTTGTGCATTCACACTACTTAACAGTGAAAGTGTTGCTGTTGACTAACTACTACATCATATGTCCTATATTCTGAATATCTGCTGTGACTCTCTGACATGATCATGTGATGTGAGCTATGATTGGCTACAATAGCACATTGCAGTCTCTATTTCAATGCTTTGGAAACTTAGGTGCTGTGTTTAATGGAATTTGAATTCATACTATGAAAACGTGCAGTGCACATATTGTTGCACATCAAAGATCTTTCCAAAACACTTCCCTGCTCGCTTCCCCCCTGCCAAGTTTCATTTTCTAAAGTGCTGGGAAGTTCTTGCTGGTGTGTAAAACCTTTACCATTCAATGGATTGATGGTTTTATAGCTCCGAGGAAAAGTACACTCACTTATCGTGGAAAAAGTTTTTCACTGTTGAAGTGTATTTTCACATGAGAAAGTGATTTTTTAACTGGGAGATCTGGGAATTTTTTGTCTGCGTATACATCCTGGTTATTATAGTGTAATTTGTAAGACTCTTTTAAGTTTCGTGTTATATATAACATGGAAACACTATTAGTTATTTGTACTTTAAATGTTAGCTGGAGATAGTCGGCATTGAGGCTGATAGGTATCATTTCTGGATGACTAATGAAATTCGTTTTTCTTTTTGCGTATTGGGTGGCAGTTGTGGAGTAGGAGTTATAAAAAACTGTAAGCAAGAGACAGAATATAGTAATGGTAAAGCCTTCCTCACTGTTCACACATGTCAGGATGATATTTAGAATAATTGTAGGTTTTCAACAGAGTTAGTCATTTTCCTTTCACCATATTTAAATGATGTCTCTAATTTATCTTTGTCAGACATTGCTTGTGATTTTGATGCTCATTGTTAGGACTCTAAGCAAACTGAAACTACATGGTATATACCACTTAATCAGTTGCCCCTACTGTCAAGGGATAAAGCTTTTTTAGAGATTTTTAAGACCAGCCAAACTGAAAAAGTTCTGTGTTAAAGGGAAGCCCTTATCCACTGTTGGTCCATCTTCGATAGTGCAATGAAACAACTGCCAGGGTAGCATACAGTTTCCTTCATTTAATTCGTATGAAGTTCAGACTCTGAGTGATGAAATCTGCAGAGCAATGAAATATGCATTTGCTGTTTAGGTCTTTGCCATGGATGTTCTCCAAAAATATTGTGAAAGTAAAATAACTAACTTTGGTGCAGACCTAGAAAAATTAAAAATCATGCCAAGAAGGAATGTGGAATGGGTTGAACACAACACTGGCAGTAGGAAGATGAATAGAATATTTGCTGCATCTGTAAAGATCATATAAGATGTAATTCGCCTTTCTCCATTGTGTATTTTGGGTAGGTGTTGCAAGAGTTTGGGAGAATAGACAGGAATTAATCTCTTTGTGGATGGAGTAATGTATTGTGTGACTAATATTGGTACAAAGTATGTGTCAATTATGTATTGTCGAGTGGCTTGTGGAGAATATACGTAGATGTAGAAGCCTCTGATTTGTATAGATCTTGTAGAAGTCTCTGATCTGCATAGATCTTTTGGCCATCACTTTGGAGTGTATGTTTGATCTTAACCATTTTTGTTGTGTGATGTAATTTCTTTTGACAGCAGTTTATATAACTTTTTCAAATGTGTAGTAGTATGTTATCAAGTTATCCACATAACATTTCTTGCAGATTTCCATTTCCTATTCTGCACTTAAAAATTAATCTACTGTTTTCAGGTCACAGGAAAATGTGGCTCTGTTCAGGTGCGTCTCATTCCAGCACCTCGTGGTACAGGTATTGTGTCAGCACCAGTACCAAAGAAGCTCTTGCAGATGGCAGGTATTGAAGATTGCTATACATCAGCTCGTGGCTCAACTGGAACCCTAGGAAACTTTGGTATGTTCACTTTGTATTGATGCTTAACATTTATTGTAACTTTCATGCTGCAGTACATTGTAAGGGTTACCCTTTTTATGGGAATATGCCAATTATTTCATTAATTTCTTTTCAGCTAAGGCAACGTATGCTGCTATTGCAAAAACGTACGCATACCTGACTCCAGATTTGTGGAAAGAGGAGCCCCTCACGAAGACACCCTATGAGGAATTTGCAGATTACTTATACAAGAATAATCGCCCTGTTGCAGGTTCCAATCCTCAGCGTGATGTATAAGGACTCTGTAAATTCCAGATGGATGAGATTCCTTGTACAAATGTTGCATTTTATAATTTGAATAAATGATACTTGAAAGAAATTTTCTCCCTGTACTTCTTATCAAATGTGTTATACATAAGTGGTGCTGGAAATGGAGTCTCGAAAAAGTAAGAAACGGCTAAAGAAACTGCTTTGGTTGTCTTGCCTCTCTTTGTTTTTATGTTGGAGATGCAGGTTCACTTCCAAAAAATGTGGGGACCTAAAATTCAAACCCAATACTAAACTGTAGTCCTGGTCACTCGTATGCCATTGCCCAAAATTAGGAATGAGAATTTGTCTTGAGAGGCAGAGCCTCTAAAGAAATGTGTAAAGCTCCATGAAATTTATTGCACAGTAATAGTATATAGAAATCAGTACTTCGTAATGTCTTAGGTGTGCAGCAGTTGGATTTGGCAGTGTATCAGCTACAGCTGGCTTATCACAACTACTGCACATGGTTTTGAGCAAATTGTCAGTTGGCCTGACAAGTAGGTTACTTTCTAAACATCAGTTATCTTCAGTGTTTCTTTTTTAAGGGAAACTATTCCCATACTAGGTTTGAAAAGGGTGGATGACATAGCTTATAATTTCATTTCAACTTCTTATACTCAGCATAACACGTCATGAGAAGAAAAACAAAAAACAGTAGTTTTTGCTGTATGCTCAGTGAAATTAAATAGTAAAGAGTTAATGTTTTATTATCTCTTCACAGAGTTTAACTTTGTAGATTTCACTTCAGTTATCTTTACATCTAACATAGTTGCAACACATACATGTATAATACTTCCAACCATAGTAAGGAGGCAGACAGGTCTTACTTTTTTAGGAGGTTGATGAGGAGGACTGGAATTGGAAAGTGCATTTCATTGAAGCAATAATAGATAACTTGGTGTAATTATACAAAGTAATGGTAAATAGGTATGAAAAATTGTTTTTGGAATAATAATATACAGTGCATTATATAAGTAGATGAAAATTTTATATTGCAACAAGACAGTGGTACTACGTACACAGCCTCAAGTACTATGCTGTTCCTGTGTAACACTTAAGGCAGCTACCAGACTGCATGTTTTCCTGATATACTGTATGTTGAAAATACATTCAAATCTTGCACTAAAAGCAGTCATTACAAAAGTGATTAGAGGAAGACACTTCCACAAGTATGTGACAAAATGTATGCAGTATATCACTGAAAGTTTTTTCGGTATTTGTTGATACTTTCACAGTAATTCATCCTTGCACAACATTAAATGACAAATTGCCCTTGTGCAGGTTTTTATTTTTCTAGATATATTCAGTCCATGTTACCATGAAAACTGCAGGAACAGAACAAAAATCTGTTCTAAGAGTGTCCATTTCAGATGGTGCAGTGTGAGTGGTTAAAATTTTCACGATATTGCATTTTTAATATTTTACACACGTCATACATAATATACTACAGCATATTGTTAGTACGGTGACTTCTCAACTAAATAAGTTCCAAAGCTGAAATACATAGATGTTGTATACAATTTACACTTAGTGAATATGAAGTTAGAACAGAAGTAATCACATAAGGTTGCTGGAAAGAAAACTAATGAAATACATACTGTTAGGTTTATGGTGACACATTGTGTAAGTAAATATAAAAATATTTCAGCTCCAGAACAATAGTAATGTCTGGATTAGTAAGCTGGAAAGAACAGCTGCTAGCTGGTGACCATAATATTTCAACTTTCAAAAACATTATATGAGGGACAAATAAAATTTTCTTTTCTGTGTGGGTGGTGAGAGGTGTCTTTGAAATGTATGCAGGTGCACAATTTCATGTTTCCATTAGTTACAGTACTCATATCATTTCCACTCATCCAAAATGAATCGTACAGCTCAACTGAAATGAATTTTTCCTTGTGTGTTGGCTGTTAGGTCTACCTAATTGCACTTATCATTTGCTGTAAATAGGCCACACAACCATTTTAAATATTTTCTTTTTCAAGGTAAATGTCTCAAGGCTGCCTTGGAGTTTTGGTGTCAAACGTGATTATGTTCTCTATACTCTTGCAAGGCATGCTTTGAGGAATACATAGAGAAGTTCTCGAAACATTCACCCTTTCACAAAAAGAGTGTATTGTGTAACATTATAGGTTTTTAACTTTGCTGTCTGGGATGAGGCATTAGATAGTGTATTAATATGTCTTTGTGCCCTACAGCACAATGCATCAAAAATGTTATGTTAAGAAATATATTCTGACTTTAAGGACAGACAGTGAAGGATATATTTTCTAGTAATGCATACTACCAGTAGAAATCAAACAATGGGAAAGTACAGGATGGAATGTAACAATATTATGAAAAGGAACGTTGCTACTCACCGTATAGCGGAGATGAGTTGCAGATGGGCACAACAAAAAAGACTGTCACGAATAAAGCTTTCAGCCATTAAGGCCTTCGTCAACAACACACACACACACACACACACACACACACACGGCTTCTGTTTCAGGCAACTGGCAGTAGTGTGGTTTTCAGTTGCCTGAGACCTTCAGTCATTTGTGCGACACAAGCTCTGCTGGTTTGCTTTCCAAAGGTGGGTTGACAAGCTATTAAGCAGTTATAATGATTTGCCTCTATATATAGACTATGTTAACAGTAGTCCAGTGTTAAAAAAACGAATAAGTTTTCTCAGTGGAAAATATTTAAAAAATTTTGTGTATGTCTTGTTTTCAGTCCTAGATGGATTTTATAAAGCAAGATGTAACACAAATACAACAGTCTGTTACAGGCAATTTAGAAATTCAGTGGGGGAATACAGAGTGTACATAAAGTCTTGGAACAGTTTCAAATATTTATTGCACAAGAACCAAACATACATATATCATTTTGAAGAGAAACCATGACAGGTGTTTTTTTTTTTTCCCCCATGTATAGTGCCACAGCGTATTTGGTAATTTGCTGATAGTGCTTGTCATAAACATGGTGAGTTCAGGTGCGGGGCGAGCTTTGTTTGTTGGAGTTCGTGATATGGCCTCCCCAATCACCAGATCTCACTCTGTGTGGCACATTAAAGATTTGGTGTATGTACCGCCTCTACCACATGATGTAGCAGAGCTCCGGGAGAGAATATGGGAAGTGAATGCCATAGTTGACGATGCCATGCTGGGACAGGTATGGCAAGAATTCAGTTACCGTATTGACATCTGGCGGGTCACTCATGGTTTGCATATCGAATGTATGTAAAAAAAACTTTCAGAGTTTCTCTTCAAAATGCAATATGTATTACATCTGTAAAATGTTTAGTTCTTGTGCAATAATTGAAACTGAGCTGGGCACATGCAAATGTAAGTTACGTGTTGTTTCTTATAAACTGGTTGATTTGACAGTATAGTAAAATCAAGCTCACCATTAACTGTAGTCATGATATTTATTATCCCCAGTTGGAGATTTTATTTTATTTGTTTATTTTTTGGAGGGGGGGGGGTGTTATTGCTCTGAGGGTACAGGGTTTGAAAACTACACTGGCACTCCGGCTGATATTGTAGTTAGTGTGGCTAGTTAATATAGCATTAGGAGTCAGAAATTCATTGAGATTTTAGTTTTGTTAAGATTTACAAGTAAACATTTTGTTCAATGATTTATTATTATACCTATGACCTGGAAACATATTAACCATTCAATTTTAAAAGTAAGAAAAACAGATTACTTTCTGAGATTGATTACACACAAAATGCAGCTCACTTCAATACAGATATTGTCTTCAGTACTAGTCAAAGATAAACTGGTTCATCTACTTCACAAGAAGATAGACCTGGGGTTACTTATTATCAATTTTAATTTAGAAAAAAGAACTGTTACTGTTGTCCACTGACAGTGAAGTTAGTTTGTACGTGTTTTCAAAAAAATTGAGAAATACTGGTATTGCTTATTTGGAGTTCAATAATTCAGCATGTCTTCACACTGTGGCGCGATCATCAGAGAAGGCTGGCAAAAGTCTTGCACTGAGATGACAGAAGTCAAAGGATAGAGATATACGGTTGGTGGTAGTATCGCATACACAAGATATAAAAGGGCAGTGCATTGGCAGAGCAGTCATTTGCTCTCAGGTGATTCATGTGAATAGGTGTCTGGTGTGATCATGGCTGCATAATGGTAATTTACAGACTGTATGCGGAATAGTAGTTGGAGCTAGATGCATGGGACATTCCATTTCGGAAATTGTGAGGAAATTCAATATACTGTAAAGAATGTGCCGACAGTACCAAATTTTAGGCATTACATCTCAACATAGACAACGGATTGGCCGACAGCATTCGCTTAATGACCGAGAGCAGCGGCGTTTGCGTAGAGTTGTCAGGCATACGACGAATGTATCTACTAGTGAAATCTGGTGTTGCTAGGCTATGGCAGTAGAAGACCAATGTGAGTGCCTTTGCTAACAGCACGACATCACCTGCAGCACCTCTCCTGGGCTTGTGATCAGTCAGGTGAGTCCCCATTTCAGTTGATAAAGAGCTGAAGGTTGGTATTGGCTCCATAATGGTGTGCACCATGTTTACATGGAATGGACTGTGTCCTCTGGTTCAGTGACGAAATTGATTATGTTCAGCTGCTTAGAGACAATTTGAGCCATTCATGGACTTTGTTTCCAGACAATGATGGAATTTTTATGGATGAAAATGCACCACAATTGTTTGCGATTGGTTCGAAGAACATTCTGGACAATTCAAGTGAATTATTTTGCCGCCCAGATCGCCCGACATGAATCTCATCAAACATTTATGGGACATAACAGAAAGGGCAGTTTGTGCACACTTCTGCAATTTTTGATGGCTACAGAGGCAGCATGGCTTTATATTTCTGCAGGAGACTTCCAGTGACTATTTGAGTCCATACTATGTCAAGTTGCTGCACTACGCCGGGCAAAAGGAGGTCCGACACAATATTAGGAGGTATCCCATGACTTTTGTCAACTCAGTGCATTTATATACACTCCTGGAAATTGAAATAAGAACACCGTGAATTCATTGTCCCAGGAAGGGGAAACTTTATTGACACATTCCTGGGGTCAGATACATCACATGATCACACTGACAGAACCACAGGCACATAGACACAGGCAACAGAGCATGCACAATGTCGGCACTAGTACAGTGTATATCCACCTTTCGCAGCAATGCAGGCTGCTCTTCTCCCATGGAGACGATCGTAGAGATGCTGGATGTAGTCCTGTGGAACGGCTTGCCATGCCATTTCCACCTGGCGCCTCAGTTGGACCAGCGTTCGTGCTGGACGTGCAGACCGCGTGAGACGACGCTTCATCCAGTCCCAAACATGCTCAATGGGGGACAGATCCGGAGATCTTGCTGGCCAGGGTAGTTGACTTACACCTTCTAGAGCACGTTGGGTGGCACAGGATACATGCGGACGTGCATTGTCCTGTTGGAACAGCAAGTTCCCTTGCCGGTCTAGGAATGGTAGAACGATGGGTTAGATGACGGTTTGGATGTACCGTGCACTATTCAGTGTCCCCTTGACGATCACCAGTGGTGTACGGCCAGTGTAGGAGATCGCTCCCCACACCATGATGCCGGGTGTTGGCCCTGTGTTCCTCGGTCGTATGCAGTCCTGATTGTGGCGCTCACCTGCACGGTGCCAAACACGCATACGACCATCATTGGCACCAAGGCAGAAGCGACTCTCATCGCTGAAGACGACACGTCTCCATTCGTCCCTCCATTCACGCCTGTCGCGACACCACTGGAGGCGGGCTGCACGATGTTGGGGCGTGAGCGGAAGACGGCCTAACGGTGTGCGGGACCGTAGCCCAGCTTCATGGAGACGGTTGCGAATGGTTCTCGCCGATACCCCAGGAGCAATAGTGTCCCTAATTTGCTGGGAAGTGGCGGTGCGGTCCCCTAAGGCACTGCATAGGATCCTACGGTCTTGGCGTGCATCCGTGCGTCGCTGCGGTCCGGTCCCAGGTCGACGGGCACGTGCACCTTCCGCCGACCACTGGCGACAACATCGATGTACTGTGGAGACCTCACGCCCCACGTGTTGAGCAATTCGGCGGTACGTCCACCTGGCCTCCCGCATGCCCACTATACGCCCTCGCTCAAAGTCCGTCAACTGCACATACGGTTCACGTCCACGCTGTCGCGGCATGCTACCAGTGTTAAAGACTGCGATGGAGCTCCGTATGCCACGGCAAACTGGCTGACACTGACGGCGGCGGTGCACAAATGCTGCGCAGCTAGCGCCATTCGACGGCCAACACCGCGGTTCCTGGTGTGTCCGCTGTGCCGTGCGTGTGATCATTGCTTGTACAGCCCTCTCGCAGTGTCCGGAGCAAGTATGGTGGGTCTGACACACCGGTGTCAATGTGTTCTTTTTTCCATTTCCAGGAGTGTGTGTGTGGCCATTCTGTCTGCAAGAACAGACACCACATATAACAACAGCAATGATGGCCAGTGATCCCTTCAGTGCAAATGCCCACCAAGCTTGAACTTCTGCGGGAAATGGCGTGCTGCCACGAGTAATGAGCCTAATGAGTGTGGGAACTACTGATGTAGTGTGGTATAGGTTGAGAATTTGGGTTGGACAGGAAGTGTGCTACGGTAGTCCATGCAGTTATGGTGACCACTTTATCCAGATGGGATAGTGGTCAGAGCATTTGCCTTGTAAGCAGAAGACCTGGGTTCAAATCCCGGTCTGGCACTAATGTTCAACTTCCGTCATTGATTTAAATCAATGCCCACTGGCAGTTAATCTCTTTAATTCCTTTGTGTAATGGTTCTGTTTCATTAAAGAGATGGTTTTGATCAAAATCCTACTTAGCTGCTGCTCAGTTTATTTCTGTGTCTAGTTTTTCCCAATGATACAGTGTGTATCATAATTAACACCAGACAACTAACACAGAAGAATAAGATACATACTAGTAAACATGAGTCCACAAATAAGCCATTTGTGAAATAATTGCTAATAATGTGTGGTTACGAGTCACGAGTAACTTCAGCATGAAATAGTGTCCTATTTAGTGGAAATGTACTTCAAATGTAAACATTTCCATCGAGTTCCCATCTAATTGCCTTCAAATTTCATTCAACATGAATTACAATATTACACTTCAGCACATTCCAAGTTAAAATTTGCTGTATGCTGGTACTTGGTATCAAGTGGTATATCAGATATCACTTGACGCAATACTTTGTACTAAGGTATTTTCTTTGGTATTCTGATGATGGGTCATTCCTAAAATGCATACATAAAAAGTTTTAACAAGTGGATTGTTGTTATCAGCCAATAAATGGTGATAAGGACAGGTTCAATAGGTGTGAGAAATACGGCAACACAGGCACAACACATCTTTACACAACTGTATTCTGCACATGAGCTACACATCTGCTTCAGAATCACTCAAGCAAAAAAAGGTCTTTGTAATCAAGATGAGTAATCTTGACTCTTCCTCAGCTTGGTTGGTGGAACTAAGTTGGCTGGTGGTGCTGAAGTGAGCTGTGAATGATGCAGTGGCAATACTGTCTGGAAGTACACCACCCAGGTATACTGCATTAGGGAAAGACTATATTTAAAAAAAAATATTTTTCAGATTTAGGCAACTGAAATATCATTAATATGAAGAAAGCGGTAGATTGCTACTCACCCTAAAATTGAAATGTTGAGTTACGGAGAGGCACAACAAAAAGACTGTTACCCACTTAGCTTTTAGCCAAAGCTTGCTTCAGAAAAAGACACACACGCACGTGTATGTTTATTTACACAAACAAGCACACCTCACGCACATGACTATTATCTCCAGCAGCTCGGTCTGGAATGCAGCTGTCATGTGGAACAAAAGCAGCAATCTGGAGCGAACAGCAGGGTACGGGTGTGGGGGAAGAAGACAGCTGTCTGTTGAAGTGTGTAGGTACTAAATGGAGGCATGAGAAGACTGCTATCAGGCACAGTGCTGAAGCCATGGGGGAAGGGGGGCGGGAGCAGAAAAGGAGAGAAGCTTGGTAGGGGAAGGAGAGCCAGGTGTATTGGCAAAGTACAGTACACAGTCAGGATGATGGAACAAGAATAGGGAGGAGGTGATGCAGAGGGGGGCAGAAACTGTTGGTTGGAAGGTTATCCTGGATTGAGACTGGGATAATTTCAGGAGTGGATTGGTTGGTTTAAAAGAGGGGGGAAGGGGCCAAACAGCTAGGTCATTGGTCCCTTGTTCCGAATAAAACAAGCAAGACTGACAACGCAAAATGGAGAGAAAGGAAAAACCACAAGAACGATGGAAGGGCAACAAACGCTTAAATGGAAAAAAGAGGAGAAGACCACAGAAACGCAAGAAACAGGTAGAAGGGGTTAAAACGACAAAACAGATTACCGTGGCTGGCTGACCATGAGAATAAAAAGGAGAAGCCAGCCACTCTGCAACACATTAAAACATCCACCCTAAAAGCACAAGTGTGGAGGACACACAGGGACAAAGGACATGCACTAAAATTTAGATCAAATGATAAAAACCACCAACACAATTAAAACGTAAAACTAAATCAGCTGATGAGGTGTTGTCAGATAAAATTAGCAGCAACGAGTCCAGTAACCGAAGATTTCGTTGCTGGGCAGTTAATGTTGGACAGTACACCAGAATATGAGCTACTGTCGACCGGGCACTGCATCGACACTGAGGGGGTCTCCATGGCGCAGGAGGTAGCCGTGGGTCGCTCAAGCATGGCCAATGCGGAGCTGCCAGAGAATCACTGAGGCCCACGTGGAAGACTGACACACATTCATAATCTCCTTAATGGCATGCAATTTGGCGTGTGTACTGAGACTATGGAATTCCGTCTCCCAAAGCCGAAAAACCTGGCGATGTAGAAACGAACGCAGGTCAGTTATTGGAAAGCTGATCTCCAAAAGTGGTTTCTGTATAGCCCGTTTGGCCAGAGTCAGCAAGTTCGTTGCCTGGGATTCCGACGTGTCCTGCTGTCCAAACAAACACCACTGAATGACCGGACCGTTCCAAGGCATAGGTTACTCCTGGATGATCACTACCAAAGGATAACGAGGGTAGCACTGGTTGATAGCTTGTAGGCTACCCAAGGAGTCAGTACACGGATGTGCTCCAGAGCACAAGATATAGCCACCAGCTCTGCAGTGAAAACACTGCAGCCATCGGGCAAGGGATGCTGTTCAATACATTTTCCATGGACATACGTGAAACCGACATGACCATCAGCTACCGAGTGTCAGTGTAAATCACTTCATGACCTCGGTAAATGTCAAGAATTGGGATGAAGTGACAGCAGAGAGCTGTGGGGTGAACTAAGTCCTTTGGGCCATGTGAAAGGTCCAGGCAAAGCCGTGGCCTAGGTGTACACCATGGAGGTGTACGCAATTGGACTTCGAGTATAGGTGGTAAAGGCAAGGACTCCAGTTCAGATACAAGGGATTGGACGTGAACTGCTATTGTAAGCCGTGACCTGGGCCGCTGATGTGGGGGGAGATAAATTACTGTGGGTGGAAAAAGAAGACAGTAATTAGGATGTGCAGGAGAACTACGAACATGTGCAACGTTACTGGTGAGCAGTTGTGCACACCTGACCTCCAAATGGAGGAACTCCAGCCTCCACAAGGACACTGATATCCGGACTTGTCCTAAGAGCTCCTGTCGCTAGATGAATGCCACAGTGGTGCACTGGGTCAAGTAAATGCAACACTGAAGGCGCCGATGAACCATAAACCAGACTCCAATAGTCATGGCGGGATTGAACAAAGGCTCTGTATAGCTGCAGCAGTGTAGGGCAATCTGCACCCCAGTTTGTGTTGCTCAGGCAGTGGAGGGCATTGATTTGCTGCCAGCACTTCCGCTTAAGCTGACAAAGGTGAAGAAGCCAAGTCAATCGGGCGTCAAAAACCAGTCCTAAAAATCTCCACTACAGTGAGGGGATCATCAGTAAGGTAAAGTTCTGGTTCTGGATGAACGGTACGACGCCGACAGAAGTGCACAACACACGACTTTGCGGCTGAAAACTGAAAGCTGTGGGCTAGAACCCACAAATGCGCCTTGTGGATGGCTCCCTGTAGGTGCCACTCAGCAACACCAGTACTGATGGAGCTGTACAAAATGCAGAATTCATCTGCATACAGAGAGGGTGAGCCGGACGGTCCTACAACTGCTGCGTGACCGTTAATGGCCACTAAAAATAGAGATACACTCAATACAGAGCCCTGCAGGACCCCATTCTGGATACGGGGGAAACTGTGGGAGGCACCAGCTTGGGCATGGAAAGTACGAAGCGACAGGAAATTCTGGATAAAAATCGGGAGCAGGCCTCGGATAACCCACTTGTATAATGTGCCAAGGATATGATGTCGCCAGGGGGTGTCATACGCTTTTCGTAAATCAAAAAAAGACGGCAACAAGGTGTTGGCATCTGGAAAAGGCTGTTCGGATGGCAGACTCGAGGGACACAAGATTATCAGTGGTAGAGCGATGCAGGCGGAAGCCGCCCCGGCACACAGTCAGTAGGCCACATGACTCTAGTATCCAACCCAACTGCAGCCACACCATATTTTCCAGCAGCTTACAAAGAACGTTGGTGAGGCTGATGGGCCGATAGCTATCCACATCAAGAGGGTTTTTGCCGGGTCTGAGCACAGGTATAATGGTGCTCTCCTGCCAGTGCAATGGAAAGATGGCATCACACCAGATCCAGTTGAAGATCATCAGGAGATGTCACTTGTAGTCAGATGAGAGATGTTTAATCATCTGACTGTGGATCCGATGGGGCCGACGATCTCCCACTCTGTAAATAGGGTTCGCTATGGTGTGTAGTGTACGAGAGAACTTTCTCCTCCATCCGCCATTTGAGAGTGTGAAAGGCTGGGGGGGGGGGGGGGGGGGGGGGCAATTCTCTGTTGCAGAGGCGCGAGCATAGTGCTCAGCGAAGTGCTCGCCAATCGCCTCTGCGTCGGTAGATAACACGCCATTTATGTTAACACCATGAACACCTATTGGGGCCTGGTACCCAAAAACTCATTTGATCTTTGCCCAGACTCGGGAAGGTGACGTACGGCACCTAATGGTCGACACACACCTCTCCCAACACTCATGCTTTCGTCTTTTGATACGCTAGCGAACGAAGGCATGGAGCCGTTTAAATGCTACGAGATGCTGCAGGGAAGGGTGCCGCTTATGCCACTGTAGAGCTCGCGACGCTCCTTATTGCCTCACCAACTTCAGGCGACCACCAAAGGACTGTCTTTCGCCGGGGGCACTCTAAAGAATGAGGGATCGCGTCTGCCGCTGCAGGAACGATCGTTGTAGTTACCTGCTCAACCACCACATCGATGTTACCGTGTGGGGGATATTCAACAGTGACAGCAGAGCTGAAGTTTCCCAGTCCACCTTGTTTAAAGCCCATCTGGACAGGCGTCCATGGGCCTGACACCGGGCCAGTGACAGGAAGATGGGGAAGTGGTCACTACCATGCAGGTTGTCATGTGCTCTCCAGTGCATAGATGGGAGAAGGCCAGGACTGCAAACCGAGGGGTCAATGGCCGAATATGTGTCATGCGCAACACTAAAATGTGTGGCGGCCCCAGTATTTAAGAGACAGAGGTCAAGTTGAGACAGGAAAGTTTTGACATCTCTACCTCGACCAGTAAGCACAGTGCTACCCCCACAAGGGGTTATGGGCATTAAAATCTCCCAAAAGTAGGAAAGGTTTAGGGAGTTGATGAATCAGTGCAGCCAATGTGTTCAGGGGTAATGCACCACCTGGAGGAAGATAAAAATTGCAGACAGTTATTTCCTGCGTTGTCCTTATCCTGACAGCCACAGTTTGAAGAGGGATTTGAAGAGGCACACGTTCACTGTATACTGAGTTCAGGACATAGACACAAACTCCACCTGACACTGTACTATAGTTGCTGCAGTTCCAGTAATATCCCTTATAGCCACAGAGAGCAGGGGTCCGCATTGCTGGGAACCAGGTTTCCTGGAGGGCAATGCAGAAAGCAGGTGTAAAGCTTAACAGTTGCTTTAGCTCAGCTAGGTGGTGGAAAAACTGCCGCAGTTCCACTGGAGGATAACGTTATTGTGAGGCTGGGACAGCATGAGGCGCGCAAGGAGGCAGGTTATGCCTCAGCGTCACCTG
Organism: Schistocerca americana; assembly: GCF_021461395.2. Classification (NCBI taxonomy): domain Eukaryota; kingdom Metazoa; phylum Arthropoda; class Insecta; order Orthoptera; family Acrididae; genus Schistocerca; species Schistocerca americana. The sequence continues at coordinate 134,827,576 of NC_060121.1, forward strand.
CTGCCTCTGACTGAGTATTTGTAGCCATTTCTATGGTGGATGAGACATCAGTGAGAACCAGGTCTGCAGGGGACGCAAAGATCTCCACTGTAGGCTCATATGCAAAATTGATAGGGAGTGGCAGTGTTGGGGCCACCAGAGGGTTCTGTCTCTTAGCAGGCTTCTTCTAGTTTGCTTGCTCTCTCTCGCTTCTCTTTAGGAGCTTGCTGGGAAGATTTCTCTGAAGCAGCTTCAGGCATGGAGGAAGACCATGAAGCTCTTTGACCAGCTCCTTGAGCCACTGGCGTGTGTCTGCCGTGGAACTACTGGAGACCTTGGAAGAGAGGGCCCCAAGGAATGTTGCTTCTCCAGCAGTGGGGAGGGGACTGATGTCCCCTGCGTTTGGGGGCGGGGCTTGCTCCCAAAGCACCTACTTTGGAGGAAGATTTGCCCCCTACCACCAAGGGGGCAGATGTATTCTGGTGGCCTGGAGGGCCCACTGTTGGTAACACAGAGTGAGGAACCACTGACACTTGGGATGGTGATGTATCTGCAGCGTATGTTGACATCAACCGAGTGGGGTTTAATCTTTCGAATTTACGTTTTGCCTCTGTGTCAGCCAGTTCAGAGTCTTGTACTCCATAATTTTCCACCCCTTTTAGAGTACTGGGCAGTCTGGCAAGCAGGGGGAGTGATGTTCTCCACAATTGATGCAGATGGGGGGTGGCACACATGGAGTATCTGGGTGCTGTGGACGTCCACAGTCTCAACATGTGGCACTGGAAGTGCAGTGGGAAGACATGTGCCTAAACTTCCAGCACTTAGAGCACCGCATAGGGGGAGGAACGTATGGTTTAACATCACAGCGGTAAACCATCACCTTGACCTTTCCAGGCAATGAATCACCCTCAAACGTCAAGATGAAGGCACCGGTAGCAACCATGTTGTCTTTGGGTCCCCTGTAAACGATGGAAAATAATCCCCTGGACCATGTTGGGGCTTTTATGAGGACTGACGGAAACAGGAATATCACCCAGTTTGTCGCAGGCGAGTAACACTCGAGATTGGGCTGGGGATGCTTTCTGAATCAAGACTGCCCTGTTTCGCACCTTGGACAGCGCTGTCACTTCTACAAACTTATCCTCAAGGTGTTTAACGAAAACTTGAGGCTTTGTCAGTAGAAAAGAGTCGCCCTCGGTTCTGCTACAGACTAAAAACTGAGGCGAATATGGGTCTCTCCGTTTTGTATCTCTACATTCCTCCCATGGTGTAGCGAGGGAGGGAAATGATTTAGGGACATACCTGTCGGCATTGTATTCTATCTCCCCCTTCTTAGAGGCTGCTGGTTCAAATGGCTCTGAACACTATGGGACTTAACATCTGAGGTCATCAGTCCCCTAGAACTTAGAACTACTTAAACCTAACTAACCTAAGGACATCACACACATCCATGCCCAAGGCAGGATTCGAACCTGCAACCGTAGCAGTCGCGCGGTTCCAAACTGAGCGCCTAGAACCGCTAGACCACTGCGGCCGGCTAGGCTGCTGGTGCCGTACGGTCACCAGCAAGAGATGACTTAATCTGCTGCGTTGCGGGTCATCCGCCCTGATGCCACCCACTTCGATCGGGGACTCTCCCCATGGGAGCCACCCACCAAGTGCAACCCCTGTGTTAACAGAGGGCTACGACCAAATCGGTACATGACAGCCCCACCACAGCAGACTGGCTACCATCCTGGATACAGGGTGCAAAGAAATCCAATATTGTCGTGGGGGCGAAAGGGGACAGGAGACAACAGAAGAAGATGACATACCCCAGAAAGTGTCCTCGCCCAAACAGTTGAATCGCAGGTGGAGATGCAAAGCCATGACAAGAGATTCAGGAGATCGAATCTAAGGGCACTCGTGCACCATGTAAGGTATCCTTCCCCACATAGCCTGCACTTCTGTAGAATTTTGAAAGTGGCAGATCAAATGATAGAATGGGACCTGAACTCATGGGGCTGAAAAGTGTGAGACTCCTTTTAGTCACCTCTTACAACAGGGAGGAATACCTCAGGCCTATTCTAACCCCTGGACCTGCAGGGGAGGGGGGGCGGGGGTCAGGAGTGGAGAATGCGATGTAAGGATAACTCCCATCTGTGCAATTCAGGAAAGCTGGTGGTGGAGGGGAGGATCCAGATTGCTCAGGTTGTGATACAGCCATTGAAATCAAGCATTTTATGTTCAGCTGAATGTTGTGCTGCAGGTTGGTCTACTGACAACAGTTTGGCAGTAGCCATTCTTCCTGATGGACAGGTAATTAGTACTTCTGATACCAACTGTCGCAAACTCTTCTTGTGTGGTATCTCAGCACACCACACCTGCTTTCACAGATTGTCTGGCCTCTGATGGGGTAGGATAATCCTGTGACAGGACTAGAGTAGGAAGTACTGGGTGGGTGGATTGGGCAGATCTTGCATAGGGATATGACCCCTGTGGCAAATGCTTGGGATTGAGAGTGGCATAGGTATGGACAAGGATGTTATGGAGGTTGGGTGAGCAGTGGAACACCACTTTATGAGGGGGTGGGAAGTATCTTGGGTAGGATGCCCCTCATCTCAGAGCATGATTATAGGTAATCAAAGCCCTGACCAACAATGTGGGTCATTTGTTCCAGTTCAGGGTGGTATTAGGTGTCAAAGAGGGCACTCCTTTGTACTTGGTTCTTGTGTACGGGTGGGGAAATGGCACAGAGATCTGTTTACGGACTAGGTCTGGGTGTAGTGCCTTTCTGTGAAAGCCTCAGTGAGATCTTCAGCATAAGGGCAAGGGGGTTCTTGTCACCACATATATGCTGTCCCTAGGTGGCCAGGCTGTATGGGAGGAATTTTTTGGTGTGCAGGGGATGACAGCTGTTGAAATGCAGGTACTGTTGGTGGCTGATGGGTTTAATGTGGACAGAGGTGTGGATGGAGCCATCAGAGAGGAGGAGGTCAACGTCCAAGAAGGTGGCATACTGTGATTAGGAGGACCAGCCATTGCAGATGAGAGAGAAGGTGTTGAAGTTGCGAAGGAATGGGGATAGGGTGTGTTGGCCCTGCGTCCAGATCATGAAGATATTATCAATGAACCTGAACTAAACTAGGGATTTGGCATTCTGGGAGGCGGGAGGCTAAGGTCTCCTCTAGATGGCCCATAAACGGGTAGGCATAGGATGGTGCTAAGCATGTGCCCATGGCTGTGATGCAGATTTCTTGTATACTTCGCCTTCAAAGAAGAAGAAGAAGTTGTGAGTAAGTAAGGAGAATGCGGTAATGGCTTTGGAGTCTGAAGGACATTGGGAAAGGTAGTGTTCAACAGCGACAAGACCATATACATGAGGGATGTTGATGTATAGGGAAGTGGTGTCCAAAGTGACAAGTAGGGAATCAGGAGGTAAAAGGAAGGGGATGATGGAGAGATGAGAAGGAACCAGTTGGTATCTTTGACATGGGAGACTAGATTACGGGCAGCTGGTCGTAGGTATCTGTCGATTTGGGCTGAAATTCTTTCAGTGGGAGTGCATAACAAGCTACAATGGGGCATCCAGGATTGTTGCGTTTGAGGATTTTGGGGAGCATGTACAAGTGGGTGCACGGGGCATCATTGGGGTGAGGAGGGAAATGAATTCAGAGGAGAGGATCTGGGAAGAACCTAAGGCTTTAAGCAGAGACTGGAGGTTATGTTTTGACTTCTGGGATGTGACCACTCTGTCACAGTTTATAGTTGGATGAGTCAGATCATTAGCACAGGCCTTCTGCCAGGTAGTGACTGTGATTAGTTATTACAGTGGTGGAACCTTTGCAGGTGGGATGATTAGGTCAGGATTTGTTTTGAGGTTAAGTAGCACACACCTTCCACCAGATAGTCATTCTGATTAATAACAACAGTGGTGGAACCATTGTCTGCAGGTAGGATGATTAGGTCATGATTTGTTTTGAGGCTGTTTGTGCCTTTCCTTTCATCTACCAAAAGACTGGTGTTCTTAGGAAGGGACCTGGCGAAGGATGGTGCTCTCCCACTGCTTCTCCTCTCTGGTAGCTTCATCCATTCCTCTGTCCACATAAAATTCACCAACCACCAACAGTACCTGGCATAGGGATGGACTGAGGATGTTGTGGAGATTGGGTGGGTGATGGACCATCACTTTAGGAGGGATGGGAAGGATCTTGGGTAAGATGTCCCTCATTTCAGGGCATGATGATAGTTTATCAAAGAAATGATGTGGTTCAGTTGTTCTAGTCTGGGGTGGTATTAGGTGATGGAGGGGGCACTCCTTTGTAGCTAGTTTTTGGGAGCATGTGGTGAAATGGCACAGAGAGGAGGGATAGTGCCCATCTGTGACGGCCTTGGTGAGACCTTCAGCATGAAGGGCAAGACAGTTCTTGTCACTGCAGATACACCGTCCCCAGGTGGGCAGGCTGTATGGGAATGATTTTTTGGTGTGGAGCAGATGATAGCTGTCGAGATACTTCCCACCCATCCTAAAGTGATGTTCTGTCACTCACACAACCTACACTAAATCCTAGTCAATCCCTATGCCACTTCCAATCCCCTGCCTTAAGGATGATATCCCTATGGATGACCCAGGAACAGGACTTGCCCACCCAGTACTTCCTATTCCAGGCCTGTCACAAGCAGATCCTGCCCCCACCAGAGGCCGGGCCACCTGTAAAAGTGGCCATGTCGTATTCCAGCTCTGCTGCAATGATTGCACTGCTTTTTATGTTGGTATGACTACCAAGCAGCAGTCCACCAGGATGAAAAGCCACTGTCAGACTGTGGCCAACAGCACGGTACACCACCCTATGGCACGACATTCAGCTGAACATAAAATGTTTGATTTCAGTGGCTGTTTCACAGTCTGAGCCATCTGGATCCTCCTGTTCACCACCAGCTTTTCTGAACTGCACAGATGGGAGTTATCCTGATATCACATTTTCTGCTCCTGAAATTAACCGAATCTCAACCTATGGTAACCTACTGCCTCCACCCCACCATCCAACAGTTTCCCCATTCCTACTCCCTATTCACACTTCACCTGCATTGTGTGCTGTACTCTGCCAATGCATCTGCCCATCTTTCCCCTTCCCTGTGCCTCTCCTTTTCCACTCCCCCTGCCCAACAGTTTCCCAATGCTGTAGCTGGTGGCAGTCTTGTCATGCCTCCATTTAGTCCCTCTGCACCCTTCATCAGACAGCATTCTCCCCCCACCCACTATCCCTTTCTTGCACCCTCCAGAGAGCTGCCTTTGTTCCACATGACAATTGCATTCCAGTCCAAGCTACCAGAGATGGTCATGTATGCAAGAGGTGGGCATGCTTGAGTAAATGTGCGCGTTTTTTCTTTTCTGAAGAAGGCTTTGGCCAAATGCTGAATGTGTAATGGCCTTTATTTGCACCTGTCAATGGGTCAACTTCACAGTAAGTAGCAATTTATCATTTTCCTTATATTGTTGATATTCCTACCTGGGGTTGCCATTGTTTGAAGTGGTATCATTAACAGCTTTGACTTATTACTAAATCATCAGATCATCTGTTTAAACAGGAGGAAAATGCGGAGTAGTAAAATACCAGAAACAATTACAATCCATACTACTGTCTTTTCTCAGCTATACACACTTGCTGATCAACTGAACAGGCCTGGAGAGGCATTCAGTGTAACTAGATCTGTGAGCTGATTAATGGATCTGAAGCCTACAGTTAGCCATGTAATAGGATGAATCTGGTAACTCTTAAATTGCAGATCTAAGATTAAATATATTTTCAGTATAATACTAATTCAGGTGTGCCATAAGTTTCCCCAAGTGAAATTCCCTGATGAGTTTTGGCATTTTTCCCTGACGAATTTTGAGATCTAAAGGGTAAATTAAGACGCAAGTTGACAATTTGTCTTTGCAGCTACAGAAAAAGAAACAATAGTGCAGATGAGGGAATATCTAAAAAAACTTGCAACCAGGTGGCATTTCCTGATGTGAGAAAAAAATCTTAACTACTAACATCAACATTTTTGTAATTAACTGTTCTTAGATGGAGAAAGCAAGCCAAATGGTATGTGTATTTCATTAAGACCACTGATATTTTATTTCAATACAACGAAACCCATTTGGTGACAAATATACGCATTTCCTTGGAGTCACAAGATGGATTTAAAATACCTTCACTGATTTAAGAAATCACCACAGAAAAAAGTAGGCCCCTTGAAAGTCATGTATAAGGTGGGGAAGAATTATGTATGCTAGCACTGTATATTGGTTCTATTATGTTCGTTATTGTCAGGTATTACCCACTGTGTCATATCTATTATTTTACAGGTATTGTGACATTTTTCTTTCGAGAAATATACGAGTACATGTGTGCAAACCACCACAAATTTCTTTTTCTTATCATCCACACTTTCTAACATATAAACTACCTTTGAAGTGCCAAAATGTACTAGAAGAAGTAAAATATCTATTAAACGCCACACTGTACAAAATACTTGCAATTCCTGAAATCCATTGCCTGTGATCTCTGGCCTGCTGAGGAGCACCAGTTTTGTGTCCATGGAGAAAACATGAAAATCTGCTGCATTATGCCACACACAAACAGATCTGGCCTGCAGGCAGATCGGTGAGACTAGATACGACAAGCAGGGCCTGCACATTAGTGGGAACTGAATGGCTTCAGATCGGCAGGCCTGATCCATTACAGATACCCGCAGAAACAGCCTCTGGTTTTGGTCCATTGCGGAAATCCACTCATATGGCCGGCTGTTCATGAGCCACAGACAGCACACTTGTGAACTGAGACCATGGTGATCAATTCAAGCAACAGGTGACTTGTTCAAATACTCGGAGAAACAATAATAATGGGAATAGGTAGCAACTCACCATAAAGATAATTGCTGAGCCACAGACAGGCACGTAGAAAAGCCAATCACACACTCAACTACATTTACAGCCATAGTGTGAGAAAACGATAGTGCGCACACGCACACACACATTCACTGACATGACCGCCATCTCCAGCGGCTGCACCTACTCTCTCTGAGAATAAGATCCAAAGAAATCACTCCTCACTGCCTCTTGCCGGCAGCTGCTAGGCTTGCTGCAGGAAGTGGTGGCATCGCTGACTGCAAACTCAGGGGAGTGGTAGGAAGGGGAGAAAAGAAGCGGCACAGGTGCTCAGCTGCACCCAGCCAACGACGATGGATGACACCTCAGTAAACAAACCATTTCATCTACTGAGACAAAAATGATATTTTTCCAGTATATTTTTTTCCTTTTCCTTACAAATTTCCCTGATAAATCCCTGAGGTGTTTGAAATTCTCTGATTTCCAGAGCCTGTGGCAACCCCTCAATTGCAAGAGAGACTTTTCAGGGCATAAACTATGAAGACACTACTTACCTACTGGTGCAGACACATTAGACGTACCCTAGAAGAAGTTTACATGACACCCAGCTGCAGATGTGAACTGGAACTAACAAACTAGTATCTGGCATCATTAACTGTAGCATTCAATTCCTACAATCAGAGCACATCTCCGGTTTACGAGTTGCTATGTAGCCCATTGAAATATGTATAATTGTGTATGGAAGTTAGTTTGATTTATAATTTAGTTTCCTGCTGTTTTACTACCATCCTTTTTCTTTCTGTTTAAACACGTCATCTGATAACTTGGTAATAAGTCGAAACCAGTTACAATGCCATGTATGTGACCTTAGGCTGAAATATACAGGATGTATCAAAAAGAATCATCCGATTTTTAAAAAATCATAACTGTTATGTTATTTGAGATACGTGCATGGACAATGTACAGTTGGTAAGAGCAAACTCTCGATTTTTACATGGTTCCCACTAGGCAGCAGCACTGAGTGCCCAATTTAGTCCTAGTGAAAATGGTGTCAGAACAGAAGAAAGCATTTTGTGTTCTACATTTTGCGCAGTGCGTGTCAGTAATAACTGTTCAGTGTAACTTTCGTACTAGGTATGGTGCAGATCCTCCAACAGCACAGAGCATTGGTAAGAGCAAACTCTTGATTCCGAGAAACGGGTTGTTTGTGTAAAGGGAAATTGCTGCGCTGTCCCCTCGTGTCTGACACAGATGTCGAACTCATCTGCCACAGTTTCACAAGGAGTCCGCAGCAATCTGTTCGGCATGCAGCTCAACAGCTTAACATGCACCCGATGTCCGTTCGGAGTGTGTTGTGTTGATGTTTACAAATGGAACCATACAAAATTCAGTTACTGCTAGTTCATCGTGAAGGTGACAAACAACAATGTGTAGAGTTCTGTAATTTCGTTCTTGGCAAGGATGAGAATGACAGTTTTCTTTCACGCTTAGTGTTTAGTGATGAGGCAATACTCCATTTAAATGGAAAGGTGAACCATCATAATGTGAGAATATGGGGTATAGAACAACCACATGAAGTTGTACAACACAAGAGGGACTCAAGACATATTCGCTGCAGTGTGAGGACAATTTGAACACCACATTGACATATGCTGCATCTGTGCATCTCAAAAGGGACATATTGAACACCTATGCAAAGGTATGGGGAAAAAAACCACTTTGAATTTTCCGTTCATCAAAAAACAAAATTCATTGTATATGTTTATTAATTTCAGATATATAGATATGCCAGATTAGATGATTCTTTTTGATACACCCTATCAATTAAAAAAAAATTAAGTATTAGTTTAAATAATCTCAGCTACAGCTATTATCAGACTTAAGTGATAACAACTAGTCTAATAGCAATGGAGTAGTTGTGTGCAGCAGTTTCTCCTTTGCTGCTGTCGCATTTCATACCCTTGTTCTTGTTGTAAGTCTCAGTCCATGAAGTGGAAACGTAATGCATCTTCTCAGATAAATACCATCACTTTTAGAGAAACACGCAGGTTTCTAATTTTGTCACTTCCACTGATAGCTCAAGATCCAATGAATATGTTGCAAACAGTGTACACACAGCACGTTTGTAAATGGATTCATCATGGTCATTCATCTTTCACAAAACATTTTTAATGTATTAAAAAAGTTAGATTATTTATTTGACCTAAGAAAAATTGGATATAACATAATACAATTTAATCACATTTTTTTTTTTTAAATAGCCTGCTAGAACAGTGTGTGTTTTCCACACCACACAGTTAATCTGCACTCTCTCTCTCTCTCTCTCTCTCTCTCTCTAATATCGTTAATGGTGGGCCTATGCTCCATGTGACAACTCAGTTTCTGCCTGACACTATTGTACTCTCTTGTATGTGTAACTTGGTATATTTCCTTCTAGCTTCCCACATTGAACACTACATAAAAAATGATCATCAGAAAATATGGCCCTAACAGAAATTCCAGAATGGTCCTACTGGATCCCGAGTCATACTAAATTTTTACCTTCTAATTATAAGGAGAGAGCCATTGAGAAGCACTCTTTCAAAATGAAAGATTTTAATGGCTGCTTTGCAGCATGTGCCAACTTTCCACCAACACTAGATTTTCTGAGTTGTGCAGGTGGGAACTCTCCCCGCAACATATTCTACATTCCTATAAACCTTCTGGCCTCAACCTTTGTTAATCCCTCTATCCCCTTCCCTGTTCTCACTCCAGCATCAACATTACACAGCCCTCTATTCCACCAACACACCCACTGTCTTTTTACTTCTCTCCTTTTCTGCTGCCCTCCCACCCTCCGTCTAACCTCCTGACTGCACCTAGCTCCTCTACCCTCTCCACCTAATCCCTGTGTGCTCCCAAAAGCAGCACTTTACTGTGCATCACCCCTTCCCTGCTATCGCTCCCCTTCCCCAACCCAGCCTCCTCTATCTCCCAACCACCCAGACTGCTTCTGTCATCATGTGCAACTGCTTGCAGTCTTTTCATAATATGAGCAAAATGAAAGATTGTTTTGAGAAGATATCCATTTCTACATTCTTTGCTCCTGCTTTGATAATTTAACATAGCCATTCTCAGAAATGTGTTTCACATGCTAATAACATCCGAGTACACTCTGACTCAGCGGACCAGTTATGTGATACATGAGAGTAACAGACAGCCAACTCCCAATTATCCAGGTGGATTATCCATCCACAGCCCGGCACTGTTTGAATGCACAAAAAAAAAGCAAGCCTGAAATATTCTCTTAAAATTAAAACAAATATTTTCATTTAGAATATAAATTTCTGGTTATGAAGACACAGATGATGAAAACATATCTGAATGGTTAACTAGCAATGCCTATGAACTGAGATTTGAACAGCAAGGAGATGCAGGTACAGTGAAATGAATGTGTTTGCTAGCAAAAAGACAACAAAAATGAGAAGATGGAGGAACTCATTATCACGCACACCAACTTACTGTAATGTTTTGATCTTTCACTGAAGCACGCAAACAAAATTAGTCCGACTATATCGATGACTTGGGTCTCCAGAAAATGAGAATGTCAGGAAAAAGAAAAACAAAAGAACTTGGACAGATATTTCTTGAAAATTAACAGTAAAAGGGTGTGTTTTAAGTGTAATTTTGCAAGTAACACATAAACAACACTGTTGGCTTTCAAATGTTACATGTAGTATGTTTTGTAAATGCCATTTACATGTAACTCTGTGTCTGCTGACGGGTAGCCCACTTCAAACTATGAAAGCAAACCTGTTCAGAAGTAAAGTAGATAATTTTCTTTACATTGTTCAAAATGAAAAATACCTATATAACTTTTAAATTCAAGCCTTGATTTGGAACAACACAATTACATTAATTTGATTCCTGACTGTGTCTAAGAAAACCTATCAATTTTTTTTTAAATCTGAATATAGTATGACAAATGCTGTTATCCTAGTGCCCCTCTTATCTGCTTGAGATACTTGTTACCTATTAGTAGCTAGTGAACACTGCATAATTTGTGACTCACTTTGCTCCCATTTGTCAAATACTGTTCAGTCATGCAATATTAGCATCGGAAGTTGCGTGTATCTTGTCAACAAATTTGATTATCTGGATATGTCAGGTCCCAATAATAAGCCGTTTAACACCATGTCCCGAGTTACATGTCTTATTCCAGCACAGCACCTTCAATTTATGTTTTAAGGAGGAGGAGACTAAGAAAGGTTATGACTATTCACTTTTTTAATTTGTATATACTTTTCTTGAGGATAGTGTTACAGTTCAATCCTTTCATAATTTTAATTATTTATCTGTTTTTCAGTAAAATACAAATGATAAGAACTAAAATTATCTGCTTATTTGCTCCCACTTCAGTGCAAACCAATTGATTTACTTATCTATTGTCTTTGCACATCAAGTGATCCCTCTCATGAATTCAAGCCTTCACGTTCACGCCAAAGTTTCTTTAGAAGTTCTCGTTTGTTTCGACGTTGCTCTTCCTTCTTTTGCTTCTGCTGTTGAAGACACTTCCGCTGTGCTTGCAAGCTGTGTTCCCCATTTATGAGGGCATCCAGTTTCTCTACCAGCAAATCACGTGCTAGCTTCCGATTCTCACTCTGCAGTCTTGAATGATGAACTTTTACAACTAAACCTGTAGATAACATGCAGTTTAATATTGTGCAATGTTTGATGTAAAAGGTAAAAAACTGATATTAAATTATTACTTCATACGGAAAACTAGTAATGTATAAATACAGACTTTGTTGTAATAGAAAGTCCTTGGTGGAATACAAATAATTTAAAGACCAAAGGTAACAACCCTTATAGGAATTAAGGCACAGAGTCGTCGATAGTCAAATAAACATCAGACTGAATAACACTACTTCTCAGATTACTACACAATGAGTTGTTAACCTGATTCCTCAAATTATGCATATGACTGTCAACTTAATGTACCACCAATACATTCCTCATAGAATGAAAATAAAAGAAATTGTATATATTATTGTGTGCGTAGTTTACCTACTTTATACTGCTGACATGTGGGAATACTGTTTTTGAGGCCTCTATGAAAATAATGGAAGACATTCATTCCTACATAAAAATGTTATGATAAATAATACACAGGAAGAGTTCTACTGAGATCATTCATAATTAGAGATGAACAAACTTTAAATAATCTCTGCCTATGAGCATCTGCGATGAGGGACTGAAAGAAACTGAAGTCATGATAAAGTTAATATAAACATCAGACAAACTTTCAGTTACATATATCAGTGAAGAACAAGTTGAACATACTAAAACAAAGTAAGTCAGCAAGTAATCTAATCATTACATTCTTTGGTACCTGTGACTATGGAATAAAAGAAAAAGATAAATTACGCAGCTAGAAAATACAGTAAACACTAACAACAGAAATAATTGTAATCGGTACTATGATATGCAGTTCATCTTTACATAGCTTTATTTGTATTTTGTCTGCCACATTATACTGTTTCGGCAGTGAGAATAAAACAATTTCTGTTTGCCTCTATGTGCTTGGTCTATGCCGACCTTACCTGTGAGGAAAAATTCTTTCTGGTAGAAGTTTACAGCCACGCCAAAGCCATATTTACACGTTATGTGTAGCAATGTTGTCAGTGCTTGCTATGAGGGATCACAGTAATGAGAGTGGGTGTGTCAGCTGCTTGTTCTGTGCAGCCAATGAAAGAGGGAGAAATGATGTGTTTCATACCAAGAGATGAAGGAATACTGTATTGAATACCAACACGAATTCAATACATGTGTCTCACATTCGTGTCATACCACATTTGTTGGCTTTGCCAACTCACAACAAAATAATCACCTTCCAACCTAACCTAGGCCTTGGGCTACCCTACCGATTAGTGTCACTACAGCCTTGATTTGGAGAGGAAACATCTTTTTACACAATTCATTGGTCGGTTTTGCCAACTCACAATCAAATTATCACCTTCTGTGGGGTTTAATATTACTATCTGATGCTACATAAGATTCCATTGAATCCTTTACTTGCTTGGACAGGATATCTGCCTCGAAAAGCCACCATCATGAATTTTGCAACAGATCTTTCCAGAAAATACAGTGCTCTTTTGTACTATGTGTATTTGGCACTCAGCCCACTGCAGCTCTTCTCTTAAACAAAAGATAGGAGGTGAACTCAAATGATACAAGTTCATATTGCAATGGTTTGTAAGCAAACAACTTAATAATAACAGTACCAAAATCCAAAGCAGCAGATTTCCAAGTTTAATGTCCTACCCAATCAAAAATAGTTATCAATGACACTCTTTCTTTGCAAATGTCACCATTTTGCCACTTGTGGGTTGATTTAATTCACTAAGTTACGACAAAGATAGACTTTTAGAAACAAAGATATAGTGCTTCAATTGTATGTTTGGGACTAATGGCAGCTAATGCTTAATAACAGGTTTACGAAACATACAAGATTTATTTTTAAATTAGCTAATGAGATAATCAATTTTGACACAAGAAGCCTGTCTCTCCTTATAGAAAAATGACAGTATTCAAACAGCAAAAATTAGATTCCTAAGAAAAGAAGGATGTTTTAGGTTGTATAGGATACGCAATCATGAAATAAGAATCAAATGAAATATTATAACTGGAAAAAAAATTGAAGAAAATATGAATAAATGGAAAGGTGATACCTATAGAATGGAGGGAGTACTTCTGGACAAACAGAATATGGCAGATGTAAAGAATGAAATTTTGGACAACCTCTGAAAAGATGAGAGGAAGTGTCTGAATGAAACCAGAACAGGCATTCCATCTATTCCATGAATGGAATAAATATGTCACATTTTCAAGCATCCACCAGTAAAAGTAATCCGTCCCTGCTCTTTATCACATACTCATTATAAGAATAGTTTTCCCACTTTAAAATAATGATGATCTAATGCAATTTTGGGGAAAGAAAATGATGCAAACATCTGCAGCGGAACCTTATGACTGGGCAGCATAAATACATTATGTGAACTTCTTGCACATTACATGAACATACATGTAAATATATATTGTTACCTGTTGGTTTATGGGTGAGCACAACACAATTATTTGTCTTGTTAACAGCCTGGCCACCAGGTCCACTGCCCCTGACAAATACTTCTTCGAGGTCTTCTTCTTGTAGTGTAGGGACACGCGAGTAATCCAATGTATGTTTGTGTCTTAAAAATGTTAAGGCAGAAGCCAATTCAGTGCTTGTGCGTTCACTCCGGAAAATGGGCCCACTTCTTGAAATAATTTGCCTTATTCCAGTAACAGACATCATTTACTTCGATATTTACTCTTCTAGATAATACGACGATTTTGCAAAAGTCTCAGACCTTTCTGTAAGGGAAAAAAGAGTATACAACTTACATATTACTGGACCTCTATTAGCATGAAAATTCTTCAGTCTAACTATAACACATTAACAGTGATCACAGCAAAACAAAAAGAACTTTGCAAAATCCTTGAGAATCGATGAATCAAATAATTCTATGATGATGTATAATGTACTTCGCTACGTTTTGGTAATTACACAAATTTGAACTTGAAATAAAAGCATGTACGAAGTGAACTATTTCAGCGACGTACTTCATACTGAAATTTTACTTCGTTTTCTTCTACGAGTCTTTTGTTTGCCTTGAACTCTGCTGTAATCCTATCACGAAAGTACTTTTTATCCGTTAGTTTTAACTCTTTCCCATACTGGAGTAAACTTTTATATAGCCTTAGAACCTCACGCCCACTTGGTGCTGCCATTATCTGTAACGTTTGAGAAATTGTCCACAGTCATACACATATCAAATCAGTTAACTAATAAATGACGAATATTTCTCAAAATTGTGTTATAATTAAGCACTGGTATGCAGCTGTTGGAGTTGAAAAGGGCACAGCAGATTGTTTACGGCTTACGGGTAATCCTAGCGCCTCTTCCGGAAGGCGGAATCTGTACAAACTAGTGCAAGTAATCTACCTGCGACATGCATTTGTCTTACTGCAGACGGCTTTCGAACGCGGAAACATATGCTACTGACTGACAATTTTATCTTTAGCTTCGAAACAATTTTTTGAAACATAAGTTGTGGGGACAGACTCACTGTAGAGTACCCCGACTGCTATATTGGGTCGAAATATTAGTTTTGTTATGAGTTGGGGATGGGGAAGTCAACAATTGTGATCCCATGAGAAGCAACTCAGACTGTAAAAATCAAATACTCGTTCAGAACACAGTAAGTTATTAGAATTTACTTTCAATCGTACCTTCTGTTCTACAGAATCATATTTCTTGTTTTGTCACATATTTCGAACTTTTAAGATTACGGCTCCCTTGACGTTTCGTAGTTTGATTATGAACGTCACGATGAAAAATATCTTGTGTGAAGGTAAGAGTGTAATGACAGGAAGTGCACTACAACAGAGAGGCGCGTCAGGACGCTGCTCCATTTACTGTGGCGGAGGGACAACATGCAGCAAATTTGTATGTAAGTCGTTCGGCGACCTCCGAGCAAACTGGACGACAGTTGCATCTATGCTATAATGTCTTTGTTATGTCAGGAAGAAGGAAGTATAAAGCAAAAGCAAGGAAGAAAAATGCGAAGAATATGGTTGCATAATATTTCGAATTCACTATATGAAGAAGGAGGATATCATACGTTTTTGTTACGGTGTAAAACGGCACTTGCCGTTGGGATCTTAAAAAGGCTCCACGGAGTTTGTCATACGTACTTTGGAATGCCTCAAGATAAATGCAGCAAGTTAATTCAGAATATGAATGCCCACATAGCAAAAGCGGATGCACTATTCAGAACAAAAAATGTATTTTATAGGTATTTGTACGTTATCTTTGACTAAAAATAAATGTCTTGCACCAACGCAGAAACAATGTGAAATATACTTACCCGTTATTCCTAGTTGGTAATTTCCTTCCAAATGTTGCTTTTTCTGGTACTATTCATACATTGTTTATTTTGAAGGTCATGTAACACTGGATATTCACTTATTCATACAATGAACTTTTCCCCTTGTAATGCCATTTTGGTAAATAATCTTACGTTCTGCACGTCAACAGCGTTATGATTTGAATGGCGTGCAATGTCGTGACGCTTGCTGTACCGTACTATACGAACTATATTCCGACAATAGAGGTACGCGACGGCTCACGGCACCTCATAGTTGGCCAGTTGGTGAACTTTGCTTCGCAGTGCTGCGACGCGCAATTCCGCTGTACAGGTGAGGCATTGTACTTCAAAGTCACTTGCAGTGCCTATATTATTCTGAATTACACTGCAAAGTTCCTTTGGATATGCGTGCAGTATCGTAATATTTGTCGCATCGTGCTATGCCGCTCTACTGCAGTGCAGTGTCGCTCAAGGCTTTACCTTTAATTCTGTCGTTGGTTCCGTCATTATGTACATAATACACGAATACACACGTGGATAGATAGCAACAGTCGACAGAGTGGGTACCTTAATTCGGCTCACACCCGACGGGACGGAATGGGACGAAACGTCAAAAAGATTGCACAGTGCAATTTGTAGGTTGACGTAAACTTGTCAAGCACAAGCGACATACTAAACAATGGGAGCTTGACAAGTTGGCCATAGCTGAGCTTTGTCTGGAAAATGGACACAACACACAATCTGAAAAGCCGAGTGTCCTGGCTCAAGCATCAATACACTGGCATTCCATTACAAAGGAGCAGCCGAACTTAGAATAAACAGCAACAATTTTAACAGGGGCCAGGAATAAACACATAGAAGGACGTGGACATGGACTTTGGATATCGAAACAAAGGCAAGACGGATGCTTGACGCTTATAGAGAGGCGGGGGTTGGAAGTTCCAAAAGTGGCGTCGGCCTGTCGCACCATCTGACTTCGGTCAGTCACGAACGTTGCCGACGAAAAAGGCAGGTCCTGGCGTCACGTGACCGGGATAGGCCTGAGCTCGCTGGCTCAGCTCAGCAGACGAATGACTTTCTAAATCTATTGACTCGTAATTAACTGTTCAAAAAAAATGTTCAAATGTGTGTGAAATCTTATGGGACTTAATTGCTAAGGTCATCAGTCCCTAAGCTTACACACTACTTAACCTAAATTATCCTAAGGACAAACACACACACCCATGCCCGAGGGAGGACTCGAACCTCCACCGGAACCAGCCGCAAATTAACTGTTTATGCACACAGAGAACTGCATCTCCTACTGGTTTCCGCTAGTTTGGACTCTTGCAGATTACTAGTACTACAGCAGAACATAACTTGGCAATATAGTGTAGTTTAATGTACACACTCAACATAAAAGATATAACTGCATGTTCTTAGTTCTCAGTCTCTTTTGCTGAACAGTCCTTATTTCATACTACATCTAGTGCCTCATACATCTGATTATCCTCTGGCAATGTTTTTTCGTTTTATTGTACACATCACACACATGACAAATTACTAATGGGTCTCTGGAATTCTGAATTTTCTCTCCATAAAAACGCAGGATAAACTAACACTTATGCACATCACTGAAATATTCTCACAGAGAACACCATTCGTTTATTTTACATTAAAGATTAGCTATATGAACCAAATTAAATCTCTCATCAGATGTATGAACTTTATCAAAAAACTGTAAATACAACAAACACATAAAGGATTGGTCACTATGAGTCAGAATTTATAAACTAACAAGAGAGGAGTCACCAATTCTAATAAAGAAAATATTATACCAATCATCTAAGAAGTAGGGCAGTACTGTAATAAATGCATTCTTCATTCACAGTTTTAGATACATGAACTGGAACTACTGGGATGAAGCAAGGCGTCATGCCTCTGAGGCCATATTTGTCATTCAGAGCTGAATATTTTGGAAAGAAATTGGCTTACAGAGATTTTATAATTTCTTATGTTCATCTGAAGTGTCAGCTTATTTTCCTGATTTACAAAACTAAACAACAAGCAACTAAAATTCTGTGGTACCCTACATTTTTTAACACTTCAGCCCTGTGTATAGAAGATCAAACTGCGACCAAGGTTGGTAGTTAACTCCCTTTACAGTAATTAACTGCGGGAAATCTCTGACAGGGGTACTGCTTGTTCACAAATTAGAAAACAGAAATGCAATATACATACTGTCAGCTCAGCATATCAGCTATCCACTCACCTCAGTAAAAAAAAAAAAAAAAAAAAAAAAAAAAAAAAAAAAAAAAAAAAAACAACTTGAAGACTCACAATGTGCAATCAAGTAAACTGCTAAGACAAAACCAGCCACTTACAGTAACTGCTGACATGTACACCTGAATGAAGGTAAAACCATAATTAAAGAACAAACTTTCAAAGTCAACAGCAGGAACATCACTTCAGATCTTTCCAGTTGTTACCAGATGCTGCAATCATGCCAGTATAAGAGGAAAGCGATGTCAGCCCTGGCATTCAGTGATTTTTTTCTCTTGATGACCACTACTTAATTTGTAAAGGTATGTGCTGGTACCCCGTACCGATTCCTCTGATGAACAAAAATCAGAAGTGCAGCTTTTGAGACGTGGCACGACAGAACTTCGGCTGTGGTTGAAGCTATCTAAAACTATGGTTGCTTGATATGAGACTAGACTGGTGTCAGGTGTTGGGAGAGGCTGTGGCCAATTCAGCCCATGTATTTGACACAAACACTTGGTCCAAAGACATTAAAGACAATACTTTTGGGGAAAAAGATGTTGAATTACCTGCAGTTCACTTTCAGTTGAACAAACGAGATATAATTAAAGCATTTCGTGAGTTTGTTTTTGATAATTGTGAGAACTTTGGTGGAAATTGAGAAAACAACAGAAAATGTTTTACAGATTTGCTTCTGTTGTCAGCTAACATCAAGACTATTCCAGTGGCATCTAGTGAATATGAAAGAGTGTTTTCCCAAATGAATCTCATCATTACTTATGTTAGAGCCTCTCTCTTAACAAAAACAGTTTCTCGACTACTTTTTGTTGAAAGATCCACAGCCGACTCGTTCTGATGCTTCAAAGTACGTGTAATCCTTGTTGCTTCGTGAATGGCACTTCGGTATGGACACCAACAGCAACGAAAGAGAGAGACAGGAGGGACATACAACGAAAAATTTTCAAAGCTTTCGGCAGTTTTATAAGCTGTAAGGTAAAATATTTAAATTTTTGCCCATTTTCAGTACAATTTAATTCCAAATTTATGTGTGTGCGACTTACTGTGAGTTCCTTTTTGTAGCAAGCCGTAAATTGAGAAATAGTATTTAACTTCATTAATAAGACATGTAATAAAAGTTTGTTGGTACATATGAGAGATTTACTTTTTAACAGTACAAACGTTGTAGTCACACATTTAAACCTCAGAGAAAAGCGTTAAAATAACGATTTAAGAAGCTTAAATTTCAAAAATACCCCTCCAGAAGGTACAGTACCAGAACCTCGTTTTTTTACAGATCAGGCACTGACGATGACAGTGGTGGAGGCAACTATCGAAAGCTTGAGTATTTTATTCGAAATGGTGCTTCTTGACATCTGACGGTATTTCACACTCTTTAATTTGCGCATAGCACAAATTGATGTAAATAAACACTATTATTATTAAGTGTATGTGGTTGTTTTTCTTTCTAGCCACTCAGGTAGGAACACAGTAAGTACATGCACTTGCCACATTGCTGTTTATTTGTGTAAATTCGCCGATTTGCCTGTAGACCAGATTGATGTCATATGGACACTAAGATTATGTATGAATGAGATTAGCTTGAAGCTACCTAGATTTCAATACTTTCAGAACTTTATTCATCGTCATCTCTAAAAGAAATAATTGCTATTGTCTAAAATTTTTTGAATGTTTCTATGGATCTACATTGAATTGATGGACTTCTGCTTGTCAGAAAAATGACTAAATGACGTTTGATGTCTCCATTAATTATACTAGGCATAATGGGCAATGTAATATCTAAAGCATAATTTAATATTTTTCTTGAGTAATAATGTAATTTATTCGGCTGTTAGTGTTTGCAACACAGGAGCCGCTAGAGCTTTTTATCCCTCATCGCTGGTTGAATATCATATATCATTCGTCTACCGCAATTTCCGAGTTATTCTTCTTCTGTCTGCTCTTTGCCTGGCATCAGTATTGGTATGGGCAGGACACAATTCTGATTGCTGTCCTTAAGTATGCATTATATGCCTAATATATTTATATCAGGGTGATGTAGGACGCTCTGGAACGAAGCCTTCTATGTAATGTCGTAGCGACCTTGACAACTGACACATCGATTGTGAACAGTAAGAGTGTAATCAGTGTGATATCTTTGTACTCAGTGAGTGTCTTGCATGCCAATTGTAGACATCATTTATCTTATTGCAGTATAAACTGTGTATAGCAAATTGTTTAATAAGTGTCTGGTGTTCCATTTATCCTACTATCAATTCTGTGTGGACTTTATTATGTACCTGTAACTAAATTTCAATAGTGTTGACCCAATCAAGATAACGCAACGTAAATATGGAATTACCTCAACAATATCTCCAACAACCCCACTGCAAACAATGGCTGCAAACAGAACCTCACTTCAATGAACATACAAAAAATACAAAATGTGAAAAAAATTCGTCAGTGGAACAATCACGACACCTCAGGCAGCTCCAAGAAGCAATACAAGGTAGAGAGATCGTGACCACTTAAAATTGCTGCCATTCTGACCCATACATCCGCAATTATAGTTTATGCAAGTCGAAAGCATTTTTAAACAACAGTATCAGAAGCAATGTGAAAAAGGTGTTGTTGCACGGTAGCTCATTTAAACGAAACTCAAGTGGTGCAAGGTGAAGAATGTTAGAGATACAGACTATGTAACATAAAAAAGATTGTCTAGTCGAGAATTTCACACTGTTGTCTGAACTACATCTTCAAAAGAGACATGTCTCCAAACAGTGTTGAATGACCTTAAGATGCTTGCCGGAGCAGAGTTGTTACCCGGAAATTCTGTTCATATGTTGTGCTTTAAACTGCTATCAACTTGCATTCAGGCAGTTTTGGCTGCAAACACAGAGAGGTTTTTAAGCCGTTGAGTGGATAAAGCTGATGCTATCGCAAATAGCCTTCAAAATAGTGTGTTCAGTGTAGCAGTAGACGACGGCATAACGTGTAGACCTGGAACGCACATGTATACCATAGGAATTTCTAGATCAGGTTTTCGAATCCTTCCAAAATTGAGCGCATTCTGGAGTCAGGGCAACACTGAAGTTTGTCGGTAACAATGTGGTTTGGGCTGGCACCAAGAAGGATTGCGATAAGTGGGTGCAATCCCGTGAGTGATGTCTTCATCTTTTGTGGTTCTATAACTCATTGTGAGCCTTGAACTCTTCAACAATTTTCCGCCATTTATCTCTCTCTGTTGCTAGAACTTCCCAATTTATACAATCCATTTTCTGCAGATCCTCAATGACTCCATCCTCCCATTCGATTCTCTGCCAACCAACACCGTCTCTGTCCTACTGGATTCCCTTGTAATATATTTTTCGGTACTTCCACCTCACTCATCCATGATACTTGCCAAGCCGCCACAGTCTGGATGACTCCGCTATTTTTTAATATGTGTATCTTTATAAGCGATGTACAACTCATGACTGTATATTTTCCTCGGTATTGCTCTTTCACAGACTGGACTGATGATTCTTCTAAGAATCTTTCTTTCTAAAGGCATCCAGCATTTCGATATTTTTTGCTGTTAGGGTCCAAGTTTCGAAGGCATAGTCTTATAAGAGTTTTGTAGATGAGGGATGTGGTTGTGCAGGTCAGGAGCCTTAATGATGAGACTTTTGTTAGAACAAAATTGACTCTACTGGCTGCTATTAGTCTGTTTGATTTCCTGAAATTTTTGTTTGTGTAGGTGACTCAGATACTTGGACATTCTCAACTCTCTCAAAAGTATAGTTTACCACTGTTACTGAGATGAGCACATACTGCTTGCATGTGTTTCTGGCAGCCACGTGTTTTGTTTTCTGATGGTTGATGTTTAATCCCATGTTCCTGCTAGCCTGTTCAATGGTGATGAATGTATCTTCCATTGCCTTTCAGGTTCATGCAACTATATCAATGTCATCTGCATAAGCGAGTAGCTGCACAGATTTCTGAAAGATGGTTCCCCTTCCTCAGAATTTTTGCATCTCTCATCACCTTTTTCTGGGAAGCATTAAAAGGGAGGCAAGCCAGTGTGTCTCCTTGCCATACCTAGTTTCTATGTTTATTATATCGGATATCATACATCCAGTGCTAATGCTACTTCATGTCTCGCTCACTGTCATACTCACTAGTCTTACCTGCTTCCTAGGGATCTCCAATTCAGGGGGCACAATATAATTGCTCTCTATTTATAATACCATATACAGTACTGCTTTAATGTCTAAGAATACGTGATGCATGCCAGTCCCAGATTCGATAGTCTTCTATAGGATTTGCCTAAGAGTATAGATCTGCTTTACAGTTTATTTTCCTGGGATAAATCAACATTGATATTTCCCATGTCTCTCTGAATTATTGGGAGGAGAATGTGGAATAGCACATTGGTGAATACTTTAAACCCTAAATTATGTAATTTGATCCTCTTATAGTTATCACATTGTAACTGATCTTCCTTATTTTATACGCAGCATATTATTTCTTCTTTCCATTTCTGAGCTTTTCTACCTTTCCCATACTAAAGAAGCCATCTCTCAGATGGCTTAAATAATAGTGCTGGGATAGAGTCTGTTCCTGCTACCTTGTTGTTTTTTCAGTTTCTTGATGGCTGTTCTTATTTCTTCTATGTTTGGTGGATCTCTGATATCAGAGTCATTTTCTCCATGTACCTCTGTCTCTTTCATGGAAGGAGATGCAAAAAATCAAACTTGTAAATGAGATTATGTAGGGCGACGGAAGTTTCTGCGTGATAGATGCTGCAGAAGCATGCGAGACTTACAAACATTTCGAATAATCGCTCCTGGTGAAATACTGGTCAAGAGGTATTCAGGAACATCTCCGAAAAGAGGTATTCAATTCTGAACCTTTTAACAAGCGCCAAGGTAGCCTTAGGACCTGATATTGGTTTATCAATAAGCCAATATACTGGGATGAGGCCATCATGAATCACAGCATTCTTTACATAGTGAAAGTAAAAGTTACCATGCAAATAAATGAAAAACTAATTAACATGCCAGATGACCATGACAGACAACACAGATTGAATTCACTAAGATAAGAGGGCTGTGTAAAGCACGTGTCCCTCATTGTCACGCTGTCACATTGACACTCTGTCATACGACTGTAACAGTAGAATTCTGAGTGTTCTGAGATATGCTGCCGCAGCAGGAGAGGAGAAGATCGAATAACTGTTCACTCTCATGTAGTTACAGCCTGCAGTGTGACCAGTAAGGTGAACATAATGAAAATCGCTGCTGCATCAGGCACAATTGGTCTCAAAATTATCACCAATCGAACCATCAGTGGCAAAACCTACGCAATGACAGATGTGAACACCAGTCCAGTAACCGTGAGTATGTAGCGAGCATCACTGAAGTTCACAATTCTGTGAGAGATGATGATCATCATCATCTTGGGCAGTTTCCAGCCCCTGGCCGGGTCTATATGGAACATAGGCCTCTCCATCGTCTTCTGTCTTGGTACCATCTCTCTATCTTCACCTTGGTCCAATCTTCTCCTTTCTTCTGGATGCATTCCTCTGCTCCTTTCGGCCATCTGTCTCTCGGTCTTCCTCTTGGCCTCTATCCTTCCAGTTTCATCTCGTGTATCCTCCTGGGTATCCTCTTCTCCTCCATACTCTTAACGTGTCCATACCATCACATCCTTGATCTCTCTATCTCCTCCTGTAGTGGTTCCACCTTCATTAATTGCCTGATTCTATCATTTTTTAACCTGTCTATCTTTGTCACTCCAATACTGTTCCTCAATACTTTCGTCTCACTAGCTTGTACTTTGCTTTTATCTCTTCCTTTCGTAACCCAGGTTTCTGATGCATAGGTCAGGATTGGGACGTAGGATGAATGGTATACAAGATTTTTACTGATTTGGGGTACATCCTTGCTCCATTTCAGGCTTCTAACACTCTTCCGAAATGTATCTGCTTTCCCCCCCTGCTCGTTTATTTCCCGCACCTCCCACAAGTCCAACCCCTCGTCCAAGTCGTGGGAGACGGCCAACAGCGTGAAGTAGGGGATTGCCTGTAGGAGCGAGGTACAGTGGGGACTGTGTATCCACTGGGACTGCTACAGTAGCTGTGAACGTCCTACAGGAACCCTACAGGAACCCCGACAGGCACGTTTCAGCACCGTTAGGTGCCAATGAATCACCAATGGTTCTTTTTATGCACTTGCATACAGACGCAGCAGAACTGCTACCGATCTCAGGCCAATACAGGTGCTAGTTGTGTTGTAGGGCAGTGCAAGTTTTCTTATAGCGTTGTCCATAGTCCTAACAGCACTAGTGGTAGTGACGTGTTGACACTCGTACAAAAATCATGCACTGGCCAGAGGCCATTCCAGTTGGGGACATTTTGGCCGAAACAGTGGCCAGAGCCTTTATCACGGCCAGTATTTCGAGATTTGGATTCCTCAAACCATAACAACCGATTGATGGAGAAAATTGGAGTGTCATTGGTTCCAATTATTTCTGTGTCAGTGCGGCTGGAACCATCTCAGAACAACCGGCTGCCATCCTGTGAGTAAAATGACGGAAGAAAGCTTTCACAGAACCGTCAAAGCGGCTCTAACGCGCAATGACAGCCTGTAGACCACCTCACTACCACTAGTGCTGTCAGGACTAAGGGCAGTGCTATAAGAGAACCTGCACTGCCCTGCAACATAACTAGTATATGGGGAACAATTACGACTTCCCACCAAGTTTGTTACCAATAAGCCACAGCAACTCTCAACCCCAGACACCACGATGGAGTTCAGTCAACTTCTGCAGAAAAGGATGGCACAAGTATGTCCCACTGAGCTACAGAATCACTGGAATGCATACGCTTTTGGACACAAAGAGGTGCAGTCGACATCGTAAGTCTGACTGAGAGACGATAGTATGTGGCTCCCCTTGCAGCTGGTGTAGCGACTTCAGCAGTTAATACATCGATCATGAAAAGTGAGAATGTAATATCGGTGTGATATCTTTGTCCCTCAGTGGTAGTCTTCTACCCAAGCTGTTAACATCACTTATTTTATATGCTATATAAAGTGTACCTAGCATGTATTTAATAAATATCTGGTGTTCGTTTGATTCTAGACTCACTTCTGTGTGGAAGGTATTACACACTTGTAACTAAATTCCAATAATAAATCGACTGATTTATTGGATTAGAAGGTATACTAATGTATATATATTTCTTTTTTACGTCTAGTAACCTGAATTGTAATCATTATTCAGTGATGTATTTTTTTCTACTGAAAACTACTGTGATGTTGCGTGATACTGCAGCTCAAATAACTGGGAGAAAAAAGAGTGAAGCACACTATCATGTTTTTTTTTATCCTTGCAGACTGCACTGATTGTTATAGTGCCTAATGTACCTGCAAAAAGACAGTACAGTTTGAATTTGGTTCATGGTACTAACAATCATCATTTGTAATTGAAATATTAGTCCTGCATGGATATTACATTACAAAAAATCTAATTTTTGTACAATATTTAGAAATAATTAATCCTATATCAAAATTTAAGTAAATTGTGTTCTTAATATATAAGGAGACGCAGAAGCTTTATAGTGTGTAATGCACTTGTGTGACGGTCTGACATCGAAATTAACTGAAAAATTGATCGCTCATTCTCTTTTCGCGCATTTTGGACCTGTATCTTTGCAATTTTGTTCAAAGAATTAATTTATTTATGGGTTACTTGCCACATTCTTGTAAGTCGTCAGATAGGATGTACAATATGTCTCCTCTTCTGCACTACACTTTATATCGTCCTAATCGCTCCCCTGTACGGAATGGTTAAAGTTTGCTACATAATTTTAATATCAGCAGATATGAATAATCTTGCACATCTAATTTCTGTTACCTGTGGAGAGCTCTATTCATAGATGTAATTTTGTCCACACTGTCACCAATCAGCCTAGCACTTACAGCTTTGAAAACAGCATTTCATAAGAATCGACTGTTTATGGCACCTTCACACACTGAATCATATGCAAGCCCACCAAATATGAAGAAATTTTTAATGTAAGAATCTTAGGAAGTTTTTCTCTCTTGTGCTTTTCATTCTCAACTAAAGGAGTAGAGTGATCTGTTTGATATCTGGCCAATTAGAGAGTCATAGTTCTTTGCAGCCAGTTAACAGTCCACCTGGTAGTGGGGTTGAGGAGATCCTGACATGTTTCTATGCCCCATGGACAATTCGCATGACATTTTACTCATTAAGTCGCTTTGTCAAGTGGCTTTTCTGTGCTTGAACATTTTGTACTGCCACGTGACCCGTTTGTTACACTTGCTGAGCCTAACCTACAACCCAGGCCACTGGCCATCCACCAAGATGCCATATTGACGACATATACACATAACCTCGACCAATTTGACGACAACTCACAAGTGTTCAACCCAGTGCAACAGCAGCAGTACATGAACAGTGAATTTTTATCAATGAACAATATGACTTTCGCCATTTCCGCCTCGTCTGGCGCTTCTACATCGACGATTTTTAGTGCCCCTGAACCCGTAAACAGTGCACAATGCAATAAGTCGTGCATTCGTAGTTTTAAGATGGCCACAACAGTTTCTGCTGCGCCGGTCGTGTCTGCTAGAGCACCTGCCGCGCCAATTTATATGCGTGTATCTCAAGGATAGTGTAAATTCGAGTACCCAGATATGGCGCCAGCCTCTGATGTCTTAAAGCCTTCATCAGTTTTCTCACTGTGTGTTCTGCTGTCTTTGTCAGGACGTTTACCACAACTGCCACCACTTACTAAGGACAGTCCGAAGATATGGTCTTATCCAGTGGACAGCATTCTGAATGGTCACAGCGTCGTATCAGACAAAGCGTGGTTCATTGATTGCTTATAGCTCTTCTCGTACATGCGGATTTGACGTCCAATCTCATCCTCATGGCACCGACGAGGGACCGCTACGAACATGCTAAATACACAATTTTCAAACGATTGTCGAGAACCCCGGAAGAGACAATTCATCACATAGCGCACGAAGTATCGTTCAGCGACCTCACAACGTCTAAACGTTGGCGGAAGATTAGAGCATTCATAGACACTTCATACCTATCAGACAAAGCACTGTGGTCGCTCTGGATAGTTAAAATACCATCGCCCTTCCGACTACAACTCTTATTCTATGCTAATGACGAACTAGAAAGCCGTTTACGGCTGGCAGACGACGCCTACAAAATCATTAGACATGATCAGCTCATCTCTGTGCCGATTTTAACGACGCTGCCGACCGTTGACAATCCCATAAACACTTCAATGTGCAGTTTCACGCGATTCCAGGGGGAGTCACGCCAGTCGATGACCTCGGTCGAAGTGCTACCTGGTGTTGGTGGTAGCAAGTCTGTTGAAGCCACCACTCCTGCTCGCCCAGCCTCCAAAACGTCCTTAACTGGGTCCACCGCCGCAATGATAGATGTCACCCCCAGTTAGCAACCACACTCCATGTGTCCTCTGTGTTGGCACCACATCATCCTCAGGGATGTGGCTCAGAAGTGCCGTCCACCTTGCTTGCGGGACCCAAACTTGCACCATGGGATCAACTAGGCACATCATCTCATGGGCATTCTACAGGACACCTACGTCAGCACCAGTTATCATATAGTGAACAACTACTGTCAGGCAGATCGTACGTTCATGACCTCATCAGTGACTCGCCCTTCCTTGTCGATACTGGTGCAGATACTAACTAGTGTTATTCCCCCAACACTGCCTACTACACCACTGGTACCTTCCGCCATGACTCTGCGAGTGGCTAATAAGTTGTTGGTCATAGCCTATGGCTTTACTCACCTTAAACTTAAATTTCAACCAGCATTTTCTTCTTACTGGACATTTAATGTGGATGACGATGAACCTGCGTAAGGCGTAGATATTGTGCGACACTACAGACTCTCTCCAGACCTTTTGACGGCCAGACTGTTACGACATTCTTCTGGTGAATGCGCCGACGGGTTCCTTCATTACAACACCTATGCATTTGAGAGTGTCAACTGCTGCCTCCCCACCACAGTTAGCTGAACTACATGTCTTACTTCTGACTTGGTAAGTTCATTGCAAACTGCTCAACCAGCAACATGACATTGCAGCTCTATGTGCAGCAAATGCATTACTGCAAGCACTCATCAACAACACATCAGTAGATCCAGTACATGCACAGACAAACACTGCTACACTATCATCAAGGATACCAGTTGCTACCAAACATGTGCATCCAAATAACGTAACTACAGTCACAGCTGACTCTGAAGGTTCACGTCGAACTGGCATCTTGCTCACATGACGAGCAAACTTCTTCCTTCACAACAGAGAACTTGAACAACATGTCTGCCACTGAGGCAGACAAAGCCCTCTACGAAGCAGTCGAGCCAGCGAGGTATGGAGCTAGCTTTACTGCTCCCTCCCGCCGAGCCTGTAGAAGCCTGTGCCATGACACCCACTGCTGACGCAGAACACTCCCCCCTCGTCGAGTCGCCACACCATATGGCAGCCAATCCAGCCTCTACAACTGCAGCTAACACCCACCACATCCATACTGCAGTCAACAGGAGGCAGTCTTTGCAGCCTTCACCACTCACACTTCAGGCCAGTCCTTCTCTGTTTAACATTGCTGCGTGTGATGTTGTCACTTGGCCCAGAGTGCCTAATGCTGTGTGAATTCAAATCTGGCATCCATTAAGGTTATTAGAAATGATACCTGTCATACGCTTCATACCACCGAAAGTCCTGCTGCACGCACAATAGCATGCCACCTGTTCGCTGAGAAACATCGCGCTGCAAAGAGTGCATTCAGGATGGCTCTGAGCACTACGGGACTTAACATCTATGGTCATCAGTCCCCTAGAACTTAGAACTACTTAAACCTAACTAACCTAAGGACATCACACAACACCCAGTCATCACGAGGCAGAGAAAATCCCTGACCCCGCCGGGAATCGAACCCGGGAACCCGGGCATGGGAAGCGAGAACGCTACCGCACGACCACGAGCTGCGGACTGCATTCAGGAATTGTTAAGCTTAGGGATCCTATGTCCTTCTGACAGTAATTGGTCTTCACCTTTTCATCTCATATCCAAAAAGAACTCAGACTTTGTGGGCATTATCGTAGGCTCAATGCTCGCACCACTTTAGACGATTACCACATCCCTCGCATTGAATTTTTGCATTGCAATTACATGGTGCTCGGCATTCCAGCGTCATTGACTGTCATAAGGCGTATCACCATACAAAGATGACATTCCAAAAACTGCCATTATAACTCCCTTTGGATTGTTCGAATATTGCTTTATACCTTATGGACTTAACAGTGCAGCTCGGATGTGGCAATGTTTTGTGGACTTTTTATTTCTCCAATTTCCATTTTGTCATAGTTATCTTGATGACATTTTAATTATGTTCGCCTCCACTGATGAACATGAACAGCACCTTTCCCAGATATTTTGCGTACTCCTGGATAATGGTGTTGGGATAAATGATGACAAATCAAAGCTGTATCTAACAGAAGTTAATTTCCTAGGTCACACCATGAACTCTAAAGGCATATATCCCACGTCTAAATGTGTGGCTCATTTTTCGAGCTTACCACAACCCATCACTTTTCGTGGTCTATGGCGTTTCTCGGGCGTGATCAATTTTTTGAGGCGCCGTATTCCTCATTCCGCCTCTCTTCAGGCGCCTCTGACTGGCGCCGTACAATGCAAGCATACCTCAGGCGATCGCAAAGTCACGTGGTCCCAAGACATGACTCGAGCCTTTAATGACTTGAAAACAGCTCTAGCTGATGCAGTCACGCTAGCTCATCCCAGCGCCAGCTAATCAATTTCTGTCACTACTGACGCTTGCGATACCGCGATCGGCGCTGTGCTGCATCAACAATAGGCAAGACGTCTCAGCCACTTTACTTCTTTTTAAAAATACTGTCTGCTTCTCAGTGTAAGTGGGCTGCCTTTAATAGGGGACTTCTTGCTGTGTATGAAGCCATACGCAAGTTTCGTGAGTACATCAGGGCATGTGACGTCAATATTCACTTGGACCACCATTCCATTGTCGACATGCTTTGTAATCCTGCCAGTGATCGCCCTCCACAGCGCTTTCGACACATGGACCTCATCAGCCAATATATGACAGACGTCCATTTTATCAAAGGTGTGGATAACACTGAAGCAGACTACATGTCATGCAGTCATACTATCAGAAGCCTCTTCAACCTGGCAAACTACAGATCCTCAGGGCCAGTCACTATCTACAAACAACTCCACCTCCCTGACATCCGACCATGCTCTTTCCCTGGCGTAGCGCAACTGATCCTTTGTAATACATCGACAAACACCACGGCCAATTTTACCTCTTCTCCTTCACGAGACCATCTTTTCTTCACTTGAACACCAGCTCGTCATTGAATGTTTCGTTTGACCAAATGTTAAGAAAGACTGCCATGAGTGGACTCAAGCATGCAGTGCCAGTGTGTTAAGGTTGGTCGGCATGTTCAGCCATCTCTTGGACGCTTTGACGTTTTGAAGGGACATTTTAAACACGTATTTATGGACCTCATCCGCACCCTACCCCTTCTAATGCTCAACACTAAATTCTGTCCATCACTGACTGCGTAATGAAATGGATAGAGGCGGTCACTTTCAACGATGTCTTGGCATATGTTGTGACTCGAGCATGCATTACCTGCTGGGTATCCCATTTTGGTTGTCCTCCATCCATCACCAAGAATCAGGGCCGCCAGTTCAAGTCTTTGCTCTTTGACTGCTTGTGTATTCTATGTGGTATCAAGTGGTTTCGTGCGACAGTTTATCGCCCACAGAGTAACAGGTTGGTCGGACACAGGTACCGAATGCTTGGTCCAATACACTTCTGTGGGTTCTGTTGGGCATACACACAGCCTATAAAGACAATTGGAAAGCCTGACTGGGAGAAATCCTTTACAGCTAGCCCCTTGTACTACCTGCTCTAATACTACTCATGACGAGGTACTGTCCTCTCTAGTCATGCAAGTCCGCTCTCATATCGCGCGCATGCGCGTACCACAACCCACGGCACACACGTCCACAAGTTTTTCTCCACAAAGATCTTGCATGTTCAGGTTCTTATCGGTCGGAAAATGCAATGATGATCATGCTAAACAGCAAACCACAAATAGTTCAGCCAGCGTGGGCTTTTGCGAGCCACACCTCAGACGACGAGGACTCAGAGCTCTCCCAAAATGCAGCCACAACGAGCGACTCGATTCCTGGCGAGTGTTCAGAGGCACTCCCACCTCGCACTCCCTCCCTGCTTGTCGGGGCAGTGCTAGTGATAGCGTTCCTAGCAGTGAAAGTGTTACATGTGATGAAACAGCCGTACCTTTCTTCTCACTGCACACACCTTCTGGTGCCATGGCTACATTCACTGTCAATGTCTCTTCATACCCCAGCGAGGATATTTCTTTGTAACATCATAAAGACTATTTGTTTGTTATTCAAGCAGCACCTCACTCCCTTGGAGACTCTGATTGTGACCTAACTCTCATCTAACCTTTCCAGTTACATACTGACTTTGTAGAGAGCTCTCTTTGAACTTCCATTGGTGCAGGCAGTTCATATCCAATCAGTCACAGCCCTTGCAAACTACACCTATTCATATCTCACCTCCCTGTGAGGGTTGACCTCTGCACCAACCAGCATGGTTACAAGATTAAGGCGTGTCTTCACTTTCCTCCGCCTTGATCTACCTCCCTTTTTATCACTGCTCCTACTCTGTGCTCTGCAATCTGTGGGAATGGGGTTGGGGGGGGGGGGGGGGGGAGGGGAGAGGACTCTGTGGTGGATCGACGTATCGAGTAATGTGAAATATCTGTACCGAGATCTTCTTTGACCCGTACTGATGAGTCTGGCAATCTCGTGAGTCTATTGTTTACTGTAGTACTGTGCGGTTGACTTTTGTAAATATGTCACTTATGATAAAGCATTACGAAATCCACCTGCATCCACAGACAATTCAATAATCGTTCTCTTTGTTGACATACACAATATACAATAGAGTGCCTTGCATCTTTCCAGTAAGCAAACAAGCATTGGTTTCAGAATTCCAGCTTCGTTTGCTATCGATACAAATAGAGTAAAAGTGGAATTAAATGGGTTAGGAAAACGTTCTTTCCACATCACATACTTCTCTTCTCAGTTATTATAAATAAAGCCTATCAACCAAAAACAAGTAACATTAGCGAGGCCAAATGTGCCGTATTGCTAGAGAAAATACACATGCAAGAACAGAGAAACTTTCGAAATACCCGACAGTGGGCCGATTGTACAGTCTCCAGTTAGCAGCTATTCTCGGAATAGCACGAGAAACGCATTGTACGAACCCAGGATAACGTTACCAGGGAATAAACTCGGGAGAACTTAAACGGCGATTTCTGGTCTGTCAGCGAGTTTAACTGGGGAATAAGTTTTCAAGATGGCAGGCATGGTGACAGATGTAGACAGTGGTGACAAGATTTCGACTGAACTGTTCGCGAGAACAAGGAAGGAGAAGAAGATGAGACGATGCAGATTCCGAGTTTATATCCAGATTTCGCTTATCAAAAGAAGCCACACTTCGTCTTTTCAATTTTGTACGTGACAAGCTGGAGCGTATGACGGACAATTGAAACTATTTCTCTGTTTTCTTAAATAATACTGTTTATTTGTAGTAATACGCATTTGATTTCAGTACTTCGTGAATTCCGTCGTGTTATTAATGTAATCAGGCACATTGAAATGATAATTAGTGAAAAAAATAGTAACCAGCCAGTGTGGCCAAGCGTTTCTAGGCACATCAGTCTGGAACCGCGCGACCGCTACAGTCACAGGTTCGAATCCTGCCTGGCGCATGTATGTGTGTGCTGTCCTTAGGTTAGTTAGGTTTAAGTAGTTCTAAGGTCTAGGGGACTGATGACCTCAGATGTTAAGTCCCATAGTGCTCAGACCCATTTGAAAAAATAGTCTTGTTTATCTGATGTGTGTTACAGTTGCTGCAGTAGTGGAAAGGACTGTTTCGTTTTATTTAGCAGACACTGCCGTAATAGTCTTAACCACACAAGTTATGCGTACTGTTCGTATAAACACTTTTTCTGTTTTATACAAAGTAGCGATTTTTCGTGTTTGCAAAACGTTTTGATAACAGCAGTGTCAGTTTCACTCAACCATATTATGTCAGCAACAGAAATAATGGTCGACTCATTTTTTATGTATTTTATTTTTAAAAATTGGGAATGCCTCTTCTTGTAAGCACCACAGCAGTGTCAGAATAACTTTCCGCCTTTTAGTGAAGCTATTAGGAATACAGGCCCATTAATGCTTTAGAGTGACAACATTACCTCCCACCCATCATTATTCACTGAAGCCTGTGAACCATTTGTGCTTACTCAGGCTAAGCTTAACACAGTAGGATTAAGAGGGAAATTAGCATTTCTTTTTCTTTTTTTAAAACAATGGTGATGCTTCCCCAGCTATAAAACATAGCTGTTGTGTTTCTCAGTTATTAGTATTATCGACATAAACCCATCTATATTTATTATAAATAATAGTTAAATACATATGTAATAAGAGCACAACAGGAATCTAGTTATTGAATCTCCATGATTGATCGGCCGCTGTGACCGAGGGTGTCTAGGCCCTTCAGTCCGAAACCGTGCTGCTGCCACAGTCGCAGGTTGGAATCCTGCCTCGGGCATGGATGTGTATGATGTCCTTAGGTTAGTTCGGTTTAAGTAGTTCTAAGTCTAGGGGACTGATGACCTCAGATGTTAAGTCCCATAGTGCTTAGAGCCATTTGAACCATTTGCATGGTTGTAGAAGGTGTGACTGGAATGCCATGTTTTTAAGTTTGATTGAATATCAAGCGATTTTCAGCGTCCTTTCTTATGTCAAACTGTAACTAGTTGAAGGTAATTTAAATCGAAATATCTTATAGGGCATTTGTGTGAAGAACTATTTTTCTGAGATTGATGGCTTATTATAATTGTATAATGTAACAAAACATTTGATAATGCTGAGTTCACTCAGCCACATCTATAGCACAAGATACTGTTAATTTTTATCCCCCATATCATATATTTTAGAGGATGCTTCAGACCAACAAAATTGTCCACAACCTAGCATTATTCCCATAAACATGTAAACAGTAAAATGAATAGGAAAGTCAGTTTTTTTAAAGAAAGTTACAGCAGATAGCTGTTGTATTTCTCAGCTATTAGTTCTATCCAGATAACCGCATCCATGTGCATCATAAAGTAATTGTTATCTTTGTGTTTTGAGAAGCTAACATGATTCTTTACTTATTGAAACTACATAATCATAGCAGTGGAGGGAGTAGCGGGCAAGTTATGTTTTTAAATTTCTCTTGAACTGTCTCACGTAATTTTTTTCTTTCTTTCAGAAATGACACTGTTCCACCAATGGACACGCTATTGCGCCCGCGCAAAATGCCGTGGCCGCTAGATGCACAGTCGGCTGGGGAAGCGTGAGGAGAGCGGCAGTCGTGGGGGTCGCTCAGAGCACTGTAGGAGGGGGGGGGGGGGGGGGAAGTGCCGTTTTAAACTGAAGCCTACACTCACAGTTTTGGTAAATATTAAGCGGGGGCCCTTCCACATCATCCACACTTGCATGGTGACCAAAAAGTTATGCACCTCTTCTTTGGTTAGTATCTAAAAAGAATTCCACCAAAAATGTAACGATTTATTTTCGCCTAGTTTGTTAACCATTTGTAACTTTCAGAGAAGAGTCACGAGTGGGGAATTTCGAATGAAACCTACACATTTCTTCTTGCCATGTTAAAATTTGCGCCTTTTGCCAGAACTCACTGGAGATCACCCAGTCTCACCTCACTAACACATTGTGCATACGCAATCGTGACAGAATTCTGAAACCATTGTTAGGTGAGAAACTGAGGAAAAGTAAAGTCAGCATCTTATGAGAAAGCTCATCCTCGGTACAAAATAAAAGTGTAATGACGTCACTTACGTTGTCCCAAAACCCATAGAATTTCTCGTTTCACTAACTATCGTTGGCCCTTAAAAACTACATTATTTCATCATAAACTACTGGAATTAGTGGAATAACACGGTAGATAATGAAATTTTGCGTAACAACCACACTACAAATTCCTCTCCTCTTTGTGTACTTCCATTTGCCAAACTCTCATTTCGATATCTAAAACCGTTTATAAAGTATAAGGGATGTTGTGGATATTTCACTCTGGCTTTATCGCTGGCGCGGTGCGATCGCAAATGAGTGTGCTACATCAGACCAGTTTTCTTGAGACAGAGACCTCCAACCAACTCCAAACAAGCATTCAATATGTTAGCTAAAGTTCACACGCAGCAACATATTATGTAACATGTACCAGACGCAAAATCATAACGACTCCAATTTTTCACTGCAAACATTTTCGAATTTCGCTCAATGTCTTTCTTTCGCGTAAATATCCTAATAACTATGACCATTAACGAAATAATGGGCACATCATAATAAACCTGACATATAAAGCTACAAGTAAAGCAAAAATGGATTTTTTTTACCGAATAGTTTCTGAAAAATCTCTTGAGAAAGATTGCAGTGCATGCGCGTCGACTCTCTCGTCGCCGACCGGCCGCGGGGTGGCAACGGTTTGTCGACCTCCCCTTCTGTACAAAAGAGTGAACTCGCCCACCACTTTGGACGAAAACTGGTCACTGCACGTCGGCCACAGTAGCCTTTGCAACCCGTACTACTGATATTCGAATATTTGTCCCGCTGGTGATTTCCGTCTGTCCATTGGAGACTTCATTGATATTAGCAAGGAGACAGGCATCAGGGTTATTAAAAGGATGTGTGTGACAGTGGTCAACATGCACAAGAGACAGTTTTTTAAAATTATTTCATTTCTCTGGTGTAATTAAATGAAAATGAAGTAAACAAGTGTACATGTATTAATATATTTTTGTTCTGAAACATTTGTTTTAATTTTTATTTTCTGATCCAAATTTTGAGCTTTATGATCCTCCTCTTTTTTTAACGAGCACAGTTCTCCCTACCTTCTCTGGTCTTGTCAAGCAACTGCAACGCTACTAATTATTCCACAATTGAAAACAGGTATTTTTATTCTGAAAAGAAAACTGACAGATCTAAGCTGAGATGACTGTACAAAAGAAGGAAAAACACAGTGAAGGTGTCATGCCTCCACTTACTTCCTCTTCCCTGCCAGATCACATATAGCTGCTGGAGATGATTGGACAAGCCAAAAGTATGTATCAAATAGTTATTGTTCTTCAAACATTTATGGTGAGATACAATAACAACAGCCTCCAGTTTGATATGTGCCATAGTTACATTATTACCTAGGATTATAAAAAAGATAACGGTTTCTTATTGTAAATTTGGCGTATTATTCTTTACATGTAACCTCAATATAATTAATAATCACCACATCATAGAAACAGGATTTATGTATCCCCAGGAACTTCAAAAGCGGATAAACAAATAGTGTTTAATAATTCAGCAAGGGTATTTTCTGTAGAACTTCCATTGCTACTGCAATGATTTAATCATTCTAAGGTGTAAATACAACAGCGAGCTAGCCAGTAATACCTCTCAGAATTTTCAGTCAAATTAATCTTCAAGATGTCTGTGTTGTCACAGTTTGTTGGAGAGACTGAAAAGACCAGCTATTTCACAAAACAGACAGCATTTCACAGTTTCTTGTATATTATGTACCTACTTACAATTCGCCATCTACTATACAGCTACATTTGATGGAATACTATCGTGTATAGAAACGTTGCATCTGAATCGACTGGCTGTGGTGTCCTGTTGACAACTTTATCAAATTGCGTGTTTCATAACACACAATTTGGAACTACATTCCACATTTTGGGCGCCACCAATATGTGGCCTCTGCTACTTTTTCTAGGCATGATAGTTACGACTTTCTTTCTTTTTCGTTTTTGAATAGTACCTCTGCTGTAGCTGCTCTGTCCATCTATGTGAAGTTATTTGTGAATAGAAACTGCTGCATATATTTTCTCATAGTTTATTCAGAAATCTAGACAGGTCTCTTACTGGTCGAACGACATATACCTGACCCTTTAACTAATTTCAAGATGGATTGTTATATTTTTACATGCATAAGTATCCTAACAGTTTACTTAAAAGTTTTGCCTTAATACTTTCATTGAATGAGACTACAGCAGTTTTTGTGTTTGCTACTACACTCTTGATCTCATTTACGGTATCTGTCAACCTCAAAGTATCTTCAAGCAAATACTTTTGCGATCTGGAACGCTTATTACTCATGTTTGACACATTGCAAATGACGACTAACAAGGGAAACTCCCCACCACACCCTCCTCAGATTTGGTGGTAACAGGGCCCAGTGGACAGTCTGTCAAAAACAATATAGATCAGGCACGAAAACAGAAAGAAGTGAATGGTCCAAGATCAACAAGTGCAAGATCGAGCGACTTTCAGTGAACGAGGTGTCGTGGTCATGAAGTTGGACTGGAATGGAAGAACCGTGTTCAAATTTCCCTCATGTTCCACTTTTTTCCACAAAATTATTAACTGTCCATCTGGTCATTGACGTCTTTTCGCTGTATTCAAATTTGTGACTATATCCTGGTGTAACGTCCGTTTGTAACAGCAACGTGTAATGAAGTGACCACCACACGTGCATACCTTCTATCTGTTCTACAGGAGTATCACATGTTGTACCTCTTGCGTTCCGTTGTGGAGGTTTTGACTCTTCAATTCCAATTGTTGTTTTCATTTTTGTGAGAGGTCTATGAGGTACTCACCTGCTGCCACTATTCGTCACATTTACTTGTGATGGTAACATATTTTTACACATGACTCATATGCTAAACCAGAGTATAGTATGACAATTGCCGAGACTACAGAAGGAGAACACACACACCAATGACCGGACGGACAGTTCATAAATTTGTGAAAAAAGGGGCCATGAGGGAGGTTTGAACACGATCTCCAGCTTCACAGTCCATCACCGTGACGATACAACCACGACGCCGTCGTTATTGCGAGTCGCTCGATGTTGCACATCTTGAACTTCGACCGCTCACCGTTTCTATTTTGCTTCTTTTTTTCAAAGTTCAGTGCACCTTCCTCTTGTTTTCGTTCTTGGTCTGTGTTCAGATTTTGACAGACTATACACTGGGTCTTTTTACCATTAAATCTGAGGGAGTGAGATTGGAAGTTTCCCTTGTAAGTAAATATGAAATGACGCACACAAAATACCCAGTGTGCTCCTCAGTTGTTGCCAACTTAAGTAGACATGAATGCTATTCCGGGAATAACTGGGGAATAAAATGGCATCGTACAACACGCAATCCAATTTAACCTGTGGTTTGCCTATTCCTCGGTTAGCTATCTCTGGACTTGTCCTGAGAGTGTACAAACGGTCCAATATGTTATTCACATAAGCATTACAATTTACAGCTGTCGTGCATACACGATAGAAATAATGAACAAGAAGCATTCTTAAACAGTAGTCTGCTACTGTTTTGGGCTATTTAACATGGCGGCAACCATCCACTCAGGCTTCAAATCGAAGTCTATAGCCCCATCTCTCTTCTTCTTTTTACCCTCATGGTGTCCAACACATTCTGCTGTGGCTTCCGTGCTCTGTTGGTAGCATTGTCGCTATAGTGCGATAGTCTGCGATGTGTAGTTGCGTAGGAAGCGCCATGTTTGAAATGAAGAGAGTGGCTGCTGGAATAAACAAACACTTTGAGCACTTTGGTGTTAACAAAATCAGAATCATTTCTTGGAGTAAGTCAAACATGGGATATTAAAATAAGCAAGGATTATTTCGTAAAGATTTTCTATTCTGGTGCAAAAGAACGAGCTAGTGAGCGCAGAAGAAAACGAACATTAACCAGGAAGTTACTGTTTTTATGTTTCTTCTGATGGTAGCAGGTACCTTTCCAAAAAATAGTTCAGTTAGGCCTTGAAAATTGTACTGTTGTTTCTTGCTTATTAGAGAATAATTAAATACAGAA
The DNA here is from genome assembly GCF_021461395.2 of Schistocerca americana. Classification (NCBI taxonomy): domain Eukaryota; kingdom Metazoa; phylum Arthropoda; class Insecta; order Orthoptera; family Acrididae; genus Schistocerca; species Schistocerca americana. The sequence continues at coordinate 134,866,666 of NC_060121.1, forward strand.
ACATTTGATTTACCAAGACACACGAGAAACATAAATGCATGTTTAAAAATTGTGGTAGGACAGGATAATTCAAAAATCTCTTTTGACGGGATATACACGTGCCCTTTTTGTAGGTTGTATACGATGTGAGCACCAGTCATTACCAATGGTACGTCATTGATAAGTTACGACTAAATTGACTTCGTCGTATGACAATAGGCAAAAACAACAACAATAGAGTGGACATTATTGTAATCTTACAAGTACGACCAGAATCTGACACATGTCGTAGGCTGTGGTGGGCACCTCTGGCAAGCAGTCTTGTGTCTTGATCAGTAGACAGGGCTGCCCTTGATTACTGGTGTTGTGGTGGTAACTTCGATGTCTCTTCTCGTATGTGTTATAGTTAAGCTTCACATGAATGATGGAGTTAAACAGACATTGACCGTAAACAATCATAACTCCACGTTGACGTAGGTTTAGAAGGCCCATTTTTTTTGCCAGAATTGTGAAAGGTTGCTGATGACCATGCTATTTAGCACCCAGCAGTTTTAAATCCGTCCATTTTCGCCAGAAGTAATTATCCACACTGCTTTCATCTGTAGCTGCAGCACATTCATGCATCCTGCAGAATAGACCCATAGAATGAGACCATAGCTGATGCAACTGTGAAATGAGGCATAGTTGATTGTTAGTAGGTATTGTTCTGTTACAGTGCCTTTAGGTTTCCTCAGAAGGTAGAAGATTTATGTCTTTCGCAAACACCACATTCAAGGTAATATTTTCACTTTCGCCATTCACAATAAGCCTGGTTTTCAACGGTTGACACATTCACTCATTTGGTGTAATCACTGTTATTTGATAACATAGTGCTTACACAGGCAAACTTACTAAGATTTCCGGCATGATGTCTCACTGTAGATGCGTATTTTTCTAACTTTAAAATTGAAGCAATCACTGTGTCTTGCTTCCTGTTCATCATTGTATTTTGAGTCTTCACTCTGTTAATTATCTTTTTGCGTATGGTTTTTTGTGCTCATGCTCCATATGGCTGACAAGACCATGTTATGATGTCTCATAGTATGGATTATGAAACTGAAATTGCTTCAAAGCTGCAAAGACTATCTAAACGTAACCTTTGTAGTTTTAATGTTTCGTAATGACACTGCCTACCACCTTAAAGGATTTTATTCAAATACAGATGAGGTTCTTAATACACAAGGCGTAACTTCCTTTGAGAACTGTGTGCTGTTTATTAGTAAGTCTTATGTACCAAATCTTCTGATGGGTCTGAATTAGAAACCTCAAATATGTTAATACAGTAAAGTGTCTAAGCAAAATGACCAAGATATCTGATACATTATTCCTGTTGCACTATTATTGGGCCTCTAATCATTTCCAGTTTGACGATGGGTGCACCTTTATTATTCAGAATCACCTGTGCTACCAAATGCTGCATATCAAAATTAGGCTGGGTTGAGGTAGGTATGGAAAAAAAGCAGCTCCTATGTTCAGTGCAGAGTGTGATGAGCCCCACTTTCTGCCTGGATGCAGCATTTGGGATTGGGCGTGCATTAGTCATGTCTGTGTCACAGATGCCAATACTCCATGCTTTTGGTCGACCTACACTGGATTATAACATGCAAGATGTGTGGAGATTTTAGGTCAAGGATATAGCTAGTTGTCGTGAACAAAATTTAACATTATGTGCTGGTACTGAATGACACCACATTACTCTGCTGATAGAAGGAAATAAAAATATTTAGAATTTTTTATCATAATAATTCTACACCTTCAGTTTTAGTAGACAGATTATTTGATGTTGACTTGATATGCCAAACCATGCAATGCTAGAAGCTTCATCTGGACAGACATAGTGAGTTTTGGTATCACTTAAGATGTTGAAATTTCACTCTGTGTATTTCAAGCCCTTGGTTTGTGCAGTGATGACCATGTACATACAAATAAAAGGCAGGTGTGCAAAGTCTTTTAGTTGCTTTATTGTTGAGAATGTATCAAGTACATGAGTTGTCTCTCTATTAAAGAAAAGGTATGCAGAAAATGCTAAAAACTAAATTAAAAATAGTAGGACCAGGTATGAAAGACACACTAATGAGATACCGGAATGAATACAGCCTTCTTAATGAAGCACAGTTGATTTCTAAAATAGCCACAAGTACCATATCAGCCATAACAGACTTTACATAAGAAGTTCTGTAGGCCTACTTGTAGCTCTTGACAAGGAAGACTGTGCTACAGGCAAATTTTTAAACCTGTGTCAGGCTTCTGACACTGTTGACCACAAAATACTATTAAACAAATTAGGAACATTAAAGCTGATAGTCGCAGTGGGCTAGTCACAGCAGTTTCGCATGCCTACTGTAATCAGTCGCACTATGTGATTTTGTAAACATCTCTGTGGCAGCGCCTCAGTGTTGCCGGAGTTCTGTAGGCAGCTATTATTTTATTTGCCTGCAGCTGTTTGTGCTCAGTATTTGGAAGCTGGCGAAAGTGCTGCCAGCTGTTATAGTTTAGTTTAGGCCAACTTGACTATAAGTATGAGAGAGATAGCTAATGGGGGGGGGGGGGGCGGGGGGGGCAGTCATACCTGGAAAATAGAGTCAAAAGATAGAAATGGCCAATACTTCCAATGCTGATAAATGCTTAGTGAAATAATTATCAGAGCCAAAATTGTATTAACATACCTGTTCCACAGGACAATATTTTGTGATTATTTTTAGTCATAATAAAAGTGAATAGCTTGCCAGATAGTGTAAGACATGGAGAAAAATTCTCTTTGCTGATTAAAGCAACAATATAGTCACTGCTTTCCTAGTAGGAAACTGGAAACTTCAAGGATGTTCACAGTTGGGTAGAATGTAATGAATTGATGCTGAACATAAGTAAAAGGATAGCATAAACTTCAGCTTTAAGAGGGTAATCAACTCTGTCACATTAAACACAAGTGATAAATCTTTAAACTCATTTCTTAACTGTGTGGTTGTTCTCTTTGGATCAAGTGCATAAAATGTTGACATAATTTTCAAACAGCTGAAATGGCCCTTAAGAATAAAAACCAAAAGTAGCAGTCAGGCTCATTATATAAGTTGGTATCCTTACGATAGTAAATGAATGCAGCTGTCACTCAGTGTGCACATCAGGTGAAACATTAGTCAGTTCTATATATGATTGTGGAGGAAGATTCATTTGGACTCACATATACTAAGGAAGAATAAATGAAAAATTGAAATGCATCAACTAAAAAAATGCAGTCAAAACGTACCTCTTCAGTGATGCATACTACACAGATAAAGGTTGCTTCAAAACCAGGCCATGGCCCAGCACCACATAAGCAGTGCAGTTTGGCTGACCTACTGCCAGTTATGCCACACCTTCTGGATATTGACATACACCAGACGCTTGGAAATGACCCAGAAACACTGATATTACAGTGGAATCAGCAGGGGGAAGCTGTATTTAACTACAGCGCAACCAGTTCATCATCATTTGACTAGCTGGCAGAAACTGATGTCCAGTCTGTATCAGTTGGAGCCATAGCTTAACTCTGCTGCCACCGGTTCACAAACAAGGGATCTCTGCCTGTCTGTCCAGCCTGGGCAGACAACACTGTGCAAGCCTTCTCCAGTTGGTAGCTACAGGTTGACCCCCTGCCAGTTCCCTGGCAGTGCCACTGGTCATGGTTGCTGCCATTGGCTGCATCCTGTTGTATCAGCTCACCTCACATACTGAAGGCACTAGCGCAACACAGTGTCTCCTGGACAGTACATTTGCACCATTTGTCACACATAATTGCCTGCAGCTGCAGTGCTGGAATATTATGAAAAGAATGAAATGCACTGTTCAGGGAAGAATCAGATTGAATGAATAAAGTACTGTGAATATGTCCACCGCTGATTGATCTGCTACTTCCCAAAATGACGCTCAAATCACCTACGGACCTTACTACATCTGCAGGAAGACTCAGACCCATCATGACGAGCAAAAACTGCTCATGTTTCACTCTTGTTCCTCGACAACTATCCATGGCCTTCTGCTTGGAAAATAGTAAGACCAGGAATAACCAGTGTAGTGCAAATTTGTTGCCCGTAGTTCAGTTGGCTATGGAGGGGAATACGTCAGCTAGTGAACAGAAGTGAGGCTGGACCTATGGCTGCTTGGCCTTAAAAGGCCAGCTGGTGTGCCCATGTGACTTCCTAAATGGAGATGTGACCCCGCTGGATGCAGGTGTAGCTAGGTGTATCGATAATGTGGCATCATCTATTGATATGTCCAGACAGATAGGAGGGGAGACATGGGGAAGCACGAGGCAGCAGGGTTATTGGCATGAAGTTATCTGCAAATATAAACCGAATGAGGTAGTGTATTTGTTAAGACACTGGTCTCTGATTTGGGAAGACAGAAGTTCAAGCCCTGTCTGGTCATCGCGAGTTCAGTTTTACTAAATTATTTCAGGCAAATCCCATCAGCATTCCTTCAGCAAGATCATGGCTGAAGACTGTCTTGTACGTGGTGAGGGTTGTCATCTCTGTTTGGGAAAAAGGCATGATTGTTGGATACACTCAGCTTGTAAAGCTCCTGGGATAATGGAAACTGTTCATATATTCCTCTGTGACTACTAAAAGTCAAAGTTATTTGTGCCTGAACATACAAAATTACTTGTGTTATGAACATGCTACTTGGTGGATCAGCAGGTTAATCTCTAAAATTATGAGATAGCATTGTTAGCCAGTAATTATCTTCAGTAGCCAGAATTCTTAGTACTGCTGATATACATGTACAAAAGTACAAGAAAGTGTCCTAATTATTGCAACTGTTAATTTCCTTTGCAAACTGAAAGGATTGATTGGGACAGGTTAAAAAGGAAGGGCAGATCACTCAGATCATAAGACGAGTGGAAGAAACCTGTTGTGAGGGTGAGAGAAACAAAATTAATCTCGAGATCCCCTCATCATCACAACAGTAGTTTTGAAAGCTAGGATAATTTTGTCGTATTTTTCTTATTTGCTTATCAGCAGTAGTAAGTGTTCCATTTCTGGACAGTAGTTACTGGGTAGCTGTACATTCTTATAATTTTATAATTTTCTCAGTTGACTTTTCCTTTTTATATATTAGTTAATATGTTACTGCATCTCTGTCAATCCGCCGCAAGCCACCTTACAGTGTGTAGGATCTCTCTTCTCTGTTTCATTTCTGAATAGTGTGTGGGCAAATTAGTGTCGATAATCTTTTGTATGTGCTCTAATTTCTCTGATTTTTTCATCACAATAATTTTGCGTGTCGGGCACAGACGCATGTGATTTCAGAGGTCGTGTGTCCATACAGTTCACAGGCCACCTGGGTTGGACCCCTGATGTGCTCTGTTGAGCCACTAAAGAAACATTATTATTTAAGTGATCACGATTAAGTGCTCAGCCTATTCTTTCCCCTTTATTGCTGTTGTCCAGTCAATGTATTCAGTACTGTGCGCAACCTGTATCTTATGTGTTGCTCCATAAATTGTGTTTGTTTTTTGTATAGCAAACTTGATGATGAGTGGCAGTTATGTTTTCCCTGCATGTTAGTGTCAGTGCTAAGCCATGCGACGAATGTCTCAATGGAAGGAATACTCCAATATATCGTTGCCCAGTGGCACACTTTTTCAGAACAACAGCAGAATCTCGCCACTGCTCTACGTCAAGTGGCATTAGCGTGTTCGCGGCAGGCTACTCTCCTATCAGTGCAAGCATCACCCTTTCTGGTACGCAATCAATCAGCTGAAGATTTGGACTCCTACAAGCCATGGTTACGCCAACATCCCCAGATTTTTCATGTGGACGATGCAAAGCTAAGTAGGGCTTTCTTTCTTTGTTTCTTTCTTTCTTTCTTTGTTTCTTTCTTTCTTTCTTTCCTTCTTTCCTAGCTTTTGCCACACAATTATCAGTTGTGCAAACTTATGCCTTTGCAAGAACCAGCCAGCATATCATTTGATGAAATGTGCAAGCTCCTCTCAACCTATTGCTGTGCAGAATGCATTTCATTGTGATGTGCGTAGAATTTTACTGTTGTCAGAAATGCTCAGACCAATCTTACAAAGGTTGGGCTGTGGATTTACCTGGGTTGAGCCCTGAGGTAAATTTTTCACTAGTACCCATCACGAATCCTACACTGATCAATGGTGAGGGACGGGAAAAACCCACCGTGGTACAACAACAATGTTAGGAAACTACTGCGAAAGCAAAGAGAGCTCCACTCGAAGTTTAAACGCAGCCAAAACCTCTCAGACAAACAGAAGCTAAACGATGTCAAAGTTAGCGTAAGGAGGGCTATGCGTGAAGCGTTCAGTGAATTCGAAAGTAAAATTCTATGTACCGACTTGACAGAAAATCCTAGGAAGTTCTGGTCTTACGTTAAATCAGTAAGTGGCTCGAAACAGCATATCCAGACACTACGGGATGATGATGGCATTGAAACAGAGGATGACACTCGTAAAGCTGAAATACTAAACACCTTTTTCCAAAGCTGTGCACAGAGGAAGACCGCACTGCAGTTCCTTCTCTAAATCCTCGCACAAACGAAAAAATGGCTGACATCAAAATAAGTGTCCAAGGAATAGAAAAGCAACTGGAATCACTCAATAGAGGAAAGTCCACTGGACCTGACGGGATACCAATTCGATTCTACACAGAGTACGCGAAAGAACTTGCCCCCCTTCTAACAGCCGTGTACCGCAAGTCTCTAGAGGAACGGAGGGTTCCAAATGATTGGAAAAGAGCACAGATAGTCCCAGTCTTCAAGAAGGGTCGTCGAGCAGATGCGCAAAACTATAGACCTATATCTCTGACGTCGATCTGTTGTAGAGTTTTAGAACATGTGTTTTGCTCGAGTATCATGTCGTTTTTGGAAACCCAGAATCTACTATGCAGGAATCAACATGGATTCCGGAAACAGCGATCGTGTGAGACCCAACTCGCTTTATTTGTTCATGAGACCCAGAAAATATTAGATACAGGCTCCCAGGTAGATGCTATTTTTCTTGACTTCCGGAAGGCGTTCGATACAGTTCTGCACTGTCGCCTGATAAACAAAGTAAGAGCCTACGGAATATCAGACCAGCTGTGTGGCTGGATTGAAGAGTTTTTAGCAAACAGAACACAGCATGTTGTTATCAATGGAGAGATGTCTACAGACGTTAAAGTAACCTCTGGCGTGCCACAGGGGAGTGTTATGGGACCGTTGCTTTTCACAATATATATAAATGACCTAGTAGATAGTGTCGGAAGTTCCATGCGGCTTTTCGCGGATGATGCTGTAGTATACAGAGAAGTTGCAGCATTAGAAAATTGTAGCGAAATGCAGGAAGATCTGCAGCGGATAGGCACTTGATGCAGGGAGTGGCAACTGACCCTTAACATAGACAAATGTAATGTATTGCGAATACATAGAAGGAAGGATCCTTTATTGTATGATTATATGATAGCGGAACAAACACTGGTAGCAGTTACTTCTGTAAAATATCTGGGAGTATGCATGCGGAACGATTTGAAGTGGAATGATCATATAAAATTAATTGTTGGTAAGGCGGATACCAGGTTGAGATTCATTGGGAGAGTGCTTAGAAAATGTAGTCCATCAACAAAGGAGGTGGCTTACAAAACACTCGTTCGACCTATACTTGAGTATTGCTCATCAGTGTGGGATCCGTACCAGATCGGTCTGACGGAGGAGATAGAGAAGACCCAAAGAAGAGCGGCGCGTTTCGTCACAGGGTTATTTGGTAACCGTGATAGCGTTACGGAGATGTTTAATAAACTCAAGTGGCAGACTCTGCAAGAGAGGCGCTCTGCATCGCGGTGTAGCTTGCTCGCCAGGTTTCGAGAGGGTGCGTTTCTGGATGAGGTATCGAATATATTGCTTCCCCCTACTTATACCTCCCGAGGAGATCACGAATGTAAAAGTAGAGAGATTAGAGCGCGCACGGAGGCTTTCAGACAGTCGTTCTTCCCGCGAACCATACGCGACTGGAACAGGAAAGGGAGGTAATGACAGTGGCACGTAAAGTGCCCTCCGCCACACACCGTTGGGTGGCTTGCGGAGTATAAATGTAGATGTAGATGTAGATGTATTATTCCTCTGGCTGTGGATAGGGAGGTCTGTGAAAAAGCAATTCAGCATGAGAATCCAATGCTTACAGATATGCTCAATATATCACTGTCCTTTGATGTGGCACAGGCCGCAAGTGATCAGGATGCTGCATGTCAGGAGGTATCAGAAGTTGTGAAGTCAACCCCTGTTAGGCACGCTGCAAGTGTTCAAGATGACAGGGTAGCTTTTGCAGCAGTACAACCTTGCACTCAGCGTCACATGCGGCAGCGGCAGTTATGGCCACAGCACGTACTACCACTTCATCCCACATGCTGTGTGCCCTAAGTGTTGTGTGATGTGCAACAAATGTCAAAGGAAGGCCACATTGCATCGGTGTGTAATTCCTCTTCAAACATGGTGGACACAGTGGTACCGATGGACAAATATATATCTCAACAATGACTGTTTCCCTGAACAAATTGTGTATTGGCTTGCTTATGTGTAACGAGCCACTAAAAATGTAAGTGTACACAGGAGCTGCAGTGACTTTATTAAATGCACAAACGTACCTGGGCTTGGGCTCCCCTTGGATCACACAGGTTGAACGGAAGTTGGTTAGCTGCAATAAACAGCAAATTCTGATCCTAGATCAGTTCTCTGTTCCTGCCTCTTTCAAGTCTGTTGTTCACCCTGTCACTTTGTTGTGGATCATTCCTATACTGCAGACCTGTTCAGGTTAGATGCGTTTAATGCTTTTCATTTCTCCACTGCCGATGAGGTACATTTAGTGAAAGATCAAGTTCTGTATCAGCAACTGAAATCTCTCTGCTCTTAGTTTTTGTCTCTGTTTCCCTTGGGCTCAATTGTGCTACTGGTTCTCAGCCCCACATTACCATGAAAGAGTCCGCCCGCCCTCATTTCCTTCAGGTGCAAGTTGCGTTGCGCGACTCTGTCATGGCCAAATTAGGCCATTCGACATCACTCGATCTCATTCGGCTTATTTCCTCCAGTGAATGGGCTACACCACTGGTCATCATTAAGAAGCCGACAGGTAAACTTTGCCTCTGCCACGTCTTCAGTGTCATGATTAATGTACAGTTCATGATAAATACATACCATTTGCTATGCCCTGACAAGTTGCTAGCAAAAGTGTCAGGTGGCCACTACTTTTCCAAGACTGACTTTTCGGAAGTGTACCTACAGCTCCCAATGGATGAGGTCACTAAGTGTCTGTATCAATATCAATGTTTGCCTTTTGGTGTCACTAGGATGCTCACAATTTTCAGCATTTTTTAAGGACAGCTGATAGTCTCTGTACCTGGCTGCATCAGTTACCATGACAATAGAATTATTTCGGGTGTTTCCACTGAAGACCACCTTCTCTGTTTTGCAGTCTGCAAGTCTCAAGTGCAGTCTTGCCAAATCTGAAACTTTTCAGCCGTCAATTGAGATTTTTCGCACAGGGGTCAAGCCATTGCGTCACCATGTCGAAGCAATTGTGGCTTTTCTGTGGCCGACGTCCATTAAGGAACTGCGTGTTTTTCTAGGTAAAGTTGCATACTACCATAAGATTTTACCAGATGCATCAACTATCGCCTAACACCTTCACATGCTTTTCCATGCGAATGAGCCTTTTTTCTGGTCCCCCAGCTTGTGATTGAGTGTTCACTTTGTAAAATCTAATTTCTAATCTGCCCTGTGTCTGGCCCCTTTTCAGTCGAGTCAGCATCTCGTGTTGACTACAGATGCCTCTCAGCACTGTCTTGGCATGTATTGATGCACAGATACACAGACTGGTCTGAACGACCCATTGCGTAAGTTTCTAAGACTTTAACTCCTGCTAAGCAATGGTATTCTCAGACTGGAAAGGAGGCTTTAGTGATTGTGCTTGCCCCCAAGAAATTTCACTTCTTCTTGTATGGTTCTAAGTTCCATTTAATCACGGATCACAAGCTGTTGGTTGCTCTTTTTAACCCTTCAGCTTCCGTGCTGGACAGGGCAGTGCACTGTTTGCAGTAATGGACTCTCTTCCTCTCCTGTTATCACTATCTGATCCAATACTGGCCAACGGCACAACACGCCAACACCGATGCCGTATCTTACCTTCAGATCAGTCGGAACCCAGCATTCGATCAGGATGAGTTGCTTTGTTTCTATTTGGATACTGAGAACTCGATCACGGTCGATGGTTTTCTCATCAATAGTGCCATGATAGCATCGGCCATTGCCACAGATCCCGTACTTAGGTGGATCCTCTCTTTTGTGCAGCACGGTTGCCTGGTAAAGCCCCTGGGCTGTGCCTTGGATACTTTGTATAATTAATTCTCCCACCAACACCGTCTATCTTTGTTTGACAGGGTTCTTTTGTTAACCATGGAGGATGCTGCTCCCAGGGTTGTGATTCCTGCTTACTTACACTGTAATGTACTGTGGCTTCTGCATGTCAGTCATTGGAGGGACCTCTCATACTAAAGCTTTGGCCTGCTGACATGTTATTGGCTTGGTATAGCTGGGGCATTATGCGGCTTGTCGCCACTTTCTCTCACGTGTTCAGCAGCAGGTGGTACTGCAGGCGTCATTCTCCCCCTGGCCAACACTACAGTGCCTGTGGGAACGTCTAAATGTTGATTTTGCTGGGTCCTTTCTAAATCAGTATTGGCTCATTTATCTATGTGGCGTGTTGTCATAATGTCTGCGGCAGCCACTATTTCAGCCCACTCTAGGACTTCACAATTGAAGGACTTCTGTATACCGTGGTTACTGATAATGGCCCCCAGTTTGTTTCTTGAGAATTTGCATCTTTTTGTCAGGCTAGTGGGGTTCGCCATCTCTCAGAACCGCCCATTTCATTCTCAATCAAATGGTGAGTCCAAACGCATGGTTCGTACCTTTAGAACTCAGATGTGGAAATATGTATCCAGCAGGTCCCTTTAAGGGGCTCTAGGCCATTTTTTGAGTTCCTACCATTTCACTCTGGTGGGGCACGAGGTTGGCAGAGCAGCTACATGGACACCCACCATGAATCCTCCTTCACCTGCTGCATCCGACACCATGTCCACTGGTTCCGCGAAGGTTGCACTTCTCTGGGCTCAGCTGCTGGCCGAACTGACTTCCTACCGTCATTGAGTGTCGCGGGGACTGGCACCTGTGCATTGTCCACACTCCTGACAGGCAGATGTCCCATCACTTTGTCCAGCTGCAGCTGTGCAGCGCAGGATCTATTCTGAAGGGCCCACTGCCTCATGTGCACCCACTGCCGCTGATGCGTGTTCCTGTGTTGCAGACAGCCCAATTTGCACTGCAGCGAGGGTTGCCACCTGGCAGATTGCTGTCTGGGTTTCCAGCCTCTGCTTCCAGTCCTCGACTGCCATCGCCGGTGAAGACCCCGCTCCACCTGACACAGCAGCTGTCGCTGCTGTCTCCATTGCTGGGTCCTGTGCGGCTGTTGTCTCCAATGCCCCAACTGATGCCTCCAGCGCCGTCCGCTAACCTCGACAAGGATGTTGGTATGGAGGTGCCGTTCCTGGATATGCCTTACAGCCTCTTACTGAGATGGCGTGTCAAACCGCCCCTTCATCACTTCCTTCCCTGCTTGCCGGTGCTTGCCCAGTGCATGCTTCAGCAATTGCCATCGTCGAGTGATGAAATGGGTGCCAGTGCCATCATTGGTGTTGTCCATGACTCTTAATCTCAGTGCTTTTTTTGGTGGTACCAGTACCTTTTTTTTGGTACCAGTACCTTTTTTAGTACCAGTGTTTTTTTCTGTGCCATGCATTTCTTATGTACCATGTATTTTTCTGGTATTTATGCATGTGGTTTTCCCGCCCCTGAAAGGGAGGAGTGATGTACCTTCAATCATGACGCGTGCAATTTCAGAGATCGCGCGTCCATACAGTTCACAAGCCCACTTACAGAGGCCATCTGGGTCAGCCCACTGGTGCGCTATGGTGAACCACCAAAGAATCAGTATTATTTAAGTGATCACAAATGAGTGCTTGGCCTATTCTTTACCCTGTTTTATTGTTGTCCAGTTAATATGTTCGGTGCTATGCGCAACCTGTGCCTTATGTGTTGCTCTAAGGTACTATGTTCCATTAATCATGTTTGTTTTTGTAATAGCCGCATGGGAGGAAGTAATACGATCTACAACTCTTGTTCAAACGAACTGTCTCGGAAAATAAGTAGTAAGCCTCCCTGTGTTATACAACAGCTCTGTTGTAGTGACTGCCACTGCAGAATGTTGAGGATCTCTGTAATGCTCTTGCACTTACTGAATGATCCAGTGACAAAATTGGTGGTCTTTGTTGGATCATTTCTCTCTCTCCTGTTAATTTTACGGGATAAGAGTCCCAGGCTGATGAACAGTACTCAAGAATCGATTGAACACCTGTTCTTTAAGCCACCTCTTTTCTGGATGAATTATGTTTTCTTGAGATTCTTTTTGATGAACCTCAACCTGGCGTCTACTTTCCCTACAACTTTTTTTGTGTTCATTGCATTTTAGGTCACTACGGGTGGTTACTGCTAGGTATTTTGTGGCTGTTACTGTCTCCAGTGATTTTTCAGCAATAGTATAATTGAACAGTTCTGAATCTCTTTGTCTATTTATGTACAATGTTTTACATTTATTTACATGCAGGGACCATGTCTTCATCGGCAGGGAACAATTGTTCAAGCAGGTGTTATGCTGTCACAAGAGTATATGGTCTGAAATGGCGCTGATGTGGACAGAACCACTACCCTGCAAGTGGCCTTAAGGGAGCACAAGTGATGATGGTGCTGCATACTTGTCTACACCTGGACATGGAGTTGACAATGGAGGCAGCAGAGAAGACGACAGTGGTGACAGGCTGCTGAGTGGAGGCAGCCAGGCACTGACTAGTCTGGTGGCAGCAGACCAGAGCGAATTTGGTGCTGAAGCCGGAGGAGTCACGGACCACACCATGGTGGCTGGTGCATATGGTGAAGGCAGCCACGGAGGTGGTCGCTTGTGGATGGAGCTGGTTGTAGTGTCGTGACACCAAGCCACTGGAAGTGTGCATGATAGAGGCGGAGACCTTGGCAGCAATGGGTGACCGGTGGTATCCAATTAGGGCACGGGCCAAACCTGCAGGCCCTGACTGTGGAGCCCAGATGGAATTGCTGCAAGGGGGGCACTGGCAGGTTTGCAGGTGTCGACTGGAACAGGTGAAGCAGCAAACAGGACTGGCAGTCACGAAGCAGCTCCACCAGGCTACAGCCGCTGACCAGTTTGAACCTATGTGAACTTAAAAACTGTTAAGGGCTTCCTCAGGAGAAGATTGTGTGATATATATTTTCATCTGGCATACATATCTTCATCCGAGTTTTGAATGTATAGACCAGCCACTCTGTCTCTCCATCAGAATGTGGATGAATAGGAGGGGCTGCTCTTTGTACAAAACTCTTCAAAATCCTGAGACACAAACTGTGAGCCTTTGTTCATCACAAGCGTATGTGGCTAACTTTCTAAGGAAATAATCCAAGAGGACTGTGTCTTTAGCCACTGTGGACATGAAGGACCAATGAAAATTTTGAGAAAGCATTAACTACTACAAGCCAAAAGGAGTTAAGGAACGGACTCACAAAAATCAGCATGAATATGTTCCCAGGGGCACTGGATGGCGGGGCAAGGTGAAAGAGATGTCCATGATGCTGCTTGGTGGGTGGTGCACTGCGGGCAAGCTGTCACAATGTGTGTGGTGTCATTGTCAGTGCCCGACCAAAAACTTGTGGCTGTATGTGAAACATCACAGTGGTCGAGGTGAAGAAGGTGCACCATATCCAACCACAATGCAGACAGGATCACAGTCCTGGACGCTGACTCTTCAGTAGTCAACAGTAACACACCATCAAGAACTAAGAGGTGGTGGCAGAGAGCATAATAATTATGCAAAGGATCTGATGCTCATACCAGTGGTTTATCCAGCCAGCCATGGTGGACAAATTGAACAACCTGATGTAAGACAGGGTCGGCTGCGACAACTGCTGAAATTGAGAAATGGTAATGGGAAACCCAGCCACGGTGTTTTGGGCTTTAATGTCTGACTGGAAAACAACAGTTCATCCTGATTGAATACTGTATCAGGGCCAGTTGGCAATCGAAAAACAGTATCCGCATTAGCTTGTTGTGTTGTGGGTCGGAAATGAATTTCGTAGTTATATTGTGACAAAAACTGAGTTCAGTGTTGCAGGTTGTGGGCTGTTCTGTCAGGTGGCAAACACTGAAATGAGAAACTAGAGGTTTATGATCAGTGATCAAATGAAATGTTTCACCATACAGGAAAACATGAAGTTTTTGGAGTGATACACATAAGCAAGGGCTTCTTGTATTATCTGCGAGTAATGTTATTGTACCTGATTCAGAGCTTTGGAAGTGTATGCAGTAGGGCATTCAGAAGTATCTGCATATTTGTGCATGAGTTTGTCACTAAAGCCATACTTGGAGTCATCTGTGGCCAAAACAAGATGTTGGCCAGGTTGGAAGGTAACTGAGCAAGATGCTGAGTGTAATTTGGACCTTAATAAAAAGCACACTCACAGGCAGGCTACCAGTGAAAAGGGACAGCTTTACATAAGAGTACTTGAAGGGGTGGGGCCAATGTGCTTGCACTAGGAATAAATTTATGATAGTATGCAATCTTCCCAAGAAAGGCTTGCATCTCTTTGACGTTGGTAGGCAAATCTGTAATGACATTGACATGCTGACATAAAGCGTTGACACCAGCACAGAAGACTTCAAAACTGAGATAGACGATAGACGGCTGAAAAAATTGTGATTTGCCTAAGCTACATTTCAATGCAGCAGCCTGTAGCATGGTGAACAAGGCACAAAGGTTCCACAAACGTTCATCAGATGAGGGACCTCAGACCGCAATATCATCCAGCTAGTTAATGCAACTTGGCATGCAGGCTGTAAGTTGCACTCAAAATCATTAGAAAATAGAAGGAGCGTTAGCCACACTGGGAGGTACTGGTATTGATGTGACCTGAAGGGGGTATTCACTATGAGGACACATTTGGAATCATCATCCAGAGGCAGTTGCAAGTACGCTTCTGAAAAATCTATTTTGGTAAAATATTGGCTTCTGGAAAGCTATGCTAACAATTCCTGTGGATGAGTTAAGAGATAGATATCAATAATAGACTGTGAATTACAGACACTTTAAAATCACCACAGAGCCAAAGGTTGCTGTTAGGTTTCTTGACAATTACCAGTGGAGTTGACTGTTCACTAGTGGAGACAGATGTGATAACATCCATAAACGTAAATCGATCTAGTTCCAATTTGACTTGAACAGGGAGGGATATTGCGAGCCGAGCACATCCAGTTGTTGGTATGGAACTTGATCTGATACCAGGTGCCCTTCATCAGAAATAGAGAACCCAAAAATTTTGAAGGCATCTAACGGAAATAAGTTGTCAGTGATGGCTACTAGAAAGGTCAAAGTCCGAACAACTGTTTTGTACACTATGGAAGTAGGAAAACTGTCCCAATATGGGTATTTGTTGTTTGTTGTAATTCATGAGCTGACAAGAGACAATAAAATGCCAGTGATCTCAGATCGACATAGGTTTCAGAATTTAATAAAATTACTGCGGCACCTGTGTCCAGTTGCCTCTTATAACATCTTGTCCATCACATGTACTTTAATGTAGAATTTGTTTGGGGCTACTGTCACTTGGGAGACACTGTTCTCATCCATGTTCATGCCTGGTGAAGGAGGATAAGAGGTGCACACATGCAATGTGTCCTTTTTCTTTTGCTTTGGTTGTATGCTGCCCAACACCTTGGGCATGCTGCCTGCTCATGTTGAACAAAACAATAAGGGCATATCAGTAGAGGAGCACATGGCTGCTGTTGTGACACTGCCCCATGCTGCTTTGAGGTCATGATTGCATGGCCACAATGTTGTTCCCCCACCACCTTCTTGAGCTAACCAACAGTGGCCGAGGAGGAGAGGAAGCAGTGGTGGCTCCATCACACCATGCTTCTATCTGATTTCCTACTGCCGTAGATACCTCAAAAGACTGAGCTTTGTTCAGAACATTTGTGAAAGAAGGATTTTCATATTGTAAAGTATGATCACAAACTTTCCTGTCAAGGACCAGGTGTATTATAGCATCATAAACCATAGAATCAACATATGAGTCCTAGTGTGCCTCAGTAACAAAATGGCAATGACAGCTAATCCCATGAAGATCCACTGCCCAGTGTCTATATGACTGTTGTGGCTGCTTTTGACAACAGTGGAACTCAACACAAGCAGCAATAACATGAGTACATTTGCAGAGATAATTAGCGAGCAACTGACACTTTTCATCGGGCAGGTTCATGAAATGGAGTTAGCTGACACAAAAGGTGATGAACACGAGGAGAAATCCAATACAAAAATAAAGCCTTACACAAGTTGGGGTCAGAGACTCTTAAACTTTGAAAACGTTGCCAAAGTTGTTTTTCATATCTGTCCCAGTCTTCCGCAGACTCTTCATACGGAGGAAACAGCGGGGCTTGTGTCAATGTTAGAGAAGCCTGCCACATCAGTGAGGCTGCCACATTGTTTAGTGCCATGGTACCAGCCTGCTGCTGTTTGCTAAGAACTCAGTGTTCAACAAGAGAGTGAAGAACTTCCACTGACATCAACAAGAGATTGAAGAGTTTCCACTGACGTGTTGGCTGTATATAGAACCAGAGAAACAAAACACACTGAGTAGAATATCACACCTGTCGCCAAGTATGTTGTAACATTGTACAGGCACAATATCAGAACTAACACAAACCAAGTTTTATTCAGCTTACACATGAAGAGATTCACAATAACACTGAATGAAGTATAGAACACTACAAATTCTCATAACTATAGAACACATCAATATACAATCTCGTAGGTTAGTGCACAATAAGCAAATAAACATAAGTTAGACCGAGGGCCTGGCGCACTGGGCTTATATTAGGCTGTTGTGTACATGGCACAAAGCTTGCTGTGCCATCCGTCCAGTTTTCAAGGTGACCTGTCTAGGTTGGCTGTGGAGGCACTTATATTGTGCACTGTTTGATTATGTGCACTCTGACTGTATGATTACAACATGAATGTTCATCAGTAAAACAGTGTCAGTTTGAGGTGTGTTTGCAGGCTGATGTGTTTGTCAGTGTATGCCAGTTGCCAAAGGTGATCTGTTAAAAGAATAAAGATTCTGTAAGTAGTCACATCATTCACAAATGTGCCTTCTAGAATATAGTGCTCACAGAAGTCTTGTACCTTTTGCTGTCCTGCACAGTTGCTACTATTTTGTTTTTCTATATTGACACCAGTGTCATACTTTAATTGTGACAACGTACAGATACCGTAGAGTTGTAGCTATTCATGCTGATAATGTAGAAACACCCCAGATACACAGACTGCACAGCGCCTCACTACCAGTCGTGCTCCAGTGCATTGTGGTTTATTTTTTATAACTGTCGTGGCAGTGCAGTTTGTGGTTGAAAACAAGATCTCATTAAGACTTGAGAATGAAATTTCTCGTATGTGATAGCTGAAGTGTCAAATATTTGTTCCAGTTCTGAAATTCTAGAATGCCTAAGAAGAAAACAATTTGTTTTACATCAAAAGCTGCAAATTTTCTCTCATCCTTACATGTAATGTGATACCCCTACCCTTCTACCACTGTCTTTATTTGCATATAGGAATAAAAAGGGTAGCTTACATAAAGTTACAATAAATAAATATTTGTAAAGCTAGGGGATTTGTTTTTGCTGTCTGCAGTAAATCAGGTAATTAGAAATAAATGGAGATGATGAAGGCTTTTCAGCAAACAGTATTTTAGAGATGTCTTTTTCATCTGGAATACATAAAAAAGCTCTAGAGTCTGTAGGCAGATAACTGTACAAATCAATAAGTGAAAGGTGAACTTTGTAGAGCAACACTTCCTTCAATACTTCATATTTTAATCCTTAGCAAAACCTCATGCTCTTTGACTAATTATGTCATCATAACACACAACAGACTATTAAACCACCCTACATTCTGTTGCAAATGGAAGTTCTTTGCGTGAATGAAGATAATTAATTCGATAACTGCCATACATCCATGAACACCTTATATGCGGTTGGACACTTAAAAATGCATAATACTTTGAGAGTTGTAAACATTTATTCTAGATGTGCAGGATTCTACAGTAGAGACAATAGCTTGCTGTGATTTTGTAACATTTACATGACATTTGTGCCTGCAGTATTTTCACAGAACTGCAACAACAGAAAGAGCTGTAAATAAATCAGAAATATAAAGGAACCATCACATAACATGTTAAAGAAAAGTTAATTTAATTCTGTATGAAACAAGATATATCACCATTAACAGTATTAGTAATAATAATAACAATAATAATAATACAGCAACAGACAGGGTATCTGTGAAACTTATTGTTCAGAATTCCTGAATGGACCAGAACTTGAAACGGTAATCACATATTACAGAGCTTCTTAAATGTTTGATCTCAGCAACATTTGGTCTATTTTATTGAGCTGATTATGGCAATGAAAGCATTAGAAAATTGACTTAGTTTGCACACACTCCATTCATTAATGTCATGTGAAATAATTTCCTGGGGCAATCCTAGTCTTGAATTTCATGCAGGCAACTATTTACAAAATTTGGCACGCTGACAGCCACTTCACAATACCTTTACTTTCTTATAAATTTTATTCTAATGAGACAGGTACAGTTTCAAAATAGTTGTTACATTTGCAAATATAGCATTGGGGGCAGAAAGAAATAGTGTCTCTCTTACCTACAGCTTAACCTTACACTTATGCAGAAGGAGCAAAGTATCCCGGTATAAAAATGTTTGATCACCTCTCTTTAATATTAAAGATGCTGGCCAGAGTCAAAGCTTTAAAAACTGAATGAAATCATTTCTGCTTGAAAACTTCTTCTAATACATAGACGAATATCTGAATAAATGCTATTTATGCAGTTGTATTATATTTATCAAATTTTTTGTACTTTAAGATCATAAACAATACAGTTATGTAAATGATCAATATATAGACATGTTTTCACAGAGCAAATGTGTCTGATTTGTAAACCTTCTGACAGACTCTGCATCATAGTGAACTGTCACAGATATGGTCTGTGACAGTGTTTTTGTATTAATAAATTGTGAGACTGAATTGCTGGCCCTTCAGGAGACAAAATGTGTAGTATAGCAACGGACATGTATAAAAGTAAAAGTTACGATGTATTGTGACTGACAATTCACAATTTTTCACAAACACAACTTTTATTGATGCAAGTTCACAAGGTTGATGACTGAACAACAAACGAAAGGTAACAATAACAATGCCAGTAAAAGTCTCGTAACTGAGGCAAACAAAAGTTCACTTTTAAATTTCTACAAAGCTTTGTGGTAAATCACACACACACACACACACACACACACACACACACACACACACACACACTCTAGTAAGAGTCCAATTGAGAGACAAAGATGTAATCTTCAGCGGTCGAAGTACACTAGGTCGGCATCTGGAGTGAACTGAACTTCAGGGCTGGTTCTAGTCCCTAAACAGCTGTCTCTAGCCAATCAGGCTTTGGCATAGTGATACTTCCTGCAGGCCGTGGCTTGAGCTCCCTCTGCAGGAAGTAGTGCTCGGAATGTCTGTTTCCATTATCTTTTATGTAAATAGCCGGTGTTTACCATGGTGCTTTTGGTATGCCTTGGACATTGACAACCTCGTCCTCTGTGATGTAATATAGGTTGCTGGCCCTCAGGGGCTACCTTGGCTCTGGTATAACACACTGTACCTAGCTTTTGGAACTAACAGTTCCTTCTTCAAGGATGAGAGGGGGATAGATTGGGAAAGGTTAAAAAGGGACCCTACATGAGAGAGACCCATCTGTAGTGAGAATTGTTGAAAATTTGTATTTAGGCTTTCTCAGCGTAGTTTGTACCAATATTTACATTCCTGCTAGTTCAGTTTCTTCATTATCTCCATGACATTCTCGCATGGACCAAACAAACCTGTGACCATTTGTGCTGCTCTTCTCCATATACATTCAATATTCTCTGTTAGTCCTATTTTGTATGAGTCCAATAAACTTGAGCAATATTCTGCGGTGGGCCACATGGGTGTTTCGTATGCACTCTTCTTTGTAGACTGACAGCATTTCCCTAGTATTCTACCAATGGACTGAAGTTTGTCACTTGCCTTACCTATGACTGAGCCTATGTAATTGTTCCATTTCATATCTCTGCAAATTGTTACACATGGGTGTTTGTGTGAATTTACTGATTCCAGTTGTTATAATCATAACTCATTCCTGGAGTACAGGTTTAAAAGTATGAATTCACAAACTGGGAGGAAAACACCACACTGTGTTCTCAACAGCGAGAGTTCTAGCATTCAATGAGCTAAACCAATCCAAATGATACACAACCAAGAAATATCAGCAACACACTTAATATGACAAGAGAGAGAACTGAGAAAGAAACAGCCCTAAACAAGCAAAAATCTAACTATGGCAGAATATTGGCATGTAAGATTTATGAGGTAGCAAAAATGCAAATGACCTGAGTTGGTGGCTGCCTTAACTTTGCTCCTCAAAAACCAGAGGCTTTTTCCAATACACATGGCATGTGTGCTCTGTTGGCTGCTGCCATAACCAGTTCAATGGCTTTCAGCACCATTGGTTCCACATCCCTTGTTGACTTGGCATTGTCAATAGGTGCGGATACCAGGCTTTTTGCCTACCTAGGGAGTAAAATTACATCAGATGAAAGGTCAAGGAAGGATACTGCAAGCCAAATCCATGAGGCAAAAGCTACTTTTAACAAGAGAAGAAACACTTTCACATCCATTTTCATTGACATACATCTCAGGAAAGACTTCATAAAGACGTTTGTTTAGAATGTGCTACTGTATGGAAGTGAAACATGGACACACAAAAGATGCAGGAAAAACACAAAATAATAGCTCTCAAGATGTGGTGCTATTGCAGAATGCTAAAGATCTCCTGGGTAGGCAAGATATCAAATGAAAAGGTGCTCCTCAGAGTGGAAGAAGAGAAACCAATTTGTTGAAGCTTTTCCAGCACAGAAGGAACACATGTGTCAGCCATCTGCTGAGACATGGTGGTATCATTAAAAGTATCATTGAAGATACAGTAGGAGGGAAGAATACAAGAGGCAGACCGAGGCTACAGTACATCAGTCAGATCACGGAGGATGCTGGCTGTGCATGACCTGTAGTAATCTCAAGGGCAAGGCAGAAGACAGAAATACCTGGCAAGCTGCTGCCTACCAACCTGATGGTTGAAGACATAAGGAGAACATTTAAAACAAGTCACCAATCTTTGGATCACTATGAAATCCTATCAAGATCAGACTGAAAATTTGTGCAGCTTCTTTCAGACAGTACTTCACTGTACTTAACTGCATCATCTGCGAAAAATCTGAGGTTACTATTAATATTGTCTGTGAAGTCATTAATAGGCAACATAAACAGTGATGCTCCCAACATGTTTCCCTGGGGCACATCTGAAGTTACTTCTACATATGTTGATGACTCTCCATCTGAGGTAACATGTTGCATTCTCCCCACCAAAAAATCCCAAGTCCAGTCACAAATATTCCTTGATATCTCGTATTAATGTAACTTCTTTGATCCATGGCTTTCAGGTTGTTGTATGAGCTGGGTTACACATGATCGATGCTTTCGGAATCCATGCTGGCTGGCATGTAGGAGGAGGTCATTCTGCTTGAGGTACCTCATTCGTCTACCTCTTCATACATACTCTTAAAGCCTCCTGTACCGAGCATGGTGGCGCAGTGTTTAGCACACTGGAGTCGCATTCGTGAGGGCGATGGTTCAAACACGCGTCTGGCCATCCTGATTTAGGTTTTTCGTGATTTCCCCAAATCACTTCAGGCTAATGCCGGGATGCTTGCTTTGAAAGGACACGTCTAATTTCCTTCCCCATCCTTCCCTAATCCGAACAGGTGCTCCATTTCTTATGACCTCGTTGTCGATGGGACATTAAACACTAATCTCCTCCTCCAAGCCACCATACAGTGCATGGTAGAGGGTACCTTGTACCACTACTAGTCATTCACTTTCCTGTTCCACTTGCAAATGGAATGAGGGAAAAAATACTGTCTATATGCCTCCACATGAGCTCTAATTTCTCTTATCTTGTCTTCACAGCCCTTACAGAAAATGTATATTGGCAGCAGTAAAATTTGTTCTGCAGTCAGCTGGAAATGTCGGGTCTCTAAATTTCTCTGTCTTGTTTCACAATTCGCTAAGCATCTCATAATACTCGTGTGTAGATTGAACCTGCTGGAAACAAATTTAACAGTGTGCCTCAGAATTGCTTTGCTGTCTTCGTTAAATCCAACCTAGTGGGAATCCCAAATGCTTTAGCGGTACTGAAGTATGGATCACGCTAGTGTTCTATTTGCAGTTCCCTTTGTAAATGAGCTACGCCTTCCTATAATTCTCCAAATAAAACAAAGTCAGCCATTCATCTACTAATCTCATGACCTCGCTCCATTTCATATTGCTTTGCAGCATTATCCCTAGATATTTAATCATCAGGGCTATGTCAAGCATCACACCACCTGTACTGTGTTTGAACATTATAGGATTGTTTTTGCTACTCACCTGCATTAACTTACATTTTTCTACGTTCAGAGCAAGGTGCCATTCAACACACAAAATAGAAATTGTAAGTCATCCCGCATCTTCCTACTGCCACACAACAGTGACACTTTCCTGTACACCATAATGTTATCAGCAAACAATTGTTGATTGCCACTCAACCTATCCTTCAGATGATGTGTGTATATAGAGACCAGCAGTGGCCATAATCACACTTCCCTGGGGCACTCCTGACTATATCCTTGTCTCTGATGAACATTAACTGGGCAGCACAATGTACTGGGTTCTGTTATTTAAGAAGTCTTTGAGCCATTCACATATTGAAATTATTCCGTATGCTGGGACCTTCATTAACAGTATGCAGTGGGGCATTATCTCAAACACTTGCCAGAAACCAAGGAAATGGAAATTGCCTATTGGCCTTCATGCATGGTTTGCAGAATATCCTGATAGAAAAGGATAATCTGAGTTTTGAACAAGTGATGATGCTTTGTAAGTATTCTTTTGATTTGCAGTAGCTTCTCTGCCTGAAGGAAATCTGTTGTGTTTGAACTAAGAATGTGTTCCAGAATTCTGCAGCAAACCAACATTAAGGATATTGGTCTGCAATTTTGCAGGTCTGTTCTTTTACCTTTCTTAAATGCAGAAGTCACCTATATTCCCTTTTTTTCAGTTACTGGGCACTTTGTCCTGGGTAAGAGGTTCACAATAAATACAAGCCAATTATGGATCAATGTCAAAGAGTACTCTCAGTAAAAACAAATTGGGATACCATCTGGACCTGTTGACTTATTTGTTTTCAGCTACTTCTCAGCTCTAGGAATGACTATTACTATGTTCTCCTTATGGGGGTCTGTGCAACAGTTAAATGATGGTGTGCCCTTACTGTCCTCCTGTGTGAATGATTTTTTGAATGCCGAATTTTAAAAATTCAGCCTTCCACTTGCTGTCTTCTATTGCCAGCCCAGGCTGGTCAATGAGTGACTAGATGGAAACTTGTGACTCACTTAGTGATTTCACAAAAGTCCAGAATTTTCTCAGGTTCTTGCCACCAGGTACTCCCGCTAACATATTATGGAGGAAGTTGTATGCTGTGCACATCAATCTTTTTATAGACACATAATTTCTACTGACTCTTACCTGTCAACATTTCCATGTCATTTTTTGATCTTAGAGTGCAAAAATATCTACTTGCTCAGCATTTTCTGAAATTTTTTGTTCTTATTATTTGAGTGAGTGTGATTTACAGTCAATTTTGACTTTGCCAGTCATTCCTTTACATTCAGCATATTTGAACTAAATGATGTCCATTCATTGTATAAGTAGTAAGCTAACATCTGCTTATGTGTTCTCTCCGCCATAAGAACTCTCCTAGCCTTATTGGTGGATTTGTGAACTTATAATTATTGTCACTGTGATGACATCATGATCACTAATCTCTGTCTCTATACTGACATTCTCTATGAGGTCAGGCCTATTTGTAGCTACAGGGTATGAAATAAAGTACCCCACAACAAAATTGAAGCACCCATAAGGGGAAGTTGAAATGAAATGGAGCTTCATTGGTTGAGAGGGCAAGTGATATTATTCGAGTGATTACAAAATTTGAGTCAAACTGACGAGAGCTTGGCAGTGTAAGCCCACTTACCTGTATGACATTGCACCCCCATCTAGCATGGACACATTTTCTATTCCATTGGGAAGGGTGTTGTAAAGCCGTTGTATTACCTCTTGAGGCAAGCTGGCTCACAGCTGTTGTTCTTGATCGTGGATACTGGCACAGGGTCATCGATATCCATATCTATTGGAGACAGATTTGAGGATGTTGCAGACCACAGGAAGACCTCAAAATCGCGCAGACGGTTCCTAGGCACACATTCCATGTGCGAACAAGCATTGTCCTGTTGAAAAATGGCTCCAGATTATTATAGCATTACTAAGTTACATTGACATCTGACCATGTCTTATCATGCAGTGTATTTCGATCGCCTGTGAGTTGTCAAACGAGCTGCTCTAGTCAGTTTTCAGAAAATGTGTAGAACTACTTCACAAGACTGTCAGACCTGCTATAAATCCATATTTTACACTCGGCACATTAAAGTTGTGTCCAACTGTCATTGCATGATTGGGCTCTTTTGTGCTACTGAGCATAAACTTACTTTGAATGAGTCTGTGGCTGCCATGGTGGACTCTGGTGGCCGATAAAAACAGCTGATGATTAACTTGAGTTATCCTAGGCTGGTTACTTACATGCAGATAACTTCACAGACTCATTTAGACCTTAATAGGCAGAATAATTTTGACGTCTGCAATGAATTCTCCCCCCCCCCCCCTCTCCTCCCCCCAGTGCCATTTAACCCATCTTTTTGATATACGTTCCATGCCTTCTGATATAGTTTGGAGTTTTCTACTTTGTGTTTCTTGCAGCAGTCTGTCTCAAGTGTAATTTGAACATGACAGCTTTCCTGGAAGGCAGTAAATTCAGCTACTTTGTTTTGAATGACTTGGCACTTACCAGTTAATTTTTTTTTCCCGTCTGCGACTGTTTTACTTTCGTAAAATGCAGAACAAACCGCCTTCAGTCACAAGTTGTATTTATTTACTGCGCTATGCATTTCGACGGTGCCGTCCGGTCAGCGCCCTGGGGACCCATCTACTGGCTCGCCTCAGCCCCAGGTGTTACCGACGATGCCTTCCATTTTGCCCCATGGCGACGTGCCGCCGCCGCCTGTTCTTCCGCCGGCGACGCCCGCAGTGGACGCGTCGCTGCAACCGCCGGGCGCCTCCCTGGGTCACGCGCCGCCGATCGCTTCCTGTGACCAGTTGTCCTCTGCCATGGAACTCTTGCCCGCTCCGGACCACATTGCGTCTTCGCCCGTTGGGTGCTCCGACCCGATGGAGGTCGACCCTTCGGCCCCTCCTGTCTCTATATGGGCGCATACACCGCATGTTGGCGTGCACCCTGGACTAGGTTTTCAGGTGTTTCCTAGCTTCCCTCGGACTGAATGGCAGGGTGCGGGTGGCACAGTCTCACCTGTTGTTAGGCTCCCCACCTCGTCGCATACGTCAACATGGGGTCCTCCCCACGGCAGGCGGAAGCCTTATAACACAACTGTACGCCGATTTGCAGGGGGAGGAATGTGGTGTCACTGCCAGACACCACACTTGCTAGGTGGTAGCCTTTAAATTGGCCGCGGTCCGGTAGTATACGTCGGACCCGCGTGTCGCCACTATCAGTGATTGCAAACCGAGCGCCACCACACGGCAGGTCTAGAGAGACTTCCTAGCACTCGCCCCAGTTGTACAGCCGACTTTGCTAGCGATGGTTCACTGACAAATTACGCTCTCATTTGCCAAGACGATAGTTAGCATAGCCTTCAGCTACGTCATTTGCTACGACCTAGCAAGGCGGCTTTATCATTTGCTATTAATCTTGTGATGCATGTACCGTCAGACTGATGTTCACCAATTATGGATTAAAGTTAAGTATTCCAGAAGCTACGTACTTATTTTACTAGTTTCAACTCCTTTAACTGTTCCAGACCTCACGCCAGCCTGCACGATCTTAAACGCGTGCCTTTCGGCTACCCGTCACAGTGGATTGGCTGTCTTGCCAGTCCACAAAAATTTTCATATTATTAATACTGTTAACCTTATATCTACAATATACCATGTTGTAACACAAAAATGTAATATCAACAGGCAAACAACTAAAAACCCTGATATTAATCACTAAAAAGCACCTGAAGATGAGCCTCCAGGGGAAAACGGCGTGGACGTCAGATGTTGAATACCATTGGCCTTGCAGAATGACTGAAATTCTGCGGACATGAATTGTGGGCCATTGTCGGAAACAATAGTTTGTGGAAGACCTTCAATGCAAAAGATAGTGGATAACGCTTGGATGGTGGCAGATGACGTCGTGGAAGACATCCGGACAACAAAAGGAAAATTACTGAATGAATCTACCACAACCAACCATCGAGCATTCCAGAATGGACCAGCAAAATCGATGTGTAAGCGTTGCCAAGGGGAAGTGGCTTTTGGCCATGCAAAGAATTTCCGCAGTGGTGTGGATTGTTGTCCGGCACATGCCTTGCAAGAAGAGCACATATTCGTAATCGCAGCATCGATTCCGAACCAAGCGCAGTGTTGACGAGCAAGTTGTTTCGTTCGCACTATACCCCAATGTCCGTGGTGGAGAAGCCGTAAGACAGAGGACTGTAACGAACGTGGGACCACGACCCTGGACTGATCATTATCAGAACGCAACAGCAAAAGACCGCGTTGCACAAAAAGTCTCTCCTTGTGAGCAAAAAATCGGCGAACCAACAGATCCTCGATCCGCGAGTTTGACAAGGGCCATTGCATAGCAACAAAACGCAAAACAGTAGCAAGGACAGGGTCTGCAGCTGTGGCTGTAGCTACATGACGAAAATCAATCAGAAACGATTCGACCACGTCATCGGATTCCGAATCAATGAACATGCAAGCAAGTTCGGAGGAATTGAATGCTCTATCCTCAGCAACAGGCAAACGGGACAACGCATCGGCGTTTCCGTGCTGAGCAGTGGACCGATACAAGATATCGTAGCGGTACTGCGAGAGGAAAATAGACCAGCGAATGAATTTCTGCGCTGTACGTGGAGGTACAGACTTGGTCGGATGAAAAAGCGATGTCAAAGGTTTGTGGTCTGTGATGATGGTAAAGTGACGACCATACAAGAAATCGTGAAACTTTATAACACCAAATACGAGAGCCAAAGCTTCTTTCTCGATCTGTGAATAATTTCGTTGCGCAGACGAGACCAATTTGGACGCAAAGGCAATAGGGCGATCATGTGATCCATCTTTGTGCGCAAGCACTGCACCGATCCCGAAATCCGATGCATCCACCATCAACAAAAGGGGTTTCTGGGGATTGAATGGCGTAAGGCAAGTAGTGGAAAGCAACGCCGATTTCAACTGGCGAAAGGCGCATTCCCATTCTGTCGTCCAGACGAACAGAACACCTTTACGGCGTAAGCGATGAAGCAGAGCTGAAATGGAAGAGGCGTGGCGCACATAGTGATGATGATAATAACTGATTTTTCCCAGCACACTCTGTAGCTGCTTCAAATTCTGCGGTGAAGGCAAGTCTTGTATGGCACGGAGGTGCTCTGGACTGGGATGTATGCCTTGGGCATTGAGTACATGGCCCAGATAGGGTAAGTCCCGAGCAAAAAACACACATTTATTGTAGTGTCGGTAGCTGGACCGACACCGTGATGTTGATTGCTGAAAAGGAATGCTAAACTAACGCTGTGGCCGATAGTGCACGAACGGCAATAAGCAGACGGGCGTGAAGTCTGGAACATGAGAACTTATGAATGAATAAGAAGAAAAGTATGTAGATGCTTTTTACTTAACTTTTAATAATTCCTTGGAATACATCTCTCTTGAATACTCGTAAGCTATAGGCACTGATACAAATGGCTCCTGGTTAGTTCGTAGCCATTAACTTCTGATGGCTATTCTGTCTCTCGGCTAATGAGAGAGAAAGGCTTCGTACAACTGGGCGATAGCTAGGTTCGCGTACAACTGGGCGGTAGCTTGGTTCTCGTACAACTGGGGGCGAGTCCACTCTCGTATCACGAGACCTGCCTTGGTGGTGGCGCTAGGTCTGCGATCACAGTGGCGACACGCGGGTCCGACATGTACTACATGGACCGCGGCCGATTTAAACTACCACCTAGCAAGTGTGGTGTCTGGCGGTGACACCACATTTATCCTTCCGCAAGCGAAGACCATTTTGTCGCAAGACCTGAAATAATGTTCTGAGATTGGCTAAATGTTCTTCTTCCGTCTTTCCGGAGATCACAATATCGTCCAGATAGTTTGCTGCAGTAGGGACCGACGCACAAACAGTTTGTAGATATTGCTGAAACAATGCAGGGGCGGATGCACACCCGAATGGCAGTTGTTTGAATCGGTACAAACCAAGATGTGTGTTAACCACCAAAATGCGCTGGGATTCTTCGTCCATCGGTATTTGGTGGTGGTGGTGGTTAATGTTTAACGTCCCGTCGACAACGAGGTCATTAGAGACGGAGCGCAAGCTTGGGTTAGGGAAGGATTGGGAAGGAAATCGGCCGTGCCCTTTCAAAGGAACCATCCCGGCATTTGCCTGAAACGATTTAGGGAAATCACGGAAAACCTAAATCAGGATGGCCGGAGACGGGATTGAACCGTCGTCCTCCCGAATGCGGGTATTTGCAAGTACGCATCTGCTAGGTCCAACTTCGAAAAATATTTACCCGGACACAGTGTGTCAAATAGATCTTCTGGGCGGGGTAAAGGAAAAGTTGCAATCACTAGTTGGGGATTCACTGTTGCCTTGAAGTCCACACAAAGTCTCAATTTTCCGGAAGGTTTTGGCAAAATTACTAAGGGTGATGCCCAGAGAGAAGCCTGCACATGTTCAATTACGCCTTGTGATTCCAAATCGTGTAATGTTCTTGCGACCTCATCACGCAAGGTGTGGGGAACATTGCGCGCTCTGAAAAATTTCGGTTGCGCGTTTACTTTCAGTTCCAAATGTGCTTCATAGTTCTTAACGCAACCAAGGCCCGGTGCAAAAATGTCTGCAAACTCTTCACATAGACGAGAAACACTGTCTGAAGGCACAGTCTGGTTCACTGACAGGACCTGATTTACTATAGACAAGTTAAACAACCGAAACAAATCGAAACCAAACAAGTTCACTGCAGAAGAAGAACGAAGGACGTAAAATGACACAAGTTTTGTTTGTCCCTTGTATGTTGCAAGAAGGCTGCACTGTCCTAACACAGGGAGCCCATGACCTGAATATGTAGTTAGCTTAACATTTGCGGCACGCAACGGAGGTGTGCCCAGCTGTTTGTACATGTCATGACTGATCAATGAAACTGCAGCTCTGGTATCGAGCTGGAATGCTATCACTTTGCCGTTTATGTCCAAATCTACAAAAAGTTTATTGTCCTGCTGACGACAAGAGCGACTGTCTCGTGCAACGTGAACTGACACTGGGACATAATGACTTGCGACTTGACGTGATTTCCGGCGACGTCGACGCACACTGTTGGTGGGACGAACACAGTCACTGTTAGAGAGATTGGCACTGGGCGGAGTGGAATGAACTACATGAATTTCCATGTGCGAAGTTTCACGAGCCGGAGTATCCTTGGTTCGATTTCGATTCCAGCGCGAAGCAAAGGGCCTGGAATGGTTTTGAGCTTCTGATCGGAGCTTTTTCTGGCAAACACTTTGAACATGGCCTTTTTTATTACAGAAAAAGCAAATAGCTTGGCGTGACGGGCAATTCTCACGCGAATGTCTAGTAGCACACTGCGGGCATGATTTCACTGTATTTGCCTGCCGACGCGGGACACGTGGCCGAGAGCCAGGCGGCTTCAGCGTGGCTGGGCGCGAGGAATGTTCACTGTTCCGTGCAGCTCGCCCGGCGGGCCGGTTAACGTGACACACAGGTGACAAAGTTGCGAATGATTCCTGAGTCAAGTGTGTCCTGCCGATCCAATATGCCCATTACTTGTTGACTAGTTTCAAAATCTGTTCCCTTATACGAACATCAGAAACGTTCTGTGCAATTGCATCACGTACCATAGTATCTGAATAAGGGACTCCACATTCACACTCAAAAGCACAATCCCTAGTAAGGCCTTGCAAGGTTTGCAACCCACTCTCTATTAGTCTGACCTGCCGTACGTTTTGTATGAAAGAAGATATACCTTTTCGCAACTACATTGACTGATTCTTTGAAATATGCATCTAATGCAGACAAAATTTCGTCGTAGGACAGAGTTGCTACGTCGCGTCGGGGAAGAATGTGTTGTAGGGCAAGTTCCCATCTATGAAATGCAGGGAAACTAGTATCATATAGGAGAATCCAAATAGCCTGTAAGATTAGCTAGCACTCAGGTCCCTGGAGTCATCCTGTTGGATGGGTACTGGGCACCACAAGGTAGACATTTCTTCTCTGCCCATTCATGCACCATCCAGTTTAGTGGTTGTCATACCTATATAAAATGATGTGTGGTAGGCACAAGTTAGTTGTAACAACATGTGCTTTTTTTTTGGTCCTAAGTCAGTTGCATGTATCACAGCACTACACATTTTGCCACAATTTCTTTCTTATAATTTATTAATTTTCCCAGTTGAAGTTTTATTGATGTAATTAACTATATTCATGCTGTCTTTCTTGGCTAATTTAATGAGTGCTACATTTCTTTTTCTATTTGTCAGTTTGTAATTTGAACTGCAAAAGTTTGTCTGAAAAATGTTGTTCTTAAAGGACTTAACATTTTCATCTGTTTTTACTGAAATTTTTATTTATGAGATAACATGATGTTTGTTTTGTTTCAGGGATTATTTTCTTGTGGTATGACAGAAAAAGTAGTGGAACTTAGTAGTGATCTGCAGAGTGTGTTAAATAACTTCATTCATCTGAAGGAGGTAATTACAATTATTTCTTATTTGCGGGCATTCGTTAATCATACAAACATTATGTGTATTTTGTAAAAGACTGTTGTGTTATATTACTATTAAACTGTGAGCCCCAAAACTGAAATAAAGGGGAA
This sequence comes from Schistocerca americana, assembly GCF_021461395.2. NCBI lineage: Eukaryota > Metazoa > Arthropoda > Insecta > Orthoptera > Acrididae > Schistocerca > Schistocerca americana. The sequence continues at coordinate 134,898,025 of NC_060121.1, forward strand.
AAAAGGGAGCAGCTTGAAATAACTAAAAACAGTAACACAAACGTTTTTTGTGTCATAATTAATTTAAAAATGCAGAAAAAAGAAGCATCATTCTGTCACATGTAAAATGATTCTGTTAGATGCTGGAAATCTCTCTCTGAGCAACAAAGTACACTGAAACTGAAGTGAAAACTTTGCCTGAACATGGGAAACAGTACTGGAAATACTTGTAGCTGTGTTGAAATGTTGCTAGTGTGTCTGTTCTTTTAATGTTGTAAACATTATTGAAATAATAATCACTTTGTTATTTTTTACACTTATTTACATTCATAGTGTGTGGACAGAAGTAAATTCATTTGCTTCCATAAATGGAAGATGCTTGAATGACAAATGTTTCTTATTTCAGCAAGTTGTAAGCTTCTAGTTTTATATGTGTTACAGCTGTAATCACTGAGGAATGCAACACACATGGGCACATATTTCACCACTGAGTATTAGAATCTTACTGAATTCCAAATTGCTGAAATAAATGTAAACTGGAACATTAATTGTAGATGTCTGTACATCAGTTACTCTTGTTCTTGGGCATAATCTCCACCTAGCATGTCACAGTGTTTCAATAAATTAAATTGCCCACAGGCTATCTTAAGTAGGATGGTCGAGGATAGTATGAATACCAATATTATTTCTCCACTTCCCTCTTCCATTTGCAAATTCTACATGAGGGGAATAACAGTTGGTAAGCCTCCATATGAGCCTTAATTTCATGAGTGTGCCACCATGATTATTTTGCAAGACATTTGTGGCAGACAGTAAAATTTTCTTTGATTCTTCTTCGGCCATGTGTTCTAGGAATTTTCAGAGTAAGTCTCTATGTGGTGCAGGATGCCCCTCTTGTAGCATCTCCCACTTGAGTTGGATGAGAAACTCTGTGATGCCATGTATCCTTACTAAACACATGACCATGCTTTTCTTTGCATTTTCTTTGGTGGTCTTCCTGCATTTAACTACAGTTTTCATGTGTTGTGGATTCCCCAAGTACCACAGCATTATTTACTGCCCCATCGATATTACAAAATTATATGCCATATTGTTAATATACATAGTGAACACACTCTTGTGATATGCCCTAAACTAGTTTTACAACCAGCAAGTTCTCCCTGTTAATGAATTGCTGAATTTTATTGTCTGAGAAGTAACAGTAACAAATGTGGTCCCATGTTCCATGATCCCATATTCTGTTCACTAGACAAGAGTACAAAATTGTGTTCAGTGGCTACTGGAAGTCAAGGAAAAGTGCATCAGCCTTGTCACCATGCTCTATTATCTTCTTGATTTAATTGTGAACAGATCGACCTCAGTTTCACAAGGTAATGGTTTGTGGAATCCTACACATGAGATTTTTGGTCTCCAAAACCATCACAATATGAAAGTAAAAAATACGTTTCATAGTTCCACAACAGATTGGCATCATCAGTATAGACTTACATTTATGTACATTTCATTCGGGAGGACGACGGTTCAATCCTGTCTCCGGCCATCCTGATTTAGGTTTTCCGTGATTTCCCTAAATCACTTCAGGCAAATGCCGGGATGGTTCCTTTGAAAGGGCACGGCCGATTTCCTTCCTCATCCTTCCCTTACCCGAGCTTGCGCTCTGTCTCTAATGACCTCGTTGTCGACGGGACGTTAAACACTAATCTCCTCCTCCTCCTTATGTACATTTGTCTGATGGCCCTCCTTGAAAACAGCTATGACATGTCTCTTTTCACAGTCGTTAGAAATTCTTCATTGCCCCAAGTATTCCATCAAGTCCAGTGACCTTTCCTTCGCTCAAGAATTTTAGTTGATTGTCTGTTCCACTTATTTAAGTATGTGCAATTTTGGCATTCATACAATTAAAAGTAAGAACTGTTGTATGGTCTTTTTCAGCGAACAATTTCAGAAATTGAAATTCAGTATTTTGGTGTTCTTTAGTTATTCTTTGAGCTAGAAAGGTCACTGAATGATTGTGTAAATGCTTTTGATGAGTTTACTGATTTTATGTAAGACTAAAGCCTTTAAGAATAATCATTGGATAGAATTTTATTTCTTAATTTATCAAAAACTTTTTGTGAGGCTTTGGCTCTTCATTTTTTAACAGTTTTTAAGTTGGCTATTGAACAATGGGGGTCTTTCTCACACTTCACAACCTTTCTTTGCACATACATTCCTAAAGTGTACTACACAATAGTCTTGAATGCTGCCCATAGAGATTCCACATTTTAAGCCTCTGTGATGAATGTTTGAAACTTGCTGCTCAGTAATCAGTAAGCTGTTTGTTGTTGTACTTTAAGCAGTAATGTTTTTATGTCTTTCTGAACATTTCCTTAACACCTGAAGCAATTGATGCTCTGACAGCCTTTTGGCTACATCCTCTGCTTTAACTAAACTGGTAAATTCAGCCATCCTGAAATATTTTCTTGTTAACATTTTCTGTGAACATACCAGAGTTCCAGTTGCAAAGGTGTGTAAGATCTGCTTGTGCGAATTTATGGTTGTTTCCTAATTCAGAAGGAGGCCTTCTGGCCAAAAGCTAAATGTATAGCACCTTTTTGTTGTGCACGTCTGCAATGAAATGTTTCCTTTGTATGATGAGTAGTATTCTATCCTTTCAGAATATTGCCAGATTATCAAGATTATTTGTAAAAACATGGTCCAAAACTATATTGTATACAGTTGAAGATGGAGTATTAAATTCAAACAGTGGAAAGTGTAGATTGGAATACCAACAGTATTATGAAAAGGATAGATTGCTACTTGCCACTGAAAGTTTGTTGTGTAACAGCCATTTTGTTGTGCCTGTTTGCAACTCAGCATATCATCAATTTTCACAATATTGTTTCAGTTGTCACATTTTTCCAATCATGTTATGATGTCCAGTTTTTGGTGGATTGTCGATGTCATGTGTTTGCATTTTCCCATTTAGGTGCACCTTTGCTCTGTTTGGAAAATACACTCACAGTACATATTTGACAGTTGTGCGAGTAACTGAATATTGATACAGTGCACTGACTATATTAAATAACTATTAAATAAAACTGCACAGCACTGATGTAAATTTATATGTAGGGAATGCAGAGTTGTTGATACTAGTCCAAAGCTAACAAAGCAACTGGCTTATCTTGATGAGCATATAATTTCTCAGTGAGGCAGACTGTTGTCAATGATGATGTGCCATGTTGAATGATTCCAATGTTTTTCAAAGGCATTCAACTGTACTGCCAACAGTGCCCAGCTAAAAGTACGGGAAAATTTCTGAGGCATGCCAGGCTATTGGGTCTGCTAGGTTATCAGTTGTCAGATTATTGTGGTCTTACTGTATACAAAAAATGACAGTGAGCGTACTTCCATATTTGTTGTGATATCTCTTATATTGTACTTATGGGCCTTCCATGAGATGTATGATGAAAGCAGTAAAATCTTTTCACTATTTGTCTTGAATATTTGTAGTTCTTGAATAGTGTTTCCTGAGAAGATCATTATCATTCTTCCTGTGCTCAACAGTTTTTCTGTAGTCTAGACCAACAGAGGAAGACTGCCTTAAATCGCATCTACCGTGTGCAGTGATAAAGATTATCTGCGCACAGTAACTGCATAAACTCATATGCGTGCTTAAAAGCCAACGCCCAACAGCCCCCCTCCACTGCCGGGCGGTTTCATAATAGACTAAAGGCATTGCAACAGCTATTAAGGTTCGTCAGTGGCCCTGCAGTGTCTCAAGTGACATTCCTCACAGACCACCCTCATCACTTTTAAGCAGCTCCATACCGAGACTCCTTATCTAATTAATCACAGTAAGCAGGAATGCTGAGAGCACTATGTTTCCTCTGTGAGAATGTATTCCTCTTCATGCCAGGACCAAGTTCCATAGTGTACTGCACGGCCAAAGATCAACAGCTGTTCTGATTCTCTTCCTTCATGATGGTATTTCTACCAAGGTGTTGGTTCTTGCTGAACATCTTGCAACACACTTTGCAACAGTGTCAGCATTCTCTTCTTACTCGGCTACCTTTTGAATGCGTAGAAGACAAGTTGAAGACATCTCCTTATTATTTACCCTCCATCATGCTGAGTTATATAATGTTCCTTTTACTGATTGGAAACTGCTTCTAGCTCTTGACTCATCACACAATACAGCTGCAGGCCTTGATTGAATTCATAATCAGATAATCAAACATCTGAATGTTACTCAGACTCCATCTACCCAGGGTCTTCAACCATATTTAGCTAGAAAGTGTTTCCCTTTGCAATGGTGAGATAGTATCCTCATTCCAATCCTTAAACCAGGCTAAACTGTATGTGCATAGATAGCTACAGACTGATTAGCCTTACCAACGTGCTTTGAAAATGGCTTGAGAGGTTGGTAGCTCAACAATTATGCTGGGTTCTTGAATCAGGGACCCTTTGTCACACCATCATTGTGGCTTCCAGGAGGGACAGTCCACAACTGACCAGCTGGTTAGATTAGAAACAGCAATCTGTAAGGCATTTTATAAAATCCAACACCTCATTTATAGTCCTTTTTGACCTCAATAAGGCATACACCACTTGATTCCATCACATTTTACTTATCCTCAACCCTCCATGACTGTGGATTTCTATCTTCCCTACCAATTTTCATCCTACTGGTTGTTTCAGGTTGGAGTTGATACATAACTCAACTGCCCAAAGGTCCAGGGGAACAGTGCCCAGCAGGGTCCAAGCTAAGTGTGATACTTTTCCTCATTGCCATCGGCACACTGGTGACCTTTGTCAGGCCAGTAGTCACCCCTGCGCTGCTACATTGATGACTTTTGTGTTTGGTATCTCTCTCAGTCTGTAGTGCTTTCCTACGGCTTCCAGTTCTCTCCAGCAAAAATACGAGTCTTACATTTCTGTCATTGTATACCACATTCCATCCTGACCCAGAACTCTACAAAACTCTACTTGGCCACACAGACACTTGGAAGTTACTGCACAGTCTTGATTTTTGTGATAACCTTTCTGTAAAAAGCTGACATAGCTGCACCACATTTGTCGGTTAAACATATGCTCTCTGCTTCCTTGCCCACACTACTTGGGGTGCGGATCGCATTGCACTATTACATGCTTACTGGGCCTTGGTTTTGTCTCTATTGGATTAAGTTTGCAGGTTTTCAATTGGATTGTGGTTTGACAGGCTTTTGGCTCAGCATTACCTTAAGTTTTGAAATTATTGGACTCAGTCTGTCATCATGAGATACGACTGGCCACATGTGCCATCATTACTCCTGTAGTCTCCTTGCCAAAGTGGGGAACTTACCCATTCAGTTCTGACTATACCAACTCTAATTTACTTAACCAATCACTATCTGACTCTTTCCTAATAATGCAAATTATCGAGTCCTTTTTACATACAAGGGGCATCTGCTCTCAGGTTGGATTACCAGTCCAAATTCACCTTGAGGCCTCCCACCGGAACCTCTTCCTAACTCACTTAGAATGTGCTCCTAGTATTTCAATTTCTCCCCGCCCCCTCTCCCCCATGACTTCTTGGCATCTGTTCTTAAGGAGTATCATGTTGCTACCATCACTTACACTGATGGCAAGGATAGGATGGGGTATACATCTACATATCTTGCCAGTCAGGAGCAAATTTTCACTCTGCTGCAGTGTGTGCACTGGTGAAACTTCGTGGCAGATTATGTTGTGACGCGCCGATCATTCAAAGTGCCGCCACGCAATTACGCGTGTCCTCTACATGCGGCGCTGTCTGCCAGCCATGCAGCAGCCACGCCACCTAAGCGGCCAGCCAGCCAGCAGCCGCTAGATTTGGACTCAGTGCAGATTTGACCATTACTGTGTACACATGCCTTACGTGGTCTACTCGCTCTGTGACTTACACGTATTGTCGTCGTCTTTTGAAATATAAGTGTTCAACTTGACGTTATAACAATTGGTGACGAGGTAGTGGATTTTTCCTTTTCATCATTGACCCACAAGTTTCCATGGCTACTTTAGAGCAACTATTGCAAGGTCTCATTGAACTGCAAACGCTTCTCATGTTGGCAATTCGCGATTTTGTTGCGGCATCCAATGTGGGGCATTTCTCGTCGTTGTCTATACCTCCTTTTCCTCCTTACGGCGAGACAGTGGAAGACTGGTCTGATTACGATAAACGTCTTCAACAGCACTTTGTGGTATTTCATGTCACGGACGAACAAACATGTAAGTCTCTGTTCCTTTCATGGATTTCACCTCAAATGTATCGATTGTTGTTGCAATTGGCTCCTTTGAAAGATCCAGTGTCTTTGTCTTTTGCTGAAATGTGCTCACTTCTGTCTGTATATTTTCATAAGCAAACATATGTGGTAGCCTCTTGTGTTGCCTTTTATCAGTGTCAAAAACAACCAAATCAATCCTATCGCGCTTGGGCTGCTGAACTTCATGGCCTCTGTAGAAAGTGTCAATTTGTTACTGACGTTCACAAAGAATCCTATGCTGATTCCATGGTACGGGATGCTATTATCCGGTCGGCGCCCGACAAAGAAGTGTGGAAACTTGCCCTTCAGTTGGCAAATCTGACTCTCGATGAAGTCCTATCCATCGTGCAATCTTTTGAAATTTCTCACGCCGCTGGAGCGCAAATAGAGGCGTGGGGTGGCGTCGGGGAAATACAACCTCTGTGTGCTGTTGACGAAGGGTGTGGCATGTCTCCACCGGCCGACGTGGCTGCAGTACGCTCCCGAGCGCAGCCTCGGCCTAGCCGTACACAAACCTCTAAGAAACTGCAGCAAAACCCCTGGCAACTTCCTTCATGTCCGCGGTGTTATGTGATGTTTTACAAAACATTCACGGGAGGATTGTCCCCAACGTTGGGCCGTGTGTCACAACTGCAAAAAGAAGGGTCATGTGTCATCCGTTTGCAAATCCGACCGCATACATAATGTTCATGAACATGACGTTGATTCTGATTCTGTGTTGTCTGTCAATTGTACTTCTTCCCTTTCAGGGAAGTTATTCCTCACGGTCCAAATACTTGGTCAAGATGTTCGCATGCAGGGTGGATACTGGTTCTGCCTCCACTATCATCAATTCTCAGACGTATCTTCAGTTGGGTTCTCCAACCCTATCACCTGTCACTAGGCAATTACGGACGTACAATAAACAGAAGATTTCTCTCTTGGGACAATTTGATGCTGAGGTATCTTAAAAATCCGTGATTCGCACTGTTCCCATATTTGTGGTCGACCATAGTAATGCGGAAAATCTTTTTGCTTTCAATGCCTTTCGCGTTTTCGGGTTCTCCATAGATGACTCTGTCAATATCGTTTCTGATGCCATTCCTTATGCCCAATTTTATTCCTTGTCGACAACATTTTCGTCCCTTTTTTCTCCTGGGTTAGGCCGTGCAAACGATTTTGAAGCTATCGCTCTCAAACCCACCGCTCGGCTTAAGTATTTTCAGGCTCAGCCCATTCCTGTGGTCCTCCGTGATCGGGTAAAACGGGAGCTGGCTTGTCTCACTGCTTCGGGGGTCTTGCTTCCTGTCCCTTCCAGTGAGTGGTTCTCTCCTGTCATTTTTGTTGCTAAGCCCAATGGTGATATTTGTCTCTGTGGTGATTTCAAAGCCACTGTAAATGCTCAATGCCTCATCGACACTTACCCTATGCCTTAACCTGAAGAATTGTTCACTAAACTTGCTGGAGGGGAGAATTTTTCTAAACTTGACCTGTCCGAAGCTTATCATGAACTTCCTCTCGACGCTGCTTCCTGGCAGTTTCTGGTCCGTAACACGCCTTTCAGCCTCTATCAATACCAACGATTGCCATTCGGGGTTGCCAGCCCCCCTGCTCTCTTTCAGTGATTCTTGGAACAATTATTGCTCCCTGTCCCTGAGTGTATCAATTACATGGACGACATTGTTGTCACTGGCTCCACCACTGAGGAACATCTGCAGAATATCCGTACACTTTTTCATGTCTTACAGACTGCCGGTCTTAAGTGTAATCTTCATAAATCACATTTTTTTCTGGCATCTATCACGTACTTGGGGTTCCAACTCCCTCGGGATCGTATTCGTTCGATTCAGCAAACTGTCGCCGTCATCGAAGCCCTTCCTTGCCCTACATCTGTTAAGGAACTACAGGCCTTCTTGGGGAAAATAGCATACTATCACAGGTTTTTACTGTCTGCAGCTTCAGTGGCTCAGCCGTTGCATCGCCTGTTGCATAAAAACATGACTTTTCACTGGTCCGCGTCATGCGATGCAGCTTTCCAGAAATTGAAGACTATGCTGAAACAGGCCCCGTGCCTGGCTACTTATCAACCTGGCCAACATCTCATTCTTGCCACGGACACCTCTCAATACGGGGTTGGTGCAGTCCTTGCGCATCATTTTTCTGATGGTTCTGAACAACCCATTGCTTACGCCTCCAAAACGCTCACAGATGCCCAACGAAAATATTCTCAAATTGAAAAAGAAGCTTTGGCCATTATTTATGCTCTTCATAAGTTTGGTGTTTTTCTTTATGGATCCAAATTTCATCTTGTTACGGACCACAAACCACTTGTTTCCTTGTTTCATCCATCAACGTCACTTCCCAACAAGGCTGCACATTGCCTCCAGCGTTGGGCTCTTTACTTGTATCGTTTCAATTATGAGATTCATTTCTGGCTAATGGCTCAACTTGTGAATGCTGATGCACTGTCTCGCCTTCCCATGGGTCCTGATCTGGCATTCAATAGGGACGAACTTTTGTGTTTCCACCTGGATGTTGCTGAGCAGTGGGTTGTGGACGGATTCCCCATCACTGGGGACTGGCTGGCGGCTGCTATGGGTTCTGACCCTACCCTCTCCTGGGTTTTGCGCTGTATTCAGAAGGGTTGGCCAGATCGCCCATCCGCTAAGACTTCTGATCTGTTGCGGAACTACTATGCTTTGCGCTACCACCTCACAGCTAGGGATTGTGTTATTCTTCTTTCCACCAAAAATGCTTCGCCGCGTGTTGTGGTACCTGCGTCTTTGCGTGCTTCGGTCTTGCGCCTCCTTCACCAGGGGCACTGGGGTGTCTTTCGCACAAAATCTCTGGCGCACCATCATGTGTACTGGCCTGACATCGACTCTGAAATCGCACACATGGTCACTGCCTGCAGCCCTTGTGCATCACAGGCTGCCGCACCGAAGCCATCTTTGTCACCGTGGCCTTCGCCTGAGAAGCCCTGGGAGCGCATTCATGCTGACTTATTGGCTACTCGTAATTGACACCTACTCTAACTTTCCTTTCATTGTCTGTTGCACGTCGCCTACCACCGCGGCAACCACAAGTTCTCTCGCCCGCATTTTTTCTTTGGAAGGCCTTCCCTCTACTCTTGTTACTGATAATGGTCCGCAATTTGCCTCTTCCGAATTTGCGGATTTTCGTGCTCGTCACGGCGTCATGTATGTCACGGTGTAATCTCCCCACGGAAAATTACCCTCTACCACGCAATAATTAATAATGGTCAACCAAATCATCCACATGTATTTACCTTTGAAAAGTATCTGATCAGATTTTGTAGTAATATATGCGCCAACAGCTCGTCGACGCCAAGGTATTTTTCTAGTACGTTTATTCTTTGGAACAACAGAGGTACAGAAATGTATGCTCCATGGTTATTATAGAGAGAGAAAGGAACAGCTTCGGAAGTACCGGTTGGAAGATTGTTGGATTGCTAAAGGAGATTTATTTACTCTTCTTCGCACTAAAGCGAGCTAGGAAAGTTTGTGCTGCTAGCGTGATAGATAAAGAGAAAGAAAAACCTGTAAAAGAAAATTACATGAGACTTGGAACCAACAGAAAACGGAGCATGTACGGAAATGGATTCAATATACAATTTTCCTCAGAAATAAGGTTTGTGACCATTTTATTCTAGAGTGAATGACGAATGAGTTCTCTGTCTGAACCATTGATGATTGTCTGGGCCCTGTAATTAATTGGGAAGTTTCAGCTGTGACGAAGAGAGCCTGCAATCTCTGAGTTTTTTGAAATCGTCCAAAAAGGCTTCGTCCACATCTGAAATTTTAGATCTGTCGTAAACTGAACGAATTGTTCAAACGATCGATTTTCCCAACTGAATGCAGCGCTTAATAATAATAACAAATGTAAAGATCTTTTCTAGCAAGCCAGCCGCTGAATATTAAGACGAAGGGCTCCACCAGAGATTCTACTAGGCTGATTTCACGTAAATAATATATTTAAACTGTACACAGATAAAGGACACAGAGAGAGAGAGAGAGAGAGAGAGAGAGAGAGAGAGAGAGAGAGAGAGTGAGTGAGAGAATCCTCCATTAGCATAATTGTTTCTCTGTCTTTTCACGGATCAGCCTAACTAGAAAACACGAAGCCCTGACTTTATTGTACCGATTTATGTGTGAGAGGGAAAGAGCGATAAAGGCGACAGATACACTTCTGTACAGACAAAACATTACACCAAGTTAGCGGCAAGCTGGATTCACATAGACTTTCATCATTTACAAAAGCAGAGTAGAATTCATTATAATGGCCAATCCGTGACAGGACACGTTTTTGGACGTTGTTAAAATAATTTTGTTCTCTGTTTCATGTGAACTACGACGAGACAACTTAACTTGGAAAAGAGAAGAAATACTCGCAGGCAAATTAAGTGGATCTACAAATAAAAGCAGCACGCTGGGCGCAGAAAAAAGGCCAGATCTATAATTTTTTATTAAAGCTTGCTAGTATTGAGGAAGTAGACGTAGATTTGAACATTTACTAATTGTGTTCATGCCAGACGTAGTTTGATTGACCTGCCCTAGTTGCATTTACCTGTATAAGTACTATAAGAAAGTAGCCACAGAAGTATTCTTGTGTGAAGGGAGATATATACATATTGACTGTAGAACATTTATATGGTTTTAACTAGGGCAATGTTTAAGATGAGTCAAGCAGAGCAGAGCAACACGCAACAGCCTTCAGCTGTGAGCACGGATAATAGTGATGTAGTAAGAAGTGTTGTAGAACCGATCGCTACAGATAGTGCAATAGAACGCCCGGTAGACACGGCTGGAGATGTAACAGCAAGTATGCAACATGGATTAGATCCATTAGTAATTATCATGAGACAGATGCAGATGATAACCGAGAGCACGAATAATATGAAAACCGACATTAATGCGAAGTTAGCCTCAGTTACTGAGGGACAAAATGATTTGAATGCGAAATTAGCCTCAGTTACTGAGGGGCAGGAAAATCTGAAAGCTGAGATTAAGCAGCAGTTACATGACAGTTTTTCCGAATTAGAGCAGCGGATAGAGGCGAAGACAAAGGAACTTAAAGATCAGGCCGAAGAGACGGAATGAAAATTAACTGCACAAATAGAATTGGTTAAAGCTCAATGTGAGGAATCTACTCAACGCGTACGTGTAGAAATGAAGGAGTATGTGGCTATTAAGATAGATACCGTACGGGAACAGGTGGAAATGGTTCCGCAATTAGTACAAAAGCAAGATGCCATGTCATGTGCAATTGCGCAACTTCCTGAATTGGCACGTACGCAGACGAACCTAAAGGAAAGTGTTGAACATCTGACCGAACGTCAAGACGTTATAGACCACCAAATTAATGTATTAACGGGTAAATTATCCGAAATCACATTAGAAAACAAAAGGCTAATGTGTGAAAACGTTGAGCAAAATGTTAAAGCAGCATTCCAGAGTCTATGCGGCAAACAGGAAGAGAATTTGTTTGCGAAAGGACTTGAGGAAGTGCGACAGCAGTTAGGTGCTGATTTCGAGCATTGGAAACAAACGATAGAAGAGTCGATACGCGTTTCACAACAAGGCTCAGAACAAATGAATACCGGCCAGCAGCAGAAGTTGGCAGCGTCTGTAGAGCCAGTTACTGCACATTCGCACACGATACCGACTTGTGTGAGTAACTCGAATATTAAATTGCCACGAGCTAGTTGTTCGCGTGAAGTTTTATCTGACGGAGATTACGAAAGCCTTTGCCATGCCGAAGAAAAAATGATAAAGCATAGGCAATTCCAGATTTTTAACACTGACAAAAGGGGGGTCCATCCGATTGTTTTTATCCGAAGTTTTAGAGGAGTGCTACCCAGAAATTGGTCGGAGTGGCAGAAAATCAGTTTCGTGACTGGGTATATACAAGGTTCGGGGGCGATCTGGGCCTCGGACATGACTTCTGTTTGCTCGACATATGATGATTTTGAGAAAGCGTTTTTAGCAAAATTCTGGTCAGAAGGGGTACAGGAACGCCTAAGGCAGGAGGTGCTCTACCCAGAGCCTTTCTCTTTTTCAAAAGGAAGCCTTAGGAAGTATTTTGAAAAATATATAAACAAAACTAGATATTGGGACAGACCTATGCCTTTGCCAGACATAATAAACATACTTAAGGCAAGATTACCAACTAACATCCGGAATCAATTAATTTATGGGAACGATAAAGACTTGGAGTCATTCCTCACGACGTTAGATCATATAGACATTATAGAAGAGAGCAACCAGAAGCCCGTAACAACAGTTTCCAATATAGGGAGATAGAACCTCCGCCAAATGGTAGGCAAGGGAACGCACAGAGATCGATAAATAGTGGAGAAACCCCTCAAAATCTCAATAATAATACCGGCAATAGTCTTGCGAGGGGCTATCCAAGGAACAACAGGAATGGGAAACGATACAATCCCGTATGGGGGAACGAAAGGAATTTCAGACCGCAAGCCTGGAACAATAACAGTAATAGAAAGTGGAATCAACCGGGGGGAATAGATTCAAATAACCAACATCAGTGGGGACGGACATCTACGAATCAACCGGTAATTCCCGAAGTGACGGACGATGTCAACCACCAGGCGAATAAAAATCCAACAAACTTGTAAGGACCCACTCGTGCCCCGGAGGAGCAGTCAACAATTGGTTGAGGGGCAACAGGATATGTGTAGCCATGCTAACGTATAATGATGGACGATTACTGGCAGATGAATTGACCAAGGACGTAGAACTCCAAGATGAGGATAAGGAACAGGTGGCAGTAGCCGAAGTGCAAGTCATTTTGGAGACTGTACCTATAGTGGCGGTTTTGGACACAGCTGCAACCACGAATGTTATTTCGGAGGCTCTATTCAACAAGATCAGAAATATAAGATGAGTACCAATTTTTCCAGTTCAAAATTGCAGAATAATAGGCGCCGTTGGGGCTAGATCGGCTAATGTAAAAGTGCAGTCACTACTTAGTGTAGAAGTTGGAAATGTAGCAATATTAAGCACATTCCTTGTTGTAAAAAATTTGGTGGTAGACTGCATTATAGGAGTCGACAGCCTATGTCAATACGGATGCAGAATAGATTTTAAAACAGGAAAAATTTGGTTAAATGTAAATAAACAAGAAATTGAGTTGGACTTGTTGAAAAAGGAAAGCCTTACCAGAAAATATAATAGTGGGATCAGTGTGCAAGTAATCAGAACTGCACAAAATTCTAAACAGCACGTAAATAATGAGTTCCAAGTCAAAGGAGACTTCGGTCAATTAGTGTATGAGAAGTTAAATGAATCCGACTGCATTATTGAAGAGCAGAAGAAGCAGCTCAAAGGATTATTATTAGTGTATGAAAACGTGTTTGACGAAAGGCCAGGAGTTATTAAGGGATACATATGCCATCCCTACGTTAAGCCACACGAAACGTATTGTAGAACTTTCTATCCTGTTCCCTGGAGGTTAAAGGCTCAAGTTCAAAAAGAAATAGATCACATGTTGAAATGGGGTTTGATCGAACCCTCTACAAGCCCATACTGCTCCCCATTGTTGGTCGTGCCAAAAGCAAATGGAACTGTGAGACTGGTACTCGACGCCAGGGAAGTAAATAAAATCATAATTCCAGTGAGAACACATCCGGAAAACATAGACGAACTGATACAATGGTTCCAGGATGTCCAATATTTGACGAGCATCGATTTTGCGGAGTTCGTATTGGCAGGTCAAGCTGGATGAGTTATCAAGGAAATATACAGCTTTCATTTATGCCGGAAGAAGTTACCAATTTACTGTAGTTCCTTTCTGACTCAACATTAGTGCTGGAATCTTTATAGCAGCTCTAGATTATGCTCTAGGCCCAGAACTAAGAAGCAGGATAACAGTATTTGTTGATGATATGCTTATTGCATCGAAGACCTGGGAGGAGCATATTACCTTACTGAGTCGGGTGTTGGACGTGTTCAAAACCATGGGAATAACTGCTAACCTATAGAAATCCCATTTTGCACTAAACAGAATCAAGTTCCTGGGGCATATAGTTGACGCAAAGGGAATTTTACCGACCAAGGAGAAGCTAATTGCGATTAGTAAGTTTCCAACACCGAGAAATAGGAGGCAATTAAAAGGGTTTATGGGTCTTGCCTCATTTTTTAGAAGATTTATAACGAATCAGGCCATGAATGCATTAGCTCTAAATAGTTTGCTGAAGAAGGATGTGCCCTGGCTCTGGACATTAGAGTGTCAAGAAGCATTTGAAGAGATAAAGAAGCAATTAGTAAATGCACCGCTTTTGTACCATCCGGACGTGCAAGAGGAATTCTACTTGTCAACAGATTCGTCAAATGTGGGTCTTGGAGTGTGCCTTTTCCAAGTACGCAAGATAAATGGACAGCTTACCTTTTGTCCTATTGCGTTTGCTAGTCGTGTTTTGTCCAACTGTGAACGAACGTACACGATGACAGAATTAGAGGCTCTTGCGGTCGTCTGGGGATTTAAAAAATTTCATTATTATTTATATGGGTCGAAGACTATCGTATATTGCAATCACCAATCATTAACGTTTTTACAAACGTGTAAACTGTTACACCCCAGGCTGGCTAGATGGACGCTCGCTCTGCAACAATACCAGTTTAAGATCGTACATGTCTCAGGGCAGCAAAACATTATTGCTGACGCTCTATCAAGGTCACCGCAGGGTTTAACAAAAGAGATTGAAGTAAATAATTCCTCAGAATTCCCTGTATTGCTGCTGCAGGAAAATCCATTTAAGACGTACTACGTCAATTTGTGTGTGCATATGGCCCAGTTACAGAAAAAGGATGCTCAATGGGGAAGTGTCATTCAAAGGTTACAACAGCAACCTTCGGATCAGATGGCAAACTATTACAAGCTGGTAAATGGCGTATTATTTTTCCGCTGTGGAAGGCCAAACAAAGTCCGTTGGTGTGTTTGTATACCTGAGGCACAAATAGAGAAACTTGTATGGTTCACTCATTTAACCTGGGGACATTTCGGTGCGACAAAATGTACAGACAAAATAAGTGGGTACTGTTATTTTCCCAACATAAAGCGCAGAGTGCATGAGGTCTTAAAGAGATGCATAATATGTCAAAAAACAAAGCCGGATTCAAAAGGGACTAAGCACCCATTATGCTCAATATTAGTACAAGAACCAAAAGAATTAATTTCATGCGATCTGTGTGGACCGTTACCTATTTCAAGAGGTGGTGTTAAATATGTGTTGGCATTTCTCGATGTGTGTACGAAATACGTAAAGCTATACCCGATAAAGGCGGCTACAGCCAAAGTAATTGTATTAAGATTGATAAGGGATTATCTTCCACATGTTGGTACACCTAAGGCGATCATAACAGACAATGCTAAAATATTCACGGGACTCCGATGGAAGCAGACTTTGTCTCAAGTCGGTGTGAAACATATACTAACATCATTTTACCACCCACAAGGCAATTTGGTTGAGAGGATTTTTAGAGAATTCAGTCGATTTATGAGGACGTATTGCCATAATAAGCAAACTGCGTGGGCAAATTATGTGGAAGAGTTTGAGCAGATATACAATAACATGCCCCACTCCTCAACTGGATATACACCTTGTGAATTGATGTTCGGAGCAAAAGAGGAAAACTTCTGGACTGACCATATCCCCAAAACTCAGGAAACTGAGATGCCTTGGGAAGAAAAAATAAGACAAGCTATCATAAATATGACGAAAAAGGCTGATCAAAGAAAACAACGATATGACAAATTAATCAAAAGGGTACAGACATACCATGTCGGAGAGAAGGTACTAGTTAAACGACATACCAAATCATCCGTAATAAAGAAAAGTATAAAGAAATGGGAGTTACTATATACTGGACCATACATTATCCTACAAATTCCGAATCTGGGGGCTTATCTGCTAGCATACCCTGGATCGAACAAAATAAAAGGGTTATTTTCTCATAACGACTTAAAAAAGTATAATGAAGATTAGAAGATGGGGAGGAATGGTGTTCCGAGTGACAGAAATGAACGCTCGTAAAAAACATAACAATAAACTGTGTGTGTAGTGATAGAAACATTTAAATTGAAATAGTTAATCAGTGACATAGAGTATAGAAATAGTGACTAACTATTATTATCGAGTGTTGTAAAGAAGATAGTGGAGATAGGCTTCACCTGTGGTTTGGGTGAACATAGAACTTTAGCATTGCTAATGTCATCAAGAATGATTAAGGATCTAACTGACCTTCAAGAAGAATGAAATGTTTCCCGCAAATGACGCGGAATAATCAAAAGAGGTTCCGAGTGAATATTCATATATAATCTCATGTGAACGCTTACATGTGTAAACGTGTGAAGGGATGTGTTGTGGTAGTGAATCGTGAGTGACGGTTAACGCCGCAAAGATAATTTCCCGCGCAAAACAGTTGACGTCGGCGCGAGAATTAAAATCGATATAGACGATACAGATATGCTTTGTAAGAGACTCGCACCAAATGCGAGGATAAACTGATTCATGTTGAACTCTAAAAGGAATAGGTGTTATAATTAGAAGTTAAGAGTTTTTAATTTATTAATGAATGATTAAAGAAAGTAATATTCATAGATTCAGTAGTAATTTAATGGTTCGTGTTCGTTTGGGAATTTTGTGTGAAAAATCCATTTCCATATATGAGCATGGATGAACACCGTATGAATCAGAGAGTAATTGAAAGAAGCGAATCCGCATTCCTCAATGCTAATAACTTTTACATTTCAGCACTCAAGCGAAGAAATATATGTATTTAGAACAAAAAGTTTTGAGTATAGCTAAATTATATGACTTATCAAGGAAATATGGATGATGTCTTGGTATAAAATGAACTACACTTTCCATTATTCGATGATTTGAATCCAAAATCTATAGTAAGTTACATGAATCCTTTAAATTACGAAGAACAAATCAGTGATAGAAAATGTGTTAGAACTTTTGGACTTATAAGCACAAGTGGGGAGGCAAAGTCAAAAGGAGTATTCAAAAGGGAGTAAATCGGACGATGCTTTTGGTAACATCATTAGTTAATGGTTGAATTCCTTGAAGTATGTCGTAACAAAAAGGATCCATGAAGCCATAAGGATTTTGCTTTCAAAAAGGAGAATCTTGGACGGTGCAACCTAATCAGTTCTCATTTTGCTTTCAAAAAGGAGAATCTTGGACGGTGCAACCTAATCAGTTCTCTTACAGGAAGAGTTTTCCTTTTGGTCATTGCTAATTCTTTTGGAATGAATGTTGCATGTGAATTCGAGTATCCCTGTTCCTTCTACTCTTCCCATTGTGGGCCGCGTAGGAGATCAACTACAGAGGGGGCCGCGTAGAAGACCGACTACAAATGTGGACGTCGGGGACATGCAAGACCCGGGGGAGTTTAGCACCGCAAGATATTGTACCAGGAGCAAGATTGTAAAACGAGAATTCACGTTATTTATTGTAAAACGTTTTTTTTGCTAGAGGCACAAACCACTCTTCTCCAAATCGTGATACAAATTGATCCCTGTCTTTCCTTTAGAGATCTATTTCAAAATTATTTTTTTTTTTTCTTCTATAGGCTTTCCTATCTTCTATGTACCGTAGGCTGGGGGTCTAGGCTTAAGAGGTTTTCCAAGGTTTCCCTGCTTAAGAAAGTTCCCGAATGGGTAGACCCTGACATCAGTTCATGAAAGATCATCTTCCTTGGTTGTGCACAGCAAATATAACACCTAGATGCACGTAAAAGCAATACAGCCGCGGTACCGGTCTCTTCATTTCTTCTGTCTTCAACATTTCTTTTCTTCGTCTGTCTCAAATATAATATTCTTTTTCAGTCGGAGGACTGAGAATCATCACTTCCGGGTTATCCACGCTAATAGATAGCTCGCAAAGTGTGTTCGGTGAATCAAAATTGAGCTCACAAACTTCGCTCGCTGCGAGGGGCATTGTAATCTCCCCACGGAAAATTACCCTCTACCACGCAATAATTAATAATGGTCAACCAAATCATCCACATGTATTTACGTTTGAAAAGTATCTGATCAGATTTTGTAGTAATATATGCGCCAACAGCTCGTCGACGCCAAGGTATTTTTCTAGTACGTTTATTCTTTGGAACAACAGAGGTACAGAAATGTATGCTCCATGGTTATTATAGAGAGAAAGAGAGGAACAGCTTCGGAAGTATCGGTTGGAAGATTGTCGGATTGCTAAAGGAGATTTATTTACTCTTCTTCGCACTAAAGCGAGCTAGGAAAGTTTGTGCTGCTAGCGTGATAGATAAAGAGAAAGAAAAACCTGTAAAAGAAAATTACATGAGACTTGGAACCAACAGAAAACGGAACATGTACGGAAATGGATTCAATATACAATTTTCCTCAGAAATAAGGTTTGTGACCATTTTATTCTAGAGTGAATGACGAATGAGTTCTCTGTCTGAACCATTGATGATTGTCTGGGCCCTGTAATTAATTGGGAAGTTTCAGCTGTGACGAAGAGAGCCTGCAATCTCTGAGTTTTTTGAAATCGTCCAAAAAGGCTTCGTCCACATCTGAAATTTTAGATCTGTCGTAAACTGAACGAATTGTTCAAACGATCGATTTTCCCAACTGAATGCAGTGCTTAATAATAATAACAAATGTAAAGATCTTTTCTAGCAAGCCAGCCGCTGAATATTAAGACGAAGGGCTCCACCAGAGATTCTACTAGGCTGATTTCACGTAAATAATATATTTAAACTGTACACAGATAAAGGACAGAGAGAGAGAGAGAGAGAGAGAGAGAGAGAGAGAGAGAGAGAGAGAGAGAGAGAGAGAGAGAGAGAGAGAGAGAATCCTCCATTAGCATAATTGTTTCTCTGTCTTTTCACGGATCAGCCTAACTAGAAAACACGAAGCCCTGACTTTATTGTACTGATTTATGTGTGAGAGGGAAAGAGCGATAAAGGCGACAGATACACTTCTGTACAGACAAAACATTACACCAAGTTAGCGGCAAGCTGGATTCACATAGACTTTCATCATTTACAAAAGCAGAGTAGAATTCATTATAACGGTCCCTCCGTTCCACCCGCAATGCAACGGTGAGGCTGAATGACTGGTCCGCACATTTAAGGCTCAGATGAGGAAACTCCTGACTTCTTCTACTGCTGATGATGCGCTTCTCCAATTTCTGGCTTGTTACTGTTTCACCCCCATGGGCGACCACAACCCGGCTGAGCTCTTACATGGCCGACAGCTCCGCTCACTACTTCATCTTCTCCGGCCTTCCACCTCACGGCCGCGGGTGCCGTCGCTTGGCCGGTTCACCGCCGACGACCTTGTATGGGTACGGGGATATGGCAGGCGGCCAAAATGGAGTCCGGACTGCATCTTATGACATCGTGTCCGACGCCTGTATGAAATCCAGACGGACACGGGTGTTGCAGTGCGTCATTCGGACTAGCTTTGGCCTTGGGTGCAGGCAATGCCTGTTCCGGATGCCGCTACACCACCTTCGGTTCTACCTGACGCTCGGGATCTTGGCATCCCTCATTACTCACAACGCCGCCCTCTCACCGTCATCTCAGTGCCAGCACAATAACGGACGCCACCAGGAGACGTGCCCATGCAGGAACCGGATGACCATCATCTGTCGGAGCAACTCTACTCGCCTCCTTCTCCTGCGGACGCCGACACATTGCCCATGTCTCCTGTTATATCAACTGGACTTGCCGCAATGGGCAGGTTGGTGCATGGGGCCCCAGCAGGTTCGACCACTATGTCTCCTGTCATCTCGACCCGTTATCATCGGGGACACTTCCGTCCATACGGGAAGCCTCCTCCTCGAGACTTCACGGCCAGTCAAACAACGTCTATGGACGTTAGCCATCTACAGGCCACCTCCATCAAGACCAGTGCAAAAATTTCATAGGGGGGAAAAGTGTTGTGACGCGCCGATCATTGAAAGTGCCGCCGCGCAATTACGTGCGTCCTCTACATGCGGCGCTGTCTGCCAGCCATGCAGCAGCCGCGCCACCTAAGCGGCCAGCCAGCCAGCGGCTGCTAGACTTGGACTCAGTGCAGATTTGACCATTACTGTGTACACATGCCTTATGTGGTCTTCTCACTCTGTGACTTACATGTACTGTGTCGTCTTTTGAAATATAAGTGTTGAACTTGACATTATAACAGATTAAAACTGTGTGCTGGACTGAGTATCAAACTTGGAACTTTTGCATTTCATGGGCAAGTGGTCTATCGACGGAGCTACCCAAGCATGACTTAATACCTGCCTTCACAGCTTTACTTCCACCAGTAGAACACTTGCCTGCAAAAGGCAAAGAGCCAGAGTTTGAGTCTTGGACTGGCACACAGTTTTAATGTGCCGGGAAGTTTCAACAACATTTGTTGCTGGGAACATGTTGTGTTTTTATGGTGGAGCTGATAGCCATTGACAGAGTCTTATGTTTTATTCAACAGGCTATCCTCAATTAATTTATAGTGACTCAATGAGCAGTGTCCAGGCCACTGATCGATGCTACTCTTGTCATCCTGTGATCTGGCTCCCAAGTCATATTGGTATCCTGGGGAATGAACTGGTATACCGGTTATTTGCCCACCATTTGCTTTGACAATCCCAGCTATGGATTTGTGGGTGTAAATAAGACCTCTCCTCACACAAAATGGAACAACAGTTGTTAGGCTACTGTCTCCTCTAAAGATCCCAACACTATCAAAGACAATATTGCTGCATGGCTCTCCTTCTTCCATTCCTCCCGGAAGGAATCCACCAACCTATATCACATCCACATCAGTCACCCATAGTTTTATATTATTTAATGAGGCACCTCTACATTGTGGTAGCAGAGCCTAAAAGACAGTGGTAGAATGCCCCATTCTTCTGAATGTCCATGCTAAGCATGGCTGTAATACTGTGGACAACCCATGCACATTTGAACTGGTTATTCACTTTTTCCACGAAAGTGGTTTTTATTTTGAGAAATAAAATTTTAAACTACTTTTGGGGTGGGGGAAAGGTGGTTGGGTTCGGATTGTCACCCGCTGTGTGCTGGGTCTCAAGGACCCTTGTTCTTAACCTTTTTTGCCAGCTGACTGGGTCATCCCTCTTTTACACTGTTGTAATTGCTTTTAGATGTGGTTAGTCCTTTTTTATGCCACACCATATTTTCTGGCAGGGGTAGCACTTGTATGAATAATGGGCGCTGTTCCCTTCTTTAACACTTTGAGTACAATGGATTGAGGACTGGGTGGCTATGGTAGGGATGCCTCCCATTGCATGCAGAGCCCCAAATGACACTCGCCTGGCCCTAACCACTGATGTATCTAATCTCACCTTATTTTATTGACCCTAGCTGCTTATTTATTTGATTATTTCTCTCATCTTATTTTATTATTGAGAGTCCAACTGATGTCCTTTACATGTTTAGCTTCCTCACTTTTACAGTCACCCCAATCTCCTGGCTGAAGGCATTGTTTACTCTGGGACTGGCTTTGCAGGTTGGTGGGAGGTCATATGCTTGTGGGATTACTCTCACTATAGTTTTCCCCTGGGGGAGCCCTGTCTGTTCTTTGTTCTACATACTGGCTTGACCCATATACTTTTACAGTCCTTTAAATTATTTCTCAGCTCTGGCATCAGTATTGCTTTCAGTGCCTTGCTTTTACCACTCTTTCATGTTTTTATAATTCCATCAAATTTCTGGCTGACTCCAGATGAACTATCTCTTGGCTGGGGAACTGATGGCCTTTAAGCTTAATCCCTCACCAACTAACCAACTTCTTGGTGTAATTTTTGGAATGTTTGCTTTATGCTACCTACAGTCAAAACTGCGGTGGCAGAGTGCCTCCACTATACCTGAGCTAAAAAAAGGAAATCAGTGCTAAATGCTCTCCATGCACCCAGAAGTGCAAGCTACAGACAGAAGTGTCAGAATTTTGCTAAAAGAAGTGGCAGAATGATGCTATTGGCTGGAGTGTCAAGTTGTACACTGCCCCTTTCCAATGTGCACTGATCTGCCATCAGTCTTCTTACTGCCACACCACTGACATTAGGAGACAATGTGGTTCAGTGCTGTGAGTGTGCTGTTTATACTGTCAAACATTCTTTATACGTATTGAGAATAATGGCAATCATGTTACACTATCTCGCAGAACTGATATCTTTGTTTCTGAAGATGACATGGAAATGTTTCATGCTAATGAGATATTTGTAAGAATTCAAAATGTGCCCATAATGTCAATACTGTTTAAGTGTGGAATAGCTTGAAACATGTTTGGGAATCATGTGAATAGAGAGTATCTGGCCATTCACTTGCATGCACAATTTGTGGAATATCATGTATAAAAATTAACAAAATTGCAGTTGTCAACAGGAATTCTGAAAGGAGTACAAACTAGTGGGTACAAAAATAGTAGTAGTTTCAGGTTAAATTCTCAACTTATGAAACATGTGATAACGTAGTGGAACTAGCTAAGCTGAACTAAATATATGTGTAGTAGTAAAACACCTGGTTAGCCACAATCATCTGTAATTCTATACCATAAATTTTGCTGTCTAGAGGAAGTTGATCACATTCAGAACTATGTTAAACCCCACCCCAAGATGTAGACATTGCAGGAGTGATTTGATATTGGTTTGCAGAGCAAACAGTAAACACTCGACATTCAATGACAAGACCAGTAGTTAGTGTTGGCACATGGCAAAATTGTCTGTGGCCACAAACTAGAATGAAATTACAACTATGGGCTCACTGAGTACCCATAAATTGTACATGAAATCAGTTCATACACAAAAGCCAGTGAAACATAAACTAAAGATTAGTATTTTATACATCTTCAGCAACTCTAGTTGTGTACATCGAAATAATCAGCAACCAGTTGCATAAAAGAATTTTTATTTCCCTCGCAGATTTTAGACACTTCCGCTTTGCACCCTTCATCAGAAGGCAGTACTGAAAAATACACCGTAAATAAGTAGAAGTTAGATAATAACATTAAAATTAAGGATGAAAAGTTTAAACAATTTAAAAAATTTAAAGATAAAAAATGGTACATACTTATAACTGTCAACAATAAGGTGCATGCAGCATATTGCTATGGTCCTTAAACAAAAAAAAAAAACAAAAAAAAATGGTCCTTAAAAAAAAAAGCAATAAGTAGTATAATAATGAACCCATTGATACAAAAGGAGCTTGTAAATGGTTACATGTGGCACATAGAACCTATACAAAATGGTATAAAGAAGCCAAACAACAAACTCAAACTTCATGCCAGCACTAGAGCTAATCAGTTCATGACATGCATATCTTCAGGTGTGTCTCAGGGTGGGGGTAAAAGTGTGATAAAGTAATAAAACAAAATCTTACACAACTATAGTTTTCATAAGGCATAAAGGAAAAATCTAAGTTCACATAAGCAGCATAAGTAATATATAAAAACCATTATGTTACTTAGTGTGCTGTTTATGTGAGCTTACAAAACTGTTAGGTTTATATATATATTATTTATCATGCTGCTTACGCAAACTTAAGTTTTTTGTTTAGGCCTAATGATAACTGCAGTTGTTTAAGATTTTGTTTTGTTGCTGTATCTTACATTTACTCCTAGCCATAGACCAAACTTAAGATATGCATGCCATTAGCTGATCCCAGTTCTGGTATGATGTCTGCATTTGCATGGCTTCTTTATGCCATTTTTGTACAGGCACTGTGAACCACATTTAAGCGTTTGCAAGCTCTTTTTGTATTAATGATTCATTATTGTATTACTTATTACTCTTTTTTTAGGACTACAGCAATATGCTGCATGCACCTTATTGTTGGCACTCACAAAGATTATGATAGTGACAAGTAATTTTAATATTATTATCTAACTTCTACTTATTTGTGATATATTTTTCTGTGCAGCCTTCTGAAGAAGAGCACTAAGTGCCTGACATTGGTTAGGGAAATTAAATTTCTTTTATGCAAGTGGTTGCTGATTATTTCAATATAGAAAACTAAGATTAAAATGTGTCAGATAAAAGCGATTCATAGAGCCATGATGATGCAAGAACTCAGAAGAGATGGATCTCCACATACTGGACACACACAAGTTGAGTTCAAGAAATGGGACACTGTCCTACATGTTGGTTAAGTTGTAAGCCATCATCCAGTGGTCGCAATTGTGGTGCTGGATAAGAGCTTGTGTATGACAAATATAAAACAACCATATGCCAAACCTAGTGGTGATAAAAGTAAGGAGTAACTTTGGAAAATTCTTCATAACTAATCAATATATTCAATACTGTCAAAAGATTCAACAATATAAAGAAAAGTTACTGCAGTAATACTGGGCCAATATTACAGACACCTCCTGATGGCTGCTACTATGAAATCTGTATTGGAACACAGTAGAGTAACTGATAAGAAGATTCTGCCTTCAGAATGCTAAACAAAAACTCTGATTTCACATCATGAATAGACTTCTCATCCATAATTACAAAGGCACAGCAACAAAATATAAATAGCAATCATGCAACGTGGAAACTCATTTGAACACTTTGCAGACGGGAAGAATTACAGTGGGTGTTCTAAATCAGACCACATTCTCATGTACTTCACGATAATAGACACTGGCGCAGGCTTAGATGATAACATGCAGCTGAAGCAAATACACAGTTTACACAATGTGAATTTGAAATTTTTAAAGGGGGATTCAGCACAGTCATTACAAGGTAGTGTATGTGACATTGACAGCAAAGAAAATGAAATTATGCAGGTATTACACATTATGTTAGTCAGTGTGATTCCAACATCCATCAAAGATTCAAAAGGAATTAATATTATATGGACATCTGCCCTGCAGCCTGTAAGGTACAAAAAAGACAGACAAGAATATACCAGAGATTGATGGGAGAAAGAAACTAAGAAAAGAAGTCTGCATGACCACAGAATAATTAAATAGGAATATAAAGAGCTGTTACACAAAACAAAAGTTTAAAAATGGGAGATATATGTTACAGACTAAATGACAGCAGAATCAGATAGAGCTATAGCAGAAGTGTTGCAGCAGTTGGTTCACAACATTATTCCATATTGGACATCATTATCAAATTAATCACTTTTGCAGCAGCAAGTTTCTCAGAATCTGGAAGACCTAAAATGTCATTGTATTACAAAAAGGAGGAAGAAAGAATTTTGAGAGAGCCAAATTGTTGCAGGCCAATTTGCTTGATAAATGTTCTGACTACAATCATGGGTTAATCCGGGACAACCATCAACGTCAACTGCAAAACCAGATCAATTTGGCAAGAAGACAATGCTCTATGTTTGGTGGGATCAGAAAGGTGTGGTGTATCATGAGCTTCTAAAACCCGGTGAAACTGTGGATACTAATTGCTACAGACAATAAATGATCAATTTGAACTATACATTGATCGGAAAAAGACCAGAATGGGCCAGAAGACACGGCAAAGTAATTTTTTTACACGACAATGCACCTGCACACAAAGCAAAACTGGTTCAGGGTACAATCGAAACACTTGGCTGGGAGCTGCTACCACACCCGCCATATTCACCAGACTTGGCTCCTTCCAACTAACATTTGTTATCATCAATGGGACACGTATTGGCTGAGGAACACTTCGATTCCTACGAAGAAGTCGAAAATTGGGTGTCTGGTTGGTTTGCTTGAAAAGATGAACATTTCTATTGGCATGGTGTCCACAAATTGCCGGAAAGGTGGTCAAAATGTATAGAAAGCAATGATCAGTACTTTGAATAAAATGTTTTTACTTTTCAATTCAAAATTAGGGTTTCATTTTCACAAAAAAAGACTCATTTCATACCGGTACACCTGGTAAACAGGTAGAATATACCACTCTGGTCAGCAATGACTATATAAGACAAGGAGTTTCTGGCACAGTTGTGAGATTGGTTACTGCTGCTACAATGACAAGTTATCAAGATTTAAGTGAATTTGAATGTGGTGTTATAATCAGTGTACGAGTGATGGGACACAGATCTATGAAGTAGTGATAAAGTGGGGATTTTCTCGTACAACCATTTCACAAGTACACCATGAATATCAGGAATCTGATAAAACATCAAACCTCTGACATCACCACAGCCAGAAAAAGATCCTGCAAGAACAGGACCAACAACAACTGAAGAGAATAGTTCAGCATGACAGAAGTGCAGCCCTTCTGCAAATTGCTGCACATTTCAATACTGGGCCATTAACAAGTGTCAGTGTGTGAACCATTCAACAAAACATCATCTATAAGGGCTTTTGGAGCCGAAGGCCTGCTTGTGTGTCCTTGATGACCAGATGACACAAAGCTTCACAACTTGCCTGGGTTCATCAACACTGACATTGGACTGTTGATGACTGGAAACATGTTGCCTGGTCGGACGAGTCTCATTTAAAATTGTATTGAGTGGATGGATGTGTACGGATATGGAGACCACCTCAAGAATCCATGGACTCTGCATTTCAGCAGGGGACTGTTTATAAGCTGGTGGAGGCTCTGTAATTGTTTGGGGCATGTGCAGTTGGAACCCTTGACACATATAGATACGGCTCTGAAAGGTGACACATACGTAAGCATTATGTCTGATCACCTGCGTCCATTCATGTCCACTGTGCATTCCAATGGACTTGGGCAATTCCAAGAGGATAATGCGACACCCCTCACATCCAAAATTGCTACAGAGTGGCTCCAGGAACACTCTTCTGAGTTTAAACACTTCCACTGGCCACCAAACTCCCCAGACACAAACATTATTGAGCATATCGTGGATGCCATGCAGTGTGCCATTCAGAAGAGATCTACACCCCCGCACACTCTTATAGATTTATGGGCAGCCCTGCAGGATTCATGGTGTCAGTTACCTCCAGCACTACTTTTTCTCAGTCCCAAGACAGATATAAAGCAT
Source organism: Schistocerca americana (assembly GCF_021461395.2). Lineage (NCBI taxonomy): Eukaryota > Metazoa > Arthropoda > Insecta > Orthoptera > Acrididae > Schistocerca > Schistocerca americana. Next base: position 134,925,206 of record NC_060121.1, read on the forward strand.
CTTTAATTGGTGACTTGCTTTTCAAGAGGCCGTTTGCTCATGACAACCCACCGTGCATTCAGGGAACACTTTAATATCGTGCCTGCAGGTCATGTTCCTGATTGAAAATTGATAATTACTTGGGTGGACACATTTATGGATACCAATAGTGTGCTGAAAAAGAAACAGGGCCTTCAGGACCCACAATTACACCAGAAAATGTCGAGAAAGTAAGGCTGGTGGTATTGAATTCTCCCTGCAATCTGCCCACAAACATGCAGTTCCTCTTGCAGTTTCTGACCATACACTGTGATTAATTCTTCATGAAATCTTGAAATATCATCCATAAAAGCTGGCAATGGTGTGCACATGTAATTCATGTGATATTGTTTATGAAAACAATTGATCGAAAACCTTCCTCGTGATGCCCTTGTGTTCCTCACCAATGAGCACATTTTTGTTTGTCTGGATGTGTGAATAAACAAATTGGCTTAAAAGACTGGTGAGACTCATATCTGTATCTTGTTGGGACACACAGCCTGGACCCTTTTTGTGAATGTGGGCAAAATTATGTGTAGTTACTTGTATTATATAGAGAGTACCTTAAAATTTTTTAAAGATATTGTAATCTATACCAATTCTTTGTTGAAATTATGTAGTTTTGCCATGAAGCACAAAAACAGCATTCAAAAATGGAGAAGATGGTGGATCAACTGCAAAAGGAGCTGCACGAGTGCCGTGCTGCTGAGAAAGCAGAACGAACAAAACTGGCTGAGAGCAGACATTTGCTAGCAATGCAGCAGGATTCCATCAACAAGCTTCTGTCTGTGAAAGGTTAAATGACTTTGGTGACTATTATTACCTACGATAAATAAAGTGCTAAATAAGTACATGGGTTGTTCATAAATTAAGATCTCCAATGCTTTTTCACACAGTAAACATCATTTTATTGCAAAACCAATTACAGATTGGACTTTTAGCTATTTTTCAATGTTGTCTCCATCACGATTGATGTATTTTTGGAGATGCTCTGCAACCTTTTTCATACCTGTGTTGTACCACTCTCCCACTAACTCGTGCAGGAAGGAATGGACAGCTGCCTTTGATTTTCATCGCTTGAGAATTTCGTTCCCTCTAAGTGTTGTTTCAAGTTGGGGAAAACATAGTAGTCACTGGGAGCCAAATCAGGACTGTATGGAGGATGGTCAGTGATTTCCTACCCGACTTTGGCGATGAGATGGACATGACAGCAGTGTTGGCATGGTGCAAATGAACTCCCTTTATCAGCCGACCCCTCCTTTTGCTCTGTACAGCCCAGTGTAGCTTTGTTAATGTCTCACAGTACCTTGACGTGTTGACTGTTGTACCTCTTTCCAGGTGATTGATCAGCAGATGCCTTTCTTATCCCAGAATACTAAAGTCATCACCCTCCCCCATTGACCAGAACGCCGCCATTGTTTTGATAGTTCCTTAGTCTCTGGCATGAAGTAGTGGACCCAAGTCATGTTCCCAGTTACAGTTGAATCCAGAAATTCCTCAGCCTCTCCCCAGTAACAGCACGGCAACTTCTGAGCACTTTCGGTGCACTTACTTCCGTGTTCATCAGTGGGCATCTGCAGCACCCACCTGGCACACACTTTGTGATCCTTCCAATTGTCTGTCAAACTCTTGTCCATGTTACTCTTCGAGGTGTCCCCTATCAGTTCAGCAATCTCTTGCACAGTCACATGCCAATCTGCAATCAAAACTTCGGTGTCCTGAATGAGGGTCATCTTTAACTTCTGTCCAGCCATTTTTAAACCATATGAACCATTTGTAACACAGAGTATGGCTTAAGCACTTATGACTGTAGGCTTCCTGCATAATTTGTTGTGTCTCTGTAAAGGTTTTCTTGAATTTCATGCAAAATCTAATGCAGATGCATTGCTCCTCTAATTCTGCTATCTCGAAATTCACAAATTGTGCGACACAACATTCTACTCAATACAGCACAGAACAATAGCTAACACACATATAACAATGAAACTTCTGGCAGTTACACAATAAACACAGGAGTGTGTGGATGGATGCCAATTGCATTTCGCTCCAACATACCATTGTCGCGAAGTTATGAATGTTCCGGAATTTTTTGAACAGACCTCGTATACAGTCCCTGGTCTTGCTAACTCTTAGTTAACTGCTCATCATCATCATCATCATCATCATCATCATCATCATCATCATTGAAGACTGATTATGCCTTTCAGCGTTCAGTTTGGAGCATAGTCTCCCTTATAAAATTCCTCCATGATCCCCTATTCAGTGCTAACATTGGTGCCTCTTCTGATGTTAAGCCTATTACTTCAAAATCATTCTTAACCGAATCCAGGTACTTTCTCCTTGGTCTGCCCCGACTCCTCCTATCATCTACAGCTGAACCCATGAGTCTCTCGGGTAACCTTGCTTCTCCCATGCATGTAACATGACCCCACCATCTAAGCCTGTTCGCCCTGACTGCTACATCTATAGAGTTCATTCCCAGTTTTTCTTTGATTTCGTCATTGTGGACACCCTCCTGCCATTGTTCCCATCTACTAGTACCTGCAATCATCCTAGCTACTTTCATATCTGTAACCTCAACCTTATTGATAAGGTAACCTGAATCCACCTAGCTTTCGCTCCCATACAACAAAGTTGGTCGAAAGATTGAACGGTGCACAGATAACTTAGTCTTGGTACTGACTTCCTTCTTGCAGAAGAGAGTATATCGTAGCTGAGCGCTCACTGCATTAGCTTTGCTACACCTCACTTCCAGTTCTTTCACTATGTTGCCATCCTGTGAGAATATGCATCCTAAGTACTTGAAACCGTCCACCTATTCTAACTTTGTTCCTCGTATTTGGCACTCAATCCGTTTATCTCTCTTTCCCACTGACATTACTTTCGTTTTGGAGATGCTAATCTTCACACCATAGTCCTTACATTTCTGATCTAGCTCTGAAATATTACTTTGCAAACTTTCAATCGAATCTGCCATCACAACTAAGTCATCCGCATATGCAAGATTGCTTATTTTGTGTTCACATATCTTAATCTCACCCAGCCAGTCTATTGTTTTCAACATACGATCCATAAATAATATGAACAACAGTGGAGACAGGTTGCAGCCTTGTCTTACCCCTGAAACTACTCTGAACCATGAACTCAATTTACCGTCAACTCTAACTGCTGCCTGACTATCCATGTAAAGACCTTTAATTACTTGCAAAAGTTTGCCTCCTATTCCATAATCTCGTAGAACAGACAATAACTTCCTCCTAGGAACCCAGTCATATGCCTTTTCTAGATCTATAAAGCATAGATACAATTCTCTGTTCCACTCATAACACTTCTCCATTATTTGCCGTAAGCTAAAGATCTGGTCCTGACAACCTCTAAGAGGCCTAAACCCACACTGATTTTCATCCAATTGGTCCTCAACTAATACTCGCACTTTCCTTTCAACAGTACCTGAGAAGTTTTTACCCACAACGCTGATTAAAGAGATACCTCTGTAGTTGTTACAATCTTTTGTGTTTCCATGTTTAAAGATTGGTGTGATTACTGCTCTTGTCCAGTCTGATGGAACCTGTCCCGACTCCCAGGCCATTTCAGTTATCCTGTGTAGCCATTTAAGACCTGACATTCCACTGTATTTGATGAGTTCCGACTTAATTTCATCCACCCCAGCTGCTTTATTGTACTGCAATTTATTGACCATTTTCTCCACTTCCTCAAACGTGATCCTATTTCCATCATCATTCCTATCCCATTCTACCTCGAAATCTGAAACATTACTGATCGTATTTTCACCTAAATTGAGCAACTCTTCAAAATATTCCCTCCATCTGCCCAAGGCATCCACAGGATTCACCAGCAGTTTTCCTGACCTGTCCAAAATACTTGTCATTTCCTTCTTACCTCCCTTTCAAAGACTGCTAATTACACTCCAGAATGGTTTTCCAGCAGCTTGACCTAAAGTCTCCAACCTGTTTCCAAAGTCTTCCCAAGACTTCTTGGATGCTGCAATTATCTGTTTGGCTTTGTTTCTTTCTTCAACGTAACTTTCTCTGTCTACCTGAGTTCCAGTATGTAGCGATTTTTGATACGCCTTCTTTTTCCTTTTACAGGCTGCCTTGACTGTGTCATTCCACCAAGCAGTTTGCTTCATCCTACCTTTACACACTACTGTTCCAAGACATTCTTGAGCCACTTCTAGTACTTTGTCCCTGTACCTTGTCCATTCCTTTTCCAATGACTGTAATTGACTACATTCAACTAACTGGTACTTTTCTGAGATCGCTGTTATGTACTTGTGCCTGATTTCCTTATCCTGAAGTTTCTTCACTCTTATCCTCCTACATATGGACCTGACCTCCTGCACTTTCGGCCTCACAATACCAATTTCACTGCAGATTAAATAATGATCAGTGTCATCAAAGAATCCTCTGAATACACGTGTTTCCCTCACAGCCTTCCTGAATTCCTGATCTGTTATGATATAGTAAATGACAGATCTGGTTCCCCTGCCTTCCCAAGTATACCGGTGAATGTTCTTATGTTTAAAAAAGGAGTTTGTGATTACTAAGCCCATACTGGCACAGAAATCCAAGAGTTGTTTCCCGTTCCTGTTGGCCTCCATATCCTCTCCAAATTTACCCATAACCTTTTCATACCCTTCTGTTCGATTTCCAATCCTGGCATTAAAATCACCCATGAGCGGAACACTGTCCTTGTCCTTTACTCTAACAACTACATCACTGAGTGCATCATAAAAACTATCCATCTTATCTTGATCTGTCCCTTCACAATGCGAATGTACTGACACAATCCTAATTTTCTTGCTAGACACTGTCAAATCTATCCACATCGGTCGTTGGTTTACATACCTTATTGCAACTACGCTGGGTTCCATTTCTTTCCTGATGTAAAGCCCTACACCCCATTGTGCTATTCCTGCTTTGACTCCTGACAGGTAGACCTTGTATTCTCCCACTTCCTCTTCTTTCTCACCCCTTACCCGAATGTCACTAACAGCTAAAATGTCCAGCCCCATCTTACTTGCAGCCTGTGCCAGCTCTGCCTTCTTCCCAGAGTAGCCCCCATCGATATTAATAGCTCCCCATCTCATTACCATTTGTTTGCCAAGTCGTATCTTAGGAGTCCCTGGTTTGTCAGTTAGAGGTGGGACTCAGTCACCTCCAAAAGTCCGAGGCATTTTGCTCTGATTGTTGCCAGCATCATAATTAAAGTACCAGGGAAGCAGGTTGCTAGCCTTACTTGCCCCGAGTCCCATTGAGTTTTACCCCTAACGATTGAGGGACTAACCGGTGGATTTGGTAGTCTTTGCTGTATGAGCACAAAGGTGACCACGACTCAGAATATGTCCGAGATGCCCAGCTTTATTCCAAAGTAACTGGTATCCCGACTGTCGGGACCACTTACTTGGCCACTCATACATTGCCCGTGGTTCATGAACTAGGACATGACAACAGGAACCTACACCATGAACCACAGCTAACTGCTTTTTCTAGAAAAAGATATGTATCCAGTATCAGTACATGAATTACAGTTTTGGTAGCAGCTCCCTAAATTAAAAAAATGCCTCCACAATGTTTGGTTTGCTTTTTATTTCTAACTTTTTTTCTTGTGGAATGCAAAAGCAGGTAAGCCACTCTCACTTGCACTAGTTTAATTTTATCTATTTTGTGGCAATACTGTGGCCATGGAAACACTTCTTACCCATGTATGTATTGCCACAAACATTGTCAGCAAGTGGTTGTAATATTGCCAATGTTACTTAATATGTAGCTGTAATTTGTGTTGACAGTGTGCAGTTTTTATGGTCCATTTAAATGCGCTTTAAAGTGTACCTTTTACTGATCCATTATCTTACATACTTTAGGAAACAATGTTGATTTAAATAAGCCTCCATTAATACACAGCATGTTTACTGTTGTAGATCAAATGATACCAGAAGTCTCACAATTATTTAGTATATGATAACAGATGGGACTGTTTGAGTAGTGTAACTGGAAAGTGGCAGTCTTTTTCCAAAGTACTGTAGTGAGTTTTCGTTTTGTAAGATTGTAATGTGCAATCTTTTCAAGTAGAATACAGGTAATGTACTTAACACAAAAGTAAGCAATTTATTTTTAACAAAAGGTAGTTTTTGCTGTAGTTTAGAAACAATTTAGCAACAGTTACATCTCTGTGGCTTTCTCCATACCTCTGATAGTTTTATCTCAGGATAGGTTCAATGGAACATGTGGGAATAAATGTATGAATTAATTAATTTTTGTACTAGACATGGGTAGGTAACCATCCATTTTAAAATTAGGTTTAATGTATACAGATTACAAACTAACAAGTCAAGCCTCCCTTTTTCCCCTTCCAGCCAGTTGCCCACTGGTTATCTTTCAGGAATTGCTCACTTGTAACCCGCCTCACCTTCTTTTCCTATGTCTCTTCTCAGTGAGACCAACATCACTCCTACGGAACCTACATCTATCTGTAAACTGAAAACATTGAGAAAGGGAGAGGGGTCAGAAAGGAGGGGGTGGAGAGAAAGGGAAGTAGGGAAGGGGGGGGGGGGAGAGAGAGAGAGAGAGAATATGGTCACATGGAGGGGGGCAGGGGTGTGTGTGGAGGAGTGGTGGGAGAAGGCAGTACACAATCTGGACAGAGAAGGAGTGCTGTTGAACGATAAGAGAAGAGAAAAGGCAGGATAGTGGAGGTTTAGGCTAAGCAGATTGTGAAGGTCTAGGCCAGGTGGATTGAGAGATTGCAGGATATGCTAGAGAGATTATTCCCACCCATATAGTTCAGCAAAATTTTTGCTGGAGGAGAGTATCCAGATGAGCTGTGTAGTGAAGCAGCTATTGAAGCAATTAGTGTTGTGGTGCACGTCATCTTTGGCAACTGGATGGTCAAGTTTGAGGTTTGCCACAGTTTGGTGGTGGTAGTTCATATGAGTAGACTGTTAGTTATGTGTGTAGGATTTTGGGTTGGATATCCCTCATGTCAGGGTACGGTAGTCAAAGCCCTGGTGAAGGATATGGTTGAGCTATTTAAAGCCAGAGTAATACTGATCAACAAAGGCAGAGGTTTGTTCTGTGGGCCGTTGTACCCTGCCACAATGGGACAGTCGGTAGGGGTTGGGTTTTGGGAGTAGGTAAAAGGTGGTGTGTGTGTGTGTGTGTGTGTGTGTGTGTGTGTGTGTGTGTGTGGGAGGGGGGGGGACAAGGTGGGGAGTTGTTCTTGTGATGAGGCAGATGTATTCAGGTATCAGGTTTTGGGGCTGCCCTAAGACCTGGAGGTCCTGTTGGACTTCTGGGATGAGATCATGGTCATTAGGTTTCTATGCTGAGGTGTCAGAAAGTTTGCAGAGTCCTCAGCAACATATTGACAATGTTTCATGACCACTGTAGTGGAGTCATTGTCTCTGGGAAGGATGATAAGTTCTGAGTTGGTTTTCAGGTTACGGGTAGCTGTGTGTTCCAGCTGGAGAGGGATTAGGACAACTTATTGTGGGGGGGGGGGGGTTTAGGAAAGGAAGGTGAGGCAGGTTAGAAGTGAGGAACTCCTGAAAGATAACAAGGGGATAATGGATTGAATGGGTGGAAGATCATGGTTGGAGAAAGTTTGGTACTGTTTTAAACAAGGTTATATGTGGGGTTTTGGTTATCTGTTGTCAGTGGGATGCATGGCAAAAAAATGTTTCCACTGCAGAGAATGAATAGAGGAAAGAAGGTCCTTCACAAGGCCTGCATGGTTGGACATAGGTTTTGGGCTGCAGGTGAGGTCTTTTAGAGATTTAGACTTCTGCAGTGGTCTTACTTTTGTCAGAAAGATTGATAACAGCATTACGAAATTGAATGTTCAGGAGCAGTGTGTTTCATGCAGGGTTTAGGAAAGTTTTGGGGATATGAAAGGTGTAATAATTGAGCAGGGCATGGCTGGAGAGCTATGAGGGGCTGACAGGGAGCTTGGATCAGAGTGGTAGGCTCTTTCTTGGATGTAGGTGATTCCATGCTGGCATATGGACAAGAGTAGCTGGCATACCTTCCTTGGATCATGGTGGGAATGCTGCTCCAATTGTTGAAGAGCAAGAGTTTCCATTGCAGTGATAGTATCAAGAAAGTTGTGGTAGAGGCTATTGAGCAAGGTTTATGCCTGGACTGTATGATTATGAGGGTGAAGGACTGATAATTTGGAAAATGTGAAGGTGCTTGTCGTAGGACAGTTGACAGCTCAAGATTCCAATTTTAATTTTAAGCAAATTAGGAGGGATAACACGTGCCAGACAAAATTTCAGGAAAAGGATGTGCGCTCAGCATTTTGTAATGGCAAAGGAGAGTTTTCAGAATTGGCCGAGGTAGAATGAGCAGGAATTTATGGTTGACCAGTTGGGAGGCAACATGAGTGACTGAAAAAATTTGCAGAGGTTGATAATGAGAAGGTGGAAAACTATAGTTGAAGTGTAATAATGGACATAAATGGTAGGTACTTTGTAGAGAGCAATGTAGAAAGTTAGGAAGAGGTCATAAAATGTTTTAAAGAAGCAGGGGATAGTGGGTGCACTTGTAAATAGATATATTTGATTGCAAATTGACACAATTGATTGTACAATGTGGTTGTAAATAAATGCTTGCCGTTGGCTAACAGTCAAGTTGGACAGCATGGGTCAGTAGTTGAGAATGTGTTAAAAACAGAATTGGAAATAAATGTTCAAAAAGATGATATATCCATGGGGGCAGGGAGTTGTAGTATTGCACTTTTTAGCATTGTGGGCCATTACAAGAGAGGGCATTCAAATTGTGCAACAGAGAATGGCCGGCATCTGTTTTGAGGACAGATTCTGTAGAGGAGAAAGAAGTATAGTCATACTAAGGAATAGACTGTACAAATGAATTGTGGATAAGTAAAGAAAAACAGAAACAAAGGTAAAAGAGTGTGGTATGAAAGAGAACTGAATGACAACGTATAACAATAATGGAAATTTTCTATTATTCCTATTGTAAATTGAAGTCACCTTTCACATTTTTCTATCTGCTTGAAGATAAATCTCAGGAGCTACTGTTTGAGATGGTTTTTACTAATAGTTAAATAATTCATGAGGAAGGTTTGTATGCATAATTTACGAGGGGTTGCTGAAAAGTAATTCCTATGAATTTTTTTGTGAAAACTCTTTAAGCTTTTTAAATGAAACAAATGTTATTAACATTCTGCATCATGAGTCTTCATGTTTACACATTTATCTCTCTTTACAGTCACCCTGGTGATGAACAGGAGACTAGTTTGTCACTGTAGAATGACTTTGTTGGTAGAGACACTACATCACCTCTGCTTGCACTGCTTCATCACTATCAAAGTGAAGTCCTCAAAGGTGTTCTTTAAGTTTGAGAAACAGATGAAAATTGGATGGCACCAAGTCAGGACTGTATGGAGGATGACAGTGAACCCATGATGTCGGGCTGTGCAGATTTCGCAGCACTCAGGTGTGGTATGACATTGTCATGCTAAAGGAGAGGGTGCTCCATGTGTGGATGAACTCTTTGAATTTGAAAGTCAGTTACAGCATGCTGTTTCTCATGCACTGACACAGTTCCGTCACATGTTACAGACTACTATTCAGAGCCCTCTAGTGCCAGAAGGCTGTGAATATGTAGAAATGAAGAGTAGAGATGTAGAATATTAATAAAGTTTGTTCGCCAGACAAGCTGTCCAGCTGCAGGTAGTTAGTGCTACCCATGCAAATTTGAGGCAGGTCGCTAATGTAATTTACATTATACGTTCTACACACTCACTGTAAACTAGAGTTGGAAGTCTCATATTCTGATTTGTGTATTGGGTATATTTGTTTGGTATGTTACATGCTGCATAATATTTTTCAGCTGAAAATGCCAAACTGTCAGAAACAGTTAAGAACCAGGAACTGAAACTGCGGCAGCTGAAGTCAGTAAGTTTCAAAGTTGTTCAGTCATAGTAGTATGAAAAGTTGTGAAATATTTTACAGGCCCCAAGAAGTAACTTCCTGGATATGAAATGACAGAATAATACATTAAGACAGATAGTCACTGTATGATATCATAGTTGTTATACAACATTAATATTGGCGAGGATTTTTTTTTCTTTTTTGTATCTATACACATAGCTTATTTCCATAACTTAAAAAGTCTGTAAACAACATTAGGCACAATAATAATATGTTATAACAGAAGGATTTCTAGCAGTATTGTAGCTGTGTAAAGCAGCTGTAAGGTATACTGAAAAATTGTGGTGCAGTGATACTTTTTCACTAATATGAAGGGTGATGCACTCGTGCATGAATAAAGAGTGCACAAAGTCTCCTGTACTGTGGGTGAGGATTCCTGGCATGGTTTGCGGTACTACTTCACTCTCCTGGACAAATGGCCTCTGAAGATCATCAGTGTCCTTAGAGTTGCAATCCATTTGCCTAGAACATTCCATGCATGTTCAATCAGATTCTAGTCTAGAAGGCATATTGACCATGTTAACACATGGGGCCTTCTTCATGCAAGTAGTTCTCCACTGAGTCAAATCTGTGTGTACCATGTAGAAAGTGTACATATTGTAGGATGTCATCCCTATAAATTGCAGCTGTGACAGTTCATTAGGTAATGAATCTAGTGGTGTATGTGCTCCAAAGAGGTGGCATTTCACACAAGAACTCTAATTATATTTTCCACTTTCCACAGTATTGGCAGCACTGTAACATATCCAAGTGCCACCAAGGTAAAGGAATGATGTGAAACTCTCTTCAGGTCTTGTTGACATATATGTAAATGGGTCACTACCCCACTGTTCCCGAGTCCATTCGTGATGAGATAGACACCATACTTGCCTTTGTGTAAGGGGAATGTGTCTGCTGGGTTATTGACCATAAAGGGTGACCTCGAAGCCAGCAATACATAGGAATCTGGGTGATGTGTGGCCTAAAGGACGTTGCGTTGTCTCTAGCCAGGGCAGATACTGTGCTAGCTGTATGCTGCACTTACGGAAAAATGATCATCTAGTTTCGGAGGTGTAGCATGTGGTCAGTTTTGTCTGTGTAGAAGTCTTCCCCCTCGAATATTCTGTTTACCAATAAAACAATAAAATTATGGTTTGGAAAAAACTCAACTCCTTGTCCACATTGGTAGGTTTGTCCCCAATGGTAGAGCTGCGTGTAATGTTACCCATATGTATTTTCTGTGCCATTACACTGCCCACATGGACTGTTGTAATGCACACTTGATGGTCTCATACTGTTGTACTTTGCTGTCATGTGAAGCCTGTCATAGTTTAAACTGTGCATTTTCACTATGATGCGATGTTTGTTCTCACCCCCACCCCCTGCCTGTATGGAAAATAAGGGAAAGGCAATCAATCACTGATCTATAGTGGACTGATGTGTGGCTTGTAGACACATGCAACAGAAAGCTGTATTCACATTAGCTTTCAAGCTTTTGCTCTTTTTCTCAAAAGTACACACAGTCAGCCAGTCACACACACAGCCACTCACACACACAGCCACTCACACACACACACTCAATGGTCACAGAAAGACTGATTATTGATGTTCGCTTGTAGAGAGCTGATTCTACCTGAGGAGATGGAATTTGAAAGGGGTAGGGAAGGACACATGAGTCAAGGAGGGGCTAGCAGGGTAGTGCAAGGCCTGTCTTTCAGCAGATGACTCAGCAGCTGCACCAAAAAACTAAAGGAGTTCAGAGGGTAAGGGTATGCTTTGGCTGCAGCCTCACTGCTGGCAGCTCATTGCTTACACATTGCATCTCGCTGCTATCAGGAGCCTTGTTAAATTTACACTGCAGCCTCACTGCTGTCACATAGCTGCTTGCTGGTCACTCAGCATCTTGAATTCTCACCAGGAACCTTCTTCCTGTGGCTGTTCATGACTCTAGTTGAGTGGATTACTTTCAGTGTGTGAAGCAAAAACTATCATCTGTCCATTGTCTAAGATGGTAATAATGGTTCATTAATGCCAAAAATGTTGTTATTGGCAACAAGAAAGGAAAAGGGTATAGATGTAGTCTTTCAAACCAGATCAACCACACTGCAGATACTTTCGTCAGTTCTAACAATAGCTCAAACATTATCCAGAGAACTTTTTCAGACAGTTATGAATGTTAAAACAAATTTTTCAGTTTATTTTAAATATTATTGAACCAGGAAAGTTTAAGATATGGAGATCTGACCCAAAATTATTAACGTAATTTCTATTGAAGAGCAAAAAATAGGCCTACTCAAGGTGATGTAATAGTTAATCAGTTTTTATCCACATCTACTTCATATACTGCTGCTAACACTTCTAGGTTTTAGTGAAAAAAGATAAATTATGTGAAACAGAGGAACCAATTTCCAAAACTTATTATACATAATGTCAACCATTACAAAGCAGCTATGATGATCTGTATACCTTTGGTCACAGATAGCTTTGCATCCAAAAACAGCTGTTTAAAGTTGTCACTTGTCCTGACATTATTACTGTCTACATATGATGGTTTCCCCCCCCCCCCCCCCCCCCCCCCCCCCCCCGCCCCCATGAACCATGGACCTTGCCGTTGGTGGGGAGGCTTGCGTGCCTCAGCGATACAGATGGCCGTACCGTAGGTGCAACCACAACGGAGGGGTATCTGCTGAGAGGCCAGACAAACATGTGGTTCCAGAAGAGGGGCAGCAGCCTTTTCAGTAGTTGCAGGGGCAACAGTCTGGATGATTGACTGATCTGGCCTTGTAACATTAACCAAAACGGCCTTGCTGTGCTGGTACTGCGAACGGCTGAAAGTAAGGGGAAACTACAGCCGTAATTTTTCCCGAGGACATGCAGCTTTACTGTATGATTAAATGATGATGGCGTCCTCTTGGGTAAAATATTCCGGAGGTAAAACAGTCCCCCATTCGGATCTCTGGGCGGGGACTACTCAAGAGGATGTCGTTATCAGGAGAAAGAAAACTGGCATTCTACGGATCGGAGCGTGGAATGTCAGATCCCTTAATCGGGCAGGTAGGTTAGAAAATTTAAAAAGGGAAATGGATAGGTTAAAGTTAGATATAGTGGGAATTAGTGAAGTTCGGTGGCAGGAGGAACAAGACTTTTGGTCAGGTGATTACAGGGTTATAAATACAAAATCAAATAGGGGTAATGCAGGAGTAGGTTTAATAATGAATAAAAATATAGGAGTGCGGGTTAGCTACTACAAACAGCATAGTGAACGCATTATTGTGGCCAAGATAGACACAAAGCCCATGCCTACTACAGTAGTACAAGTTTATATGCCAACTAGCTCTGCAGATGATGAAGAAATTGATGAAATGTATGACGAGATAAAAGAAATTATTCAGGTAGTGAAGGGAGACGAAAATTTAATAGTCATGGGTGACTGGAATTCGTCAGTAGGAAAAGGGAGAGAAGGAAACATAGTAGGTGAATATGGATTGGGGGGAAGAAATGAAAGAGGAAGCCGCCTTGTAGAATTTTGCACAGAGCATAACTTAATCATAGCTAACACTTGGTTCAAGAATCATGAAAGAAGGTTGTATACCTGGAAGAATCCTGGAGATACTAAAAGGTATCAGATAGATTACATAATGGTAAGACAGAGATTTAGGAACCAGGTTTTAAATTGTAAAACATTTCCAGGGGCAGATGTGGATTCTGACCACAATCTATTGGTTATGAACTGCAGATTGAAACTGAAGAAACTGCAAAAAGGCGGGAATTTAAGGAGATGGGACCTGAATAAACTGAAAGAACCAGAGGTTGTACAGAGTTTCAGGGAGAACATAAGGGAACAATTGACAGGAATGGGGGAAAGAAATACAGTAGAAGGAGAATGGGTAGCTCTGAGGGATGAAGTAGTGAAGGCAGCAGAGGATCAAGTAGGTAAAAAGATGAGGGCTAATAGAAATCCTTGGGTAACAGAAGAAATATTGAATTTAATTGATGAAAGGAGAAAATATAAAAATGCAGTAAATGAAGCAGGCAAAAAGGAGTACAAACGTCTCAAAAATGAGATCGACAGGAAGTGCAAAATGGCTAAGCAGGGATGGCTAGAGGACAAATGTAAGGATGTAGAGGCTTGTCTCACTAGGGGTAAGATAGATACTGCCTACAGGAAAATTAAAGAGACCTTTGGAGAGAAGAGAACCACTTGTATGAATATCAAGAGCTCAGATGGCAACCCAGTTCTAAGCAAAGAAGGGAAGGCAGAAAGGTGGAAGGAGTATATAGAGAGTTTATACAAGGGCAATGTACTTGAGGACAATATTAAGGAAATGGAAGAGGATGTAGATGAAGATGAAATGGGAGATAAGATACGGCGTGAAGAGTTTGACAGAGCACTGAAAGACCTGAGTCGAAACAAGGCCCCGGGAGTAGACAGCATTCCACTAGAACTACTGATGGCCTTGGGAGAGCCAGTCATGACAAAACTCTACCATCTGGTGAGCAAGATGTATGAGACAGGCGAAATACCCACAGACTTCAAGAAGAATATAATAATTCCAATCCCAAAGAAAGCAGGTGTTGACAGATGTGAAAATTACCGAACTATCAGTTTAATAAGTCACAGCTGCAAAATACTAACGCGAATTCTTTACAGACGAATGGAAAAACTGGTAGAAGTGGACCTCGGGGAAGACCAGTTTGGATTCCGTAGAAATGTTGGAACACGTGAGGCAATACTAACCTTACGACTTATCTTAGAAGAAAGATTAAGAAAAGGCAAACCTACGTTTCTAGCATTTGTAGACTTAGAGAAAGCTTTTGACAACGTTAACTGGAATACTCTCTTACAAATTCTAATGGTGGCAGGGGTAAAATACAGGGAGCGAAAGGCTATTTACAATTTGTACAGAAACCAGATGGCAGTTATAAGAGTCGAGGGGCATGAAAGGGAAGCAGTGGTTGGGAAAGGAGTGAGACAGGGTTGTAGCCTCTCCCCGATGTTATTCAATCTGTATATTGAGCAAGCAGTAAAGGAAACAAAAGAAAAATTTGGAGTAGGTATTAAAATCCATGGAGAAGAAATAAAAACTTTGAGGTTCACCGATGACATTGTAATTCTGTCAGAGACAGCAAAGGACTTGGAAGAGCAGTTGAATGGAATGGACAGTGTCTTGAAAGGAGGATATAAGATGAACATCAACAAAAGCAAAACAAGGATAATGGAATGTAGTCGAATTAAGTCAGGTGATGCTGAGGGGATTAGATTAGGAAATGAGACACTTAAAGTAGTAAAGGAGTTTTGCTATTTAGGGAGTA
This sequence comes from Schistocerca americana, assembly GCF_021461395.2. NCBI lineage: Eukaryota > Metazoa > Arthropoda > Insecta > Orthoptera > Acrididae > Schistocerca > Schistocerca americana. Next base: position 134,940,492 of record NC_060121.1, read on the forward strand.
AAATAACTGATGATGGTTGAAGTAGAGAGGATATAAAATGTAGACTGGCAATGGCAAGGAAATTGTTTCTGAAGAAGAGAAATTTGTTAACATCGAGTATAGATTTAAGTGTCAGGAAGTCTTTTCTGAAAGTATTTGTATGGAGTGTAGCCATGTATGGAAGTGAAACATGGACGATAACCAGTTTGGACAAGAAGAGAATAGAAGCTTTCGAAATGTGGTGCTACAGAAGAATGCTGAAGATAAGGTGGGTAGATCACTTAACTAATGAGGAGGTATTGAATAGGATTGGGGAGAAGAGAAGTTTGTGGGACAACTTGACTAGAAGAAGGGATCGGTTGGTAGGACATGTTTTGAGGCATCAAGGGATCACAAATTTAGCATTGGAGGGCAGTGTGGAGGGTAAAAATCATAGAGGGAGACCAAGAGATGAATACACTAAGCAGATTCAGAAGGATGTAGGTTGCAGTAGGTACTGGGAGATGAAGAAGCTTGCACAGGATAGAGTAGCATGGAGAGCTGCATCAAACCAGTCTCAGGACTGAAGACCACAACAACAACAACATGGTAGTTTCATTGGTAGGATACTGGAGGATCGTTCACTACTGGTAAAGCTCTTTTACAAGAATGGTGGCTGCGTGCCATAGCTATGCAGAAGTCCCAAACACTCAAGGATATGAAAAAGGACATTGGTCCAATGTCTGCCAAGGGTCTGGAGAAAATGATTATGAAATTAAAAAAGGCAGGCTTATGTGAAGTTCAATGTGGCACAGGGAAGAAAACAATTGATCTGATGTCAGCAGATGATGTGGCCACAACACTGCAAGAGGAGTTGAGTGGTGGTCTACAAACATGCAGTACATGGAGAGTTCCCCGAACTTTGGACACACGTATCAGCATGGTGCTTAAAATTCTATGAAACATCCTGCATTACTATCCACACAAAATTACCTATGTTCAGGAGTTGCTTCATGCTGACCTACCACTAAGACAAATGTTTCCTAGAACTTCTTGCTCACATGGAAGCGGACAGTGAATGGCTGTGGAACATTCTGTGCACAGACAAAGCCCATTTCCATCACCAAGGACGTGTCAGTACATAGAACTGCAAAATATTGCAGCACATCAAGCTGTACTACTTCATTCTGAAAAGGTAACTGTGTTTGGGGATTGACAGCATTATTTATTGTAGAACCTTTTTTTCTCAAGAAAGTGGGTGCTGTGGGTCTTTTTACCTGTACCATAACTTGTAAATGCTATGAGATTCGTTTCTGCACCAACATCATTCCGTCCCTTCAACAGCATGGATATATGGGTAGGATCATTTTTATGCAAGATGGCGCTCCTCCGCACATTGCACAGCCAGTGAAGTAGCTACACAGAGGCATTTTGAAATTGCTGGAATTATCAGCCACCATTTGCTGCAACCTGGATGTCCAGATCACCCAATTTTAATATGCGACTTCTGGCTGTGGGTTTATCTGATAGATGCTGTGTTCAGTGCTGCTCCAATTCCAGACATAGCTGAATTGGAGGCATGCATTCTGAATGTGATCTCTGAGAGACTCTGATCTGCTGTGGAACATGCCCTTTCTCGATTTCAACTTATGGCCAAAAACATTCTTGAATTAAAACTGATTTCATTGTTGCCTATTATGTGGTTTTTGGCTTCAGCACAATTAAAAACCAATTTTTTCCATCTGATGTGGTACAACCTTGCCTTAGTGGATGGGCTTCCTAATTAATTATGCCACAACTGATGATGGCGAAACTTGTATGGTCACGTGCATTGCAGAGTATGGTTGGTTTAATATGAGAGTATGGTTGGTTTAATATGCAGCTCACACGGTAGTCATTGTCTGTCATTTGTGGCCGAACCCATTTATGTTGTGACATGGCATCATTCTAGTGGGGAAATTTTCATTAATTGTTTTTGGTTCCATAACATTTTCCCCTCCTTTGATAATATTCCATCCAAATTTGGCATCGTTCTGAGCAGTGGTTCCCCTTTTACAATGCTTTGAAACTGGAACTTTAATTATAATCACCCTGTACTACAGCTCACGGCAGTTCTTGCAGTGATTTTGAAGATAAAATTAATCTAATTAAAGCTTGCACACATGTCATTTTCCCCATGTTCCATAACTTAATGTATGATAATACCCTGTGCCATGCACTTCACAGTAGTTTGCAGACTAAGGCTGAAGACTGGGATGTAGAAGTACATCCCTGCTGTTAATGGATTTTTCCGTCACTTCTGGTAGAACAATTCCATATTTCACATTGAACAAGTACACTGTTTTTGTTTTACTGAAATCAAGAGGGTAAAAACACTGTACTTGTTATTCAACCTTAAAGATGTATGCTGTGTGGGGAACCATGCAACGAGGAGCAGTCAGACATGGCAGTACTTGACTAGCCTTGAAGCAGCCAATCATGGCTCGAGTTTGAGGACATAAGGGGATGGTCGTAGGACATAACACAAACCGGCGTGATATCATCACCTTATGAGGATCTTGTTGAGCAGTGAGGGTGCAGTGATGGTGCAGGTTAAATGTGTGGTAAGACTGTATGGACTTGTTTCATCACTGCCAGACCATGAAGACAAGCAGAAAGATGACACCATAAACACACCCTAAAGCATGTAAGAAGTGTATACAAGGGGTGATTCAAAGGTTTCGAGACTTAACTCATAACTAGAAATTTATTGGACATTTAAGTATAGCGGACTAAAATTCTTCAAAATATGATCCTTCAGCATCAACACAACGCTGCCAGCGTGTCTTCCACTGTTCGTAGCCCTTCTGGAAGGCTTCGGGCGTCATGCTGTCAAGCACTCTCGTCGAAGCCTGTTGGATGGCGTCGATGGAGTCAAATCGCTTCCCTTTTAGACCTGTCTTGATTCGGGGGAAGAGGAAAAAGTCACTTGCAGCGAAGTCGGGGCTGTAGGGTGGCTGCGGCAGTGTTGTCACATTGAACTTGACCAAAACTTCGGCGGCGGTGTGCGACGTGAGAGCAGGTGCGTTGTCGTGGTGGAGAATCCAATTGCCCCTGATCGCCGGTCAGATGTGGTGAACTCAATCCCTCAAGTGACGAAGCAGTCCAGCGTAAGAGTCACCTATGATAGTCTGTCCATGAGCAACAAACTCCTTGTGAATCTATTGATGCTTGGTTTAAATCTTCATGGAGGCCATCCCTCCAACACTTCTTGGGTCTCCATGGGGGTCTCTTTCCTGTAGGTGTGAAATCCAGGAGCTTCCAAGGCCATCTGTGATATTCCATACGGGCAGCATGGCTGGCCCACTGCATTCATTTGGCTTTGACAGTTCCTGTTATATTGGGCTGCTGGTATAGTTCCTCAAGCTCTTGGTTGTATCTGATCCTCCATTCCCCTGTGTCTGCATCCAGAACTGGACCAAAGATCTTCTGAAGCACTTTTCTCTCAAAAAGAGGAGGTTATGGAAGACCTGTTTCTGGATACTCCATGTCTCACAGCCATCTAGAACAACAGGCTGGATCAGGATTTTGTACAGTTGAATCTTGAACTGTCTGGAGAGATATCTAGACTGAAGCAGTTGTCGTAGGCTATGGTAAGATCGGTTTCCTGCTTGTATTCTGGCATTGATCTCTGCTTCACCTGACGAGTTTTCAGTGAAAATTGCCCCTAGGTATTTGAATTCATGCACTCTCTTGAAGGACTGGCCTACCATCTGCAGTGATTGTAGATGACCAGCAGTCTGACTCTGACCACACGTCATAATGAGGTACTCTGTCTTGGCTTTGTTTATGTTTAGCCCAAATTTGGTGGCAGCCTTCTTTAATGCTTTGGTCATTTGTTCCAACTCCCCTTCAGACTTAGAGAGTAAACAGATGTCATCTGCATAGGCTAAGTATGCCAGTCTCTTTCCTTCAATTTCAATCCCTTGATTCTCTTGGAAGGTCTCACTTATGATCTTCTCGAGGGCAGAGTTGAACAGGATAGGGGACAACCCATCTCCTTGCCCGAGTCCTATCACAATTTCAAAATCCCAAACATAACACAACCCATAATTCCTGATGTGAATACTCTGGACAGTAACTCTCTCCATGGCTGGGATAAATATGATTCCACAGCCAACAGTCCATCAGACTGGTATGCGCTTCTGTTGTGTATAGTTTTTGTGACTCCTCTGAATCCAAGTTGGCTCTGCTATGCTATCAAGTCATCTTGGTTCCTCACTTAGTCACTCTTCGAAACCTGTTTGCTTGTCATTCATGTGTTTGTCTTGTGTTGTCATCATGAATGCCTCATGTAGAACACATGCCATTTGTTCTTTTTGTTGGCCTCCAGATCTTCCCAAGTCTTTCCCAACTTCAGTATTGAACTGATCCTGCTTACTTTGTCTGAGATTCTGCCACCTTGTGGCTACAGCATTGATGAATAGAAGAAAGAAAATTGTCCAGCATCATGGAAGATACATTGATTTTCATTCTGGAATGTCATCATCATCATCATCAACAGCAGCAGCAGCAGCAGCAGCAGCAGCAGCAAACAGTTTTTACAGAAGTCACTCCAATTACTGGCAGACAAACCAATAATACAAGAGGGCCAATCACTGTAGCCCTAGTGCATTCAGCAGTAGAAGCTCACATGTCTTCCAGCATTTCCACCTTTTAATGACATTAAGGAAGACTGGGACACATACTTGCATTGCCTGAAACAACATTTCACCAAAGATATGTTTATGGAGGCCGATTTTTTTCTCTCCCACAGGGTTCACCAGATATGTTTTACTTCTCAGGAAGCTAGTGCCACTGTCTGTCCCAGTTGCTCTGTCATTCACAGACACATATGCGCTGTTTCTCATTACTATTCCCTGAGGCTAGAGTTCCATCAGTACCAGAAACAGCCAGGATAGTTGTACCATTCCTGGTTATAAGATTTGCAAGGACTAAGGTGCAAATGCAATTTCACCTGTGTAAACAAAAGATGCAAGAGTTCTTATGGTGACTTCTTGATTTGCAGCATCAGCATTCTGCTGGCTCCAGATCAATAGGTATGCACACCACCATTAAAATTTGACAGCCTATTGTCAGGGTACATCCTGCACATCGCAAACTCATTTAAAATTGCCCAGGTGGCTAATTAATGCCTCAAGCAAGACCACAACTAACAGTGATCCAGACACCACAGTGGGCTCTGCCACCACAAATCATATGCAGGGTGATCTCCAGACAATAGCAGTGTCATGATTCATCAACATTAGCCGTATCAGTAACATATAAACCTCCAGTTGCATCCCATCACCAGGTGTAGAGGCCTCTACCGTCATGCCCAAAACAATTTTCCTTTCATTCACAAGCAGACTTTCCAGATTGGTTGGCACACTGCACATTCTGGAGAACAGAGGAGCACTTCAGGTTGAAGTGTCAGAGTAGGGCACCCTGCGGCAGTCCGGCAGTACACACACAGCAAGCACACACAGCTAGCTCCTACAGGCAATCCCTTCATGCAGAAATTGATCCTAATCCTTAGGATTTCCATTCTGACACTAGTTTCCAAGTAGACACTGGGGCCATGGGTAGACAGATTAATAGGGCGATATATGTACTCAGAAGGACATTGTTATAAGGAGAAACAAAACTGGCATTCTACTGATTGGAGCATGGAATGTCAGACCCCTTAATCGGGCAGGTAGGCTAGAAAATTTGAAAAGGGAAATGGATAAGTTAAAATTAGATATAGTGGAAATTAGTGAAATTCATTGACAGGAGGAACAAAACTTATGGCCAGGTCAATACAGGGTTATAAATACAAAATCAAAGAGGGGTAATTCTGGAGTAGGTTTAATAATGAATGAAAAAATTGAAACACAGATAAGCTACTATGAACAGCATAGTGAATGCATTATTGTAGTTGAGATAGACATGAGGCCCATGCCTACCACAGTAGTATAAGTTTATATGCCAACTAGCTCCACAGATGATGAAGAGATTGAAGAAATGTATGATGAGACAAAATAAACTATTTAGATATTTAAGGGAAATGAAAATGTAATAGTCACAGGAGACTAGAATTCGATAGTAGGAAAAGGGAAGAGAAGGAAGAATAGTAGGTGAATGTGGACTGGAGGTAGGGAATGAAAGAAGCCGCTTGGTAGAATTTTGCACAGAGCATAACTTAATCATACCTAACACTTGGTTTAAGAATCATGAAAGAAGGTTCTATATGTGGAAGAGACCTGGAGACACTGGAAGGTTTCAGATTGTTTACATAATGGTAAAACAGAGATTTAGGAACCAGGTTTTAAATTGTAAGACATTTTCAGGCACAGATGTGGACCCTGACCACAATCTATTGGTTATGAACTGTATATTAAAACTAAAGAAACTGCAGAAAGTTAGGGATTTAAGAAGATGGCTCCTGGATAAACTGAAAAATTCAGAGGTTGTAGAGAGTTTCAGAAGGAGCATTAGGGAACAATTGACTAGAATAGGGGAAAGGAATACAGTATAAGAAGAATTGGTAGCTTTGAGAGATGACTTTGTGAAGGCAACAGAGGATCAAATAGGTAAAAAGACGAGGGCTAGTGGAAATCCGTAGGTATCACAAGAGATATTTAATTGAATTGATGACAGCAGAAAATATAAAAATGCAGTAAATAAAGCAGGTGAAAAGGAATACAAACATCTCAAAACTGAGATCAATAGGAGGTGCAAAATGGCTAAGCAGGAATGGCTAGAGAATAAATGTAAGTATGCAGAAGCATATATCATTAGGGGGAGGATAGATGCTGCGTACAGGAAAATTAGACACACCTTTGGAGAAAAGAGAACCCACCCGTATCAAGAGCTCAGATGGAAAACCAGTCCTAAGCAAAGAAGGGAAACCAGAAAGGTGGAAGGAGTATATAAAAGGTCTAGACAAGGGCAATGTGTTTGAGGGCAATATTATGGAAATGGAAGAGGACATAGATGAAGATGAGATGGGAGATACGATATTGCATGAAGAATTTGACGTAGCACTGAAATACCTAAGATGAAACAAGGCCCTGGGAGTAGACAACATTCTGTTAGAACTACTGATAGCCTCGGGAGAGCCAGCCACGACAAAACTCTTCCATCCGGTGAGCAAGATGTATGACACAGGCAAATTACCCTCAGACTTCAAGAAGAATATAATAATTCCAATTCCAAAGAAAGCAGGTCGTGACAGGTGTGAAAATTACCAAACTATCAGTTTAATAAGTCACGGTTTCAAAATACTGACATGAATTCTATACAGATGAATGGAAAAGTTGGTAGAAGCCAACCTTGGAGAAGATCAGTTTGGATTCCATGGAAAAGAAGGAACATGCACGGCAGTACTGACCCTATGACTTATCTTAGAAGATAGGTTAAGGAAAGGCAAACCTACGTCAATAACAATTATAGATTTAGAGAAAGGTTTTGACAGTGTTGAGTGGAATATTCTCTTTGAAATTCTGAAGGTGGCAGGGGCAAAATACAGGGAGCAAAAGGCTATTTACAATTTGTACAGAAACCAGATGGCTGTTATAATAGCCGAGGGGCATGAAAGGGAAGCAGTGGTTGAGAAGGGAGTGAGACAGGGTTGTAGCCTATTCCGATGTTATTCCATCTGTATATTGAGCAAGCAGTATAGGAAACGAAAGAAAATTTTGGAGTAGAAATTAAAACCCAGGGAGAAGAAATAAAAACTTTGAGGTTCGCCGATGACAGTGTAATTCTGTCAGAGACAGCACAAGACTTGGAAGGACAGTTGAATAGAATGGACAGTGTCTTGAAGGAGGATATAAGATGAACATCAACACAGGCAAAATGAGGATAATGGAATGTAGTCAATTTAAATCAGGTGAAGCTGAGGGAATTAGTTCAGGAAATGAGATGCTTAAAGTAGTAAATGAGTTTTGCTATTTGGGCAGCAAAATAACTGATGATGGTTGAAGTTGAAAGGTTATGAAATGTAGACTGGCAAGGGTAGGAAAGCATTTCTGAAGAAGAGAAATTTGTTAACATCGAGTATAGATTTAAGTGTCAGGAAATCTTCTCTGAAACTATTTGTGTGGAATGTAGCCATGTATGGAAGTGAAACTTGGACGATAAATAGATTAGACAAGAAGAGAATAGAAGCTTTTGAAACACGGTTCTACAAAAGAATGCTGGAGATTAGATGGGTAGATCACATTACTAATTAGAAGGTACTGAATAGAGTTGGGAGAAGAGGAGTTTGTGGGACAACTTGACTAGAAAAGGGATCGGTTGGTAGGACATGTTCTGAGGCATCAAGGGATCATGAATTTATTATTGGAGGGAAGGGTGGAAGGTAAAAATCGTAGAGGGAGACCAAGAGATGAATGAATACACTAAGCAGATTCATAAGGATGTAGGTTGCAGTATTTACTTGGAGATGAGGAGGCTTGAACAGGATAGAGTTGCATGAATAGCTGCATTAAACCAATCTTTGAACTGAAGACCACAACAACAACAACAACAACAACAAATGTATGGATAGGCTGTTCTGAGTTGTCCCCTCTTCTTGGTTTTTGGTAGCTTACAGGGACAGTTGCAGCACCCTTCAGGGTCAGTTCTCGATCACTGCAACCTACAAACAGGTCACAATACCAAACATGTTATTTTTCATTTATTACCCATCAGCTACCAACATTTTTGGCATAGACACATTTACATTATTTTGGTTCTGTATCTCTGATGAAGTCCAGTTCGTATTAGACACAGCTTCATTCTGAAAACTGGATATCTATACTGCATTCACACCTATATTTAAATCAGTTTGGGGTGTGCCTCAGACTTTAAGAATCACAGTTAAAGAGATCCATTGTGATGGTCAGCCTGTGCCATTATGCATAGTATTTTGCCACTTTGCCAATGGTGAATAAACCTTCCAAACTAATGAAAGGTGTGGTAGATACTGTTTATCAATCAAGCCTTGCAAAGGTTATGAAGGCAACAGTGGAATGTATCATGCTGTTCATGCTCATTGGCCAGAAAACAGAAAGTTGAAATTAGATTGACTAACTTTGGAATGCCATATCTATGGCAGTCATGAAAGACCATTAGGATCTCATATCCATAATAAACAAACAGTAAGAGAAGAGCTATGGGAGTTAATGACAACTATGAATGTCAAAATAGATGACAGGAGGTAGCATCAAATGTTCAAGATAAGATATTTTGATCTGTGGAACCATTACCTAACACCAGAAAAACCCATTTTAAAAAGTAAATTGGCATCTCTGATTTATGCTGCAGATGTCAAACAGCAGCCAACTTTAGAGCAACTAGTCCCACTGAAATATCAAATGCAGTGGAGAACAACAAGAATTTAGAGGGCAGAGGGCAACACACAGGTTTCTTTTTTCCTCTGTGGGAATCTTGAACATGCTGTTTACTACTTTTGATAAAAGTAATAGTGGGTCTGTTGAGTTACTCACCTCAAAATGTCATCCAGAGGTTCCAGCTGCTCAGGTAGCTGCCATAATTGGGAAAACTATATGAGTCAACAATCTATCTACAAAAGACTAGAACTGATGGAGATCCTTCAAGGACAACAATTGTCTTTGGGGTTACAAAGCGCATTGTCATTGGTACTATTCTGATCAATCTATCGTGGCATGTATTACCTCTGTGACTTCCTTTTCTGTGATATTTAAGGTCTTTTGACACCAGCTAAGGAAAAAATGTAGACATTATACTGAAGGTTACAAATAGGAAAATACATCCAACCAACTGGTACCCAACCAACTGTTACTTTTACTGTGAGGAAATATCAATGACTGAACACAGATCTGTGAATTTACATTTTTCCAGAATGCAGCCAAAATGAATGTTGTTATCAAATGGTATTTCTTGCAGACATCGAAGTTTATTATAGACTGTGGAAGATCCGAGTTTTGGATTGACAACCTCGAGTAGCAGTAGCTGATCTGGCTGGTTGCTCCCCTCTGAAGTCACGGTTGTCTTGCTGTCACAGACTACTATCCTATTGCAAGGGCTTGACCATGGAGTAATGTTGGTGAGCGTTCTGCATTCCCTATTGTCCAAGTAACTGATTGCTTTCAAATGCAGAGTGGAGTTAAAACGTACCAGATGACCCATTGTGAATCATCATATAAACTCCAGAATTTGTCTTCTCATTAGCCAGCACTCAAACTGGGCATCTTCAGCTCACAAGGAGACTGTGCTTCCTCATTGTCACCGATTTCATCCAAATGTATGGTATATGCGGGGCTTGACAGAAGTGGGAGCTCCAGATGGGCAAGCATTTAGCATTTTTGGCACAGGTAGGGCAATACACAAGCCATTTATGTGAGCACAGTTTCCAGGCAGCTGTTGTCATGGGAGAAAGAATACAGAATGGTAATCTGCGGCTGAAGGGGGCAAGTTCTATGTGGGAACATTTTTTGTGTTTTCAGTTTTTACAAATGAACCAAAATAATGCTCAGTATAGTGTGTTTATTAATATTTTCATAAAAAGCATGAAAAGGAAAGGCAAAGGAAAATTTGAGATTGCAAATAAATTTCCAGGAAGGTACAGTAAGGAGTACATGAGAACTTCATCTATAAAATTAAATATTTTATTGTTTTACAGTTGATTTACGTGTGCGAGGATGATATTCATTGTAAAAAGAGTGGAAGCAGTAATTTTCTCAGCATCTTGCACATATTATGAATGTCATATCTTTACAATTGCATGGTTGTTGTAAAGTTTCTATCAAAAACAAACTTAGTTTACAGTCAGAATAGGTTATCTCTCATTGCACAGTTTGGCAGCAAACCACGCATAACGCATCTTGTCGCCAAATATTGGCTAGGATAGCAGGTGATGAACAGTGAAATGTATTTTGATGCAGTCTTCTTTGGGTGTGATTTCTTTCTCTCTCTTGATGAGATAAGGTTAGTTTTGAAGCTTTTGATCAAATTCTTTGCTGGGCCTTAGAAAGAGACATTGAAGAGTTGCACTAGTGGAGTGCTTTTGCACAATCCCACTTCATCTTGAAAAATCTCATATAATTGTAGATTTGTTTTTCCTCCCTGTGAGTCAATTAACAGGAGAAATTTGTTCTCCTGGGTGTAGGGCTTCATCCATCCATCCAACCATATATAAGGCTGTTCAAAGTTTCCAAGATTTTGACAAAAAATGATGACTTTCTTGTATTTTTCCACCTGCTCACTCCATTTCTTTGATTTCTCAGTCCAAAAGAGTCAGTACTCCCTTTCAGTATTCATAGACTGTTGGCAATAATTTTCCAGAAAGAGTTATGGCATATTGTGCTGTATTATTTTGTTTTGTCCAGTCATTACATGAGATTTACATTTGCCCCTCGGTGGCCCATGATTTGGTGATAAGTTGATTGCAACTGGCAATCTGGAAATAGAACATATGAATGGCAATCTGGAAATAGAACATATGAATGAAAGTTTTTATTATGCTTGATGTTAAAAAGAGTATTTTAATTGACACCGACAAATGAGAATTCTCGACTTATCTCTTTGATTGGACACTTTAGTTACAATCCTGTCTTGGAAAGTTATTTGCTGAGTATTCTTGGGTGCTATAATTGCAATCCTTTCTCGGAAATTTATTTGCTTTACCAGATTAGCCTCCACTCTTTATTTTCATACATTTCATGAAAATATTAGTAAATACAATTCTTTCACATTATTTCAGTGTATTTGTAAAAATATAAAATGAAAAATGTTTCTGCAAGAGGACTCGACCCACCCTCAGATTGCCATCTCGTATTCTTTCTCCTGCACCAACCACTGCCTGGAAACTAGATTAACACAGATGACTAATGCCTTGCATGACCTGCTCCAAAAATGCTATTTTTCTCTAAATGCTTAGCCACCTGGATGTCCTGATTCTGTCACTTTCATTTCTGGCCAAGCTAAGCATATTCTATAAATCCATAAATTTGGATGAAATCAGTGATGACAGATTGGTGTGGTCCCCGTGTCAGTGATGAGTAATTCCAAAGGAAATGGAGAAGATACTGTGAAATGAGATTATTCAACTGAAATAGTCCTTGCTCCTTATCTGTGATCCATGTATGGCCCCATTACACAGGCTTGGAACTGAACTCTTGGAGCAGTTTTTGCAGTCAGTAAACAGGAACAAATTGCTAATAGTGTGCACTGACATTGTCACCAAGACCATGTCAACTGTCAAAGCACCAGAAATTGCTTTGTGAAATATGTAACTCTGAAGCAAGTAGCACCAAGTGTAATTATCTCTGATTGTGAAAAAAATGGTGGCACAGGTAATATCACATTGGAATATTACCCACAGAAAAATGTTTTTGGGGAATGTTTAGTTGAGATCATGATATGTACATGGAAGATTAACATAGGAGACTGGGATATAGTACTGCTATTATAACAGTCATGTATAATATAATGAAATAAGCTGCTCCATTGTTATGAACTGAAACCAAAATGACAATGAATAAATTGTTTCTATTCTATGTCAACCTGATGATAATCAGGATGTCTGTATCAAACAGGTTGTCTCCAGAATTCAAAAATCAAGGTAGTGGGCCTAATTTATGAACTTGGGTGCCCAGATAAGGCATTATTACGCGTGTTAAATTTGTGAACAGTGATGTGGACAGTGAATCATTTGCTACATGGTTTATGTGTGCAGTGTAAATTCTTTGATTCTCCGCACTGCCTCTGAGCTGTAAACAAAGTATTGATATAGATGTTTTTAGCAGTTTTACTATGGTGTATACTCATTATAATTAACCATTATGTTTTGTGCTTAGATAATTTGTATTTTCACATAACATTTTTCTGACTCTTGAGTTCCCAATTCATGCACTAGGGTGATTGCATTGCATGCCCAAAATACTGAGTCACGTGCTAGAATGACAAAATGCAGCTTACGTAAATTTTCACATCAACTGCACTGAGCAGGAGCTCTTGTGAACAACCATGTCATGTGATCAATACCTACCATGAGATGCACTGACAAGCATGACAAATGTGATCCTGAATCTGATTGTGGTGAACCTGCCCATCTGGTCAGATAATTCAGAACTTAGACAGGCCAACTTGAAGCATTGTCAGGCTTACAGCTCCAACCCAGCTGAATACTGGTCTTGAACATGGTACTTTACTGTGACGTATCAATGCCACAAGCATGATTATTCGTTGTGGCTGATTTTAGCAACCAAGAAATTTCGTCTCCTCACAGCCTTTCTCATTTGGAAATAAGGATTACTGTATGACAGATGGAGAAGGGAGTTATTAGGCCATACATTGAGAAAAATTGCAAAGCATTTGTTCACCAGTGCAATGCTTTTCAGCCTAACAAAGTAACTCAGCACATAACGTCTCCACTCGGTACCTTCACCCCACCAAGTCAACACTTTGAACATGTACACATCAACATCATTGGACATTTTCCGCTGTCAGAAGGTTACTAATATTACCTGACAGCAATTGACCACTTCTGTCATTGGCTTGAAGCCTGTGTTATGAAAGAGACAATGGCAGCAACAGTAACTACAACCTTTTTCCATGAATGGAGCCTGAATTTTGGAATTCCTCTCCATGTCACTACTGATCAGGGCAGGCAATTCAGATCATATCTCCTTAAAGTACTTTCAGGATTGCTCGTCATGAAACATATTTGAACCTGTGCCTACCACCTTGTCGCTAATGGTCTTGTGGAATGACTTCATCGCCAATTAAAGCCCGGATGCCACGCCACAAAACACTGGACTGAACACCTACCTGTTGTTCTACAAGGCCTCCGGATAGCCTTCTAAGAAGATCCCAACTCAGCAATGGCTGAATTAGCGTATGGGCAGATGCTTTGACTGCTGAAAGAGTTCTTTACCAACACATCAAACAGTATTATTGAAACCTCAGGTTTTGTGCAAGTTTTTTGTCATAGATCCATAAGCTCCATTCTGTGATTTCCGAACAACATTCTGCCCATTAGCCATTTGTTTTCTGCGACTTAGTCACACATGTAGGTTTTCATCCAGCATGATGCTATTTGGGAACCTCTCGAGCCACCACATGACAGTCCATACGTGGTATTAGCACAAATGACAAAGTGTTCAATGTCGATATCAGTGGCTCTTCGATCACAGTGTCCATCAACAAACTCAAGCCAGTCTTCACCTTAACTAACACTGAGATGCTACCTACGTGTAGTTTTATGGGGATGCCAGTCACACCTAGCCTTCCACTGCCACCACCTGTGCTTCCAAGTGAACCACAAGTCACAACTCATTTTGGGTGCCATGTACGCTTCAACCCCCAAGTGTTGTTGATGCTTGAGGGGCAGGGGGTAGTGATCTGAACAGTGAGGTGAATAGTAAATCATCTGTTATGTAGTTTACGTGTGCAGTGTAAACTCTTTGATTCTCCGAGTTGCCTCTGAGCTAAAAACAAAGTATTGATATAGACATTCTTAGCAGTCATATGATGATGATTACTTGTTGTAACTGGCCATTATGTTGTGTGCCTCAGTAAATTGTATTTTCATGTGATAGTTCTAGACCCGGTAACTTGGTATGGATTTTGATGCCTGTGCATAAACTCTCACCAGCGGAACAATTACAAAATCACTCATTCACTTTGTATCATGCATTAAGCTGCTTGTCAATTTTGAGCTATGACACTGAGTACCATGGCCATTAAGAAGACAAAAACACACAGATGTTATACATGTCCTCTGCAGGAAGTGCCATTACAGTCTTGAGGCACAGATGACATAAAGACCAGCTCAGTAATTAGAAAGTCTCAATAGGACAGGTAAGGAAGGTTGTTGTAGTGGTTAGAATTTAATAATGTGACTGAAATAAAGGGTGGCCAAACTGGCATGATACCAAGGATATTTGACAAGACTGGGAGTCAGAATGCTCTACTCAGCTGTGGAAAAGTGTCTGAAACACCAATATACTTTTCTTTCTAGGAGAGCCAACAGATTTTGTGTCATACAATGTGCCATGGCAGTTAGAGCCACTGCATAGGTGATGTGCAAGTTACAACCGTTACATGAACAGCGTGTGATCTTAAATTTATGTGGTGTGCTACAACTGAAAGCAGACCTCATAGGAGGAGGTTAGTGTTTAACGTCCCGTTGACAACGAGGTCATTAGAGACGGAGCGCAAGCTGCGGTTAGGGAAGGATGGGGAAGGAAATCGGCCGTGCCCTTTCAAAGGAACCATCCCGGCATTTGCCTGAAATGATTTAGGGAAATCATGGAAAACCTAAATCGGGATGGCTGGAGACGGGATTGAACCGTCGTCCTGAATGCGAGTCCAGTGTGCTAACCGCTGCGCCACCTCGCTTGGTGCAGACCTCATAGTCAGCCTCCAGTTGGGCAAGGATGCATCCTAGATGATAACATGATTCATTACTCAGGAGGGGTCAATTTCACGCTGTCACCTTTTGGCCAAATAATGCACAATTCACATTGTGTGCAGAATAATTAGTAAAATTATGAAACTTGATGACCAAGCAAATATGCAAATTATGCTGATTAAGAATTTATAGGATAATGGTAAGGGAAAATCATCCCAAGGGATAAATAGTATTGGTGAATACACTGACTTAAATGTTGACTTCTAGTGTTTATTACAAATATAGGAACCAAAGAAATCATGTATGAACTGTGGACATACAATTCATTATGGCCAAGTGTTTCTAAATCACATAAAATAAATAAAACAAACAATGAGTGGCAAGTAGAGAAATAGGCAATGTTGCATGCACTATATATCATTAAAGTTTGTGTAGCAAATAAGTCACTATAGTAATCACCAACTGTATATGAAAAGTTCTATGTACACAAACGTTATGAAAGCTTGTCATTAATAGAAGTTCGACCATTTGCACATGGAGCCTTTAAAATTTCAGTGCAATAACTGAAGTTTATGCAAAATCTGAAATATGCAAATACTAGGCGCACTGATCACATGTGGCACTCTGACCATTCATCATCTCACCAGTCTTACCATAAACCATGAGTCAAAGGCCTCAGTGAAACTCCACCTGTGAAAGAGCTGAGAGACTTGTTCTGCCTGCTGACTTAGGGCCTCGGTCAAGTAACCTATACTACGCACAATACACAAGTTTCCCTACACTTTAGTATCATAAAATTTACAAGTTTATCATAATTCATTTAAAATACTGTGTGTTTATGTTATAATTAAAGTGAAGCTACTGAGGCCCATTGTGGGTTGTAATTATTGTATGGCAGTGAAACTTGGTAAATATTCTAATCCATTTATACAGAACCGATTTATACTGGAACAGGTGCAAATCTGGCACTGTCAATGCAAGAAAGACATTTAATTGTTTCAATATGTAATGAATTAGGAACAGGATGTGGGCAGAAAATGTCATACATGTGAGAAAGGCATAATGTTGCTCACAGCATTCTCAGTGCAATCTGAGCAGCATGTTCCTTCAGATCAGGTAGAGATCAAACGTGTTCCTGGTAAATGCATTCTTTTAGGTCGAAAACCTCTGGAGATGAGATGTTCGTGGGAGGTTACATTAAGCAGATGTTTCACTGAGTGAATAACATGAGGTATTGCCCCATGAAAATAATTGTTTCCACACAGTTATACTCATCCGGAACAGGAATCACATACTGTATAAGGTGGTGTCATAATGTGCAGACATCATGGTGTACTTAACAGGCCATCTGGGCGTATTTTCCTCAAAGGAGAATGGAGCAGGAATAATGGTACATGTGAGTCCACACCACACAGTCACAAAGGTGAGAACAATGACTCTTTGTGCACAACATGCAGTTGGACAGTACCCCAAATTCAGCAGTTCTGTGTATTCATTGCATCCTGTAGCATAAAATGTGCCTCATCACACTACAGAATATTGCCCAGCCACATGTCATAAACTTCAATCCATAGCAGAAACCAAAGAGCAAATTTGGAGTGTAGCTGCAGATCATGAAGTTTCAGGTGCTCCACCATCTCAATCTTGTACTGGAACCTGTTTAAAATAGACCACAAAACTTTCCGTACTGTTGACCATGGGATGGACTGTTCTCGTGACACTACATGAGCACTAATACTATCTGGGGCATGTGCTGCATAGTCATTTACAGTAACAGCAACCTCGTCAATAACTTCCAATGGGATAGGACACCTTCCTCTTCCAGGTGCCATATCAAGCTCATGTGTTGTCAAATTTCATTATCATCTTCTTTAAAACATTTAATGACATCGTGCCTCTCCTCAGACCTTTTGGTCAGTGATACTCTCTCAAAGAAGCACTGTAATTGCTGCATTTGCATAAAACAGTTTCATTAACAGTACATGATCTCCCTGGTCAATAGCCATACTGTTCACTCACATTATGACTTGCCAAATGACAGCCTGGATCTCATAACATCATACAAACAGTGTACAACACCAGATTTACACTTTGCGGCCAAAATTGTAACAAATTTTTTTCCAACATGAACTGATTCTGCATTAATAGATTAGCATCTCTACCAAGTTTCACCACCATACAATAATTACAGCCTACACTGGACCTCTATGAGTAGTTGCACTTTAATTGTAGCTGCTTGGTACATGTACATAAAAACATATTCGTAATAGAGGGAAACATTCCACGTAGGAAATATATATCTAAAAACAAAGATGATGTGACTTACCAAATGAAAGTGCTGGCAGGTCGACAGACACACAAACAAACACAAACATACACACAAAATTCAAGCTTTCGCAACAAACTGTTGCCTCATCAGGAAAGAGGGAAGGAGAGGGGAAGACGAAAGGATGTGGGTTTTAAGGGAGAGGTAAGGAGTCATTCCAATCCCGGGAGCGGAAAGACTTACCTTAGGGGGAAAAAAGGACGGGTATACACTCGCACACACACACATATCCATCCACACATATACAGACACAAGCAGACATCTGCTTGTGTCTGTATATGACATCTGCTTGTGTCTGTATATGTGTGGATGGATATGTGTGTGTGTGCGAGTGTATACCCGTCCTTTTTCCCCCTAAGGTAAGTCTTTCCGCTCCCGGGATTGGAATGACTCCTTACCCTCTCCCTTAAAACCCACATCCTTTCGTCTTTCCCTCTCCTTCCCTCTTTCATGATGAGGCAACAGTTTGTTGCGAAAGCTTGAATTTTGTGTGTATGTTTGTGTTTGTTTGTGTGTCTGTCGACCTGCCAGCGCTTTCGTTCGGTAAGTCACCTCATCTTTGTTTTTATATACAATTTTTCCCACGTGGAATGTTTCCTTCTATTATATTGACATCTTTGTTTTTAGATATATAAAAACATATTCAGTTTCTTATGTATCTACATCACTTTTTATATAAACCGCATTTGTACTGAGCAGATGGCCCAGCCCAAGTCAAACAGATTACTCACTTTTGTGTACTGTGACAATACCATACTGGTGAAACAAACACTGCTAAAGTTGATAATTATAACACAATCTATTTGCACTAATAATTACTGCATGGTACTTATTGTAAATGGAACATGCTGCTGCTAATAATTTGTGTACAAGTGCAGGAATCTGTTTGAGCCAGTGTTTCAGTAGCAATAAATAACCAGAATGAAAAGTGCTCCTACCATAGCACAGAAAAATGTGAATGTGTCCTGGGCAGAGTCAGGGGTGTAAAAGAAGGGTACTAGCTTTTTGGCTTACCTGGCCACTTCAAGGACATTTAAATCAAAACATCTTGACATATCTCCACTCTTTTACTAGTTGGTATTAGTACCCATGTCATGTAATATAATGCACTGTGTCAAGTAAAGTAACATGACACATGCCATCATGTCATTCAACATGTCATGTTTCATGTTGTGCTGTATGATTCAATCTGTCAATAAAGTTTTCGATGCATATATCTCGGCTCTGGGATACATCCTATTACATATGCACCTCCACTCTTAGATACTTCCTATTGTAGATACGTCCCATTCTCTAGAACCACATAAATTTGTGTCTGTGTGCTCTCAAACTCCTCACCATACATGTAACAGGGGGTGGGTCTGGGGGAAAAATGGTCCCCTGGGGAAAAAGTCTCCTCCACCCAGAAATCAAAAAATTGTTTAGTAGTAGCAAGGAAACCCATAAGAACCATGCAACCAACTACATTGTGAAATAGTACAGAATAATACACACATAAAATGTGGAAATATCTTTATAATGAATCATGTTCTAGGATAGGCTGGCACTTTGTCATCCAGTGGTTTGACGACCAGCTGGAAGAAGCATCCAAAGACACGAATAGAACCAACTGAAAATTTAATTAATTTGACTAACTGATAATTCATCTGATCACTGAACTAGTTGAAGATTTAACCCATTGACCAAATAACTGATTGACCAGATTTGCTCAACTTAGTGCGAACACAGCTGGTCTGTGGTTAAATCTAACTTATCTATCAGCTGAGTGAGTGTACTGTTTTGAAGTATTTGAAAGAAAATTTCCCAAATGATGTTCCCAAATGATATTACATCTGGCGTGGGGGGTGGGTGGCTAGTGGTTGTGTAATGAATTGTGCTCTACATGAATGCTGAATAATTCATGCAGCAAATAATAAACTGTCGAGAAGCATACATCTTGATATTATCCTGTATCTTAAAATTCTTGTCATTGTTTATTTAAATTATGTAATAATCAAAATTGAAAATTAAAAAACTGCTGTTAGAAAAACTCTGTGAATAATTTTGGCATGAAATGAGTATGATTGGGGGAAATAAGCAAAAGGAATGCGAAACTGCCTACTTTTTGACCCTGTACAGAAATTGACAAACTTAAGCATGTTTTGTATGAAAATAAATTTACTACAATGTAGCATAGTAGTTTTTGAAGAAAACACAGTAAAATGTTTTCTGTTGGTTAGAAATAATGTGACCTTTTTCTGACAGTTATTTTTATTGCCATTTTCTGATTAATTGTATTTTCTGTTTCATCACTGATACAGCTTTAAATGCTCAACCAAACAGTACAGTGTACCATTTTGTAGAGGGCTGGGCATAATTCTGGCATGGTGCATGCATTGTATTGCAGGTCCAAAGATTTCTCAGTGATTTTAAGTCACTGTTCTTTAACATGCACTGAAACACCAAAGAAACTGATATGAGCATTGTATTGGTAGACAGGACAGCTTGGCTGTGGACGTGGAAGGGTAGCCCACAACATAGACAGACAACAGTATTCACAATTACAAGCACCC
Organism: Schistocerca americana; assembly: GCF_021461395.2. NCBI lineage: Eukaryota > Metazoa > Arthropoda > Insecta > Orthoptera > Acrididae > Schistocerca > Schistocerca americana. Next base: position 134,960,713 of record NC_060121.1, read on the forward strand.
AAGCTTTAATGATCTTCCAGCAATAAAGTATCTTAACAAATCTCAATTAAGCAAGGACATAAACTTGGTTACAAACATACGTTAACCTTCAACCAGTGAATAACCCCAATAAAGAATTACGAATCAATGAAACTTAGATAAAGGACTGCTTTACAAGAATGCTTAAATTAATCAAAATCATGAAAGCTAAGTTACAAATTTTATGTTAAGCTTCAACAGGTGAATAACCCCAATAAAGAATTCTCATTTAAATAAAACATAGATAGGAAAATGCCTTACCAAAACGCTTGAATTGTGTAAAATTATGAAAAGCTGAATTACAACTTTTCTCAAAAACTACTTAGGAATTTACAGCAAATAAACAAGTTTGATCTGTTTAACCAGAAGGTAACTGCCAAGTCCAAGCGACCAAAGCCACTGAGAGCGGACGACCGCCCCAATGCTAGTCCTCAACTGACATCGTCACGGCCCAGTGGCCACCGTGCTAAAACAGACTAATGATTCGGTAAGCGACCGACAGCAAGACAGGAGTAACAGTGACTGAAAGTCGGCGTACGCCTTACAAAACACGGCACACCCTGAAGCGGGAGCAGGCACAGCTGACTAGCGGCCATACAACCGCGAGCAAACAAATCTCACGCCGCCCGTACTAACGCGGGAAATGATAGCGAGCAACAAGACGCCACGCGCAAAGCAGCGATCGTGCCTACCCCTCGAACACAGAATGTGCCCTGTCTCATTGTATATGGTAATTCAATTTATAGCACACAAGACACGATAAATAATGGCATTCGTTCAACGCAAGGTCAGTTAACAATTAGGTCCAGTAAAGATTTACCAATGGATTTCCCTTCAAACCAACTTCTGGACCACAGACGGAAATTAGTAAACTTGGCATAAGTTTTTACCAGACCGATAAACAAGAAATCAAATTAAACAGTTGCCAAAAATACAGTCACAATACGCAAGCCGTTCAAGACCTTGCTATCTTACTCACAGTTATCATTAACGGCGAAAGATACACAAATGAATGACAAGAAATTCACCATTGAAAGCAAAATAACAACACACCACAATGGTTAAATTAATTAATTTGCAGACGAGCCAGTCACTGAAAGCTCAGTTCCGCAAGATTAGGACTAACCTCACTTGGCAGCAATACATTTATGTGCATGATAACTAGGTTGCCCAAACAGGACTCCAAAACCCAAAACAACAGGTCACACGTCAGCTGTCTTGTTCTCGGATACTAGGCACTACCGGGCTAAGACAATCGCGACGAAAAAAAAACCCTGAAATTATAGCTGCCTGCAGCAAAACAAATGAGTCAGGGTGCATGAACGCAAAGCACAAGCCACTGTTCCAGCCAGAGTGTAACCTTTTCAATGCTCATACGGACAGAACAACACACGTGGGCATAAAGGGAGCAGCAGATGCGTACCAAGCAAACTATACTGCGTCAAAATACGACCCACATCACGTCCACAAACCGGAGCACTGCTCCCGGAGCTGGTTTCTGCTCGCTGGACTGCCGCAACTCTCTGTCCCCCGGAAAGCGATGCTGACTGCCGCCTTGCTCAACACTCCCTTCTCAGCCGTGCACAACTACTCTTCTCTTGTCACCTCAGAGTGCGGCCGCAATGTCCATTCTCCCCTGCTGTCCACCCCAGACTCCCGTACTCGCACTCACTCCCTCGTTAGGACCCACTCCGACAGGAGGCACTCGCGATCGCACATAGTGTCTACCTCAACCAGAGGAGTAATCGATAGCATCTTGCGCCCGAGAGCCACGCCACTGCTTAATCCTCCCCCACTAAAACTGGAAGAGCCCCCCCCCCCCATTCCTTTGTTAAGATGGCTAAGTTGGGAGTTAGGTCTTCACCTGGGAGGCATGGACCCGCAGCTCCCTACCAGTCGTCGTATGCCTGAACAACAGACTGACTGGGTTGAGGAATTTCATTACCCTATACGGTCCCTGAAAGCGAGCAGTCAGTTTGCCAGAAGTTGCTCCCTTGCCCTGACCTCCTACAGCAAAATTACGAACAAAGACCTCCTCGCCCACTCTGATGTTGACTGGACGACGCCCCTCATTATAATGCCACGCCTGCCTCTGATGTGCGGCCCTGATATTCCGCTGCGCCCTATCCCAATTCTCCGTAATACTGTCAGAGCTGAGCTTTTCAGGCAGAATATCATCCACAGACCACAGATTAGCCAAGGGCGAATTAATAGAATAGGAAAATATCAGGGAGGCCGGCGTGGTCCCACTGGACTCATGATGAGCTGAGTTGAAGGCCAGGTTTATCCAGGGAAGAGAGACATCCCATTTCCTCTGAGAATGCTGGTGATAAGCAATTAAGGCTGACTTAAGGTTCCTATTCACGCGTTCCGCAAAAGAAGGTTGCGGATAGTAAGGAATCGTGGTCTGGTGGCATATCGGATTCTCAAAGCAGAATCTCTTAAACTGTCTGGACAGGAAGGCTGGCGCATTATCGCTAACCATCGTCCTGGGAGGACCAAATATAGAAAATATACGGGAGAGATGGCGTATCGTCAGGCCCGCTGTAACACCACTACTAGGAACAAGCCAGGAAAAACGCGAAAAGGCGTTCACGGCAACTAAAATGTACCAGTTGCCCTCCTTGGTTCTAGGTAATGGCCCCACATAATCAATAAATAGCCTTTCCATGGGCCTGCAGCATGCCCCGGCGAGTGTTACTATTTGGCTTAGATGCCTTGCACTGGTAACATTGCTTGACCAATCTGCGGACATCCTTATACAAGGTTGGCCAAGTAAGGTGTTCCCTGATTCTAGCTAAAGTCTTGGCCAGATCCAAGTGTCCACCAACCACCGAATTATGGAACAAATGGAAGACAGCAGGAACCAGCTCCGTAGGAAGACAAATCTTTTCTCTGTTCTCTCTCTTAGTGCGATAGCAGACAATCCCTTTATGGACACAATACCCTGGCACCTCCTTCCCCTCGGCAAGCTGGCTTTTAATCGCAGCGATATGTACTTCCTGCTTTTGCCTTTCACGAAGGTTACTAAAGACTTCAGGAACCTCGGATGAAATACCCATTGCCCAACTACAGGGTTCGACCCCAACAGCTTCCTGCTCATTACTAGTCCCTTCGTCAAACATCCTGCTTAGAGCATCGGCGACAGAGTTCTCCGTTCCTCGAATCTAAAGACCGATATTCTAACTGCCCACTGAGCTGTTCTACCAGTTTTCCTGGGGCGCGCCAAGACCCATCCCAAGGCCTGATTGTCTGTCTCCAGTAAGAAAAGCCTATGCTCAAGGTAGAACCTGAACCTATCAAGCACGAATAGAACGGCAAGCACCTCGAACTCATACACGGAATATTTGAGCTCCGCCGGAGAAAGCATTCTCGAAGCATAAGCAATAGGACGCCTCTCGCCATCACCTTCCTGCATGAGAATGGCGGCTATGCCTGAACTCGAAGCGTCAGTTTGAACTACGAAGGCCTTACGAAAATCGGGGACAGCAAGAACAGGTGGGTTTGCCAGAGCGGCCTTGATTGCCTCAAATGCTGACTGCTAGGACTCACCCCACTGAAATGCTTGATTTTTCTTGCGCAGAAGATTCAAGGGCATAGCCAACTGAGCGAATCGGGGTACAAACTTCCTAAAGAAGTTCGCCATTCCAATAAAGTGAGCAATTACCCTTCTATTCTTTGGAGCAGGAAATTTTTGAAGGCCCTTAGCCCTGTCCTGATCAATACGGACCCCACCGGCCGACACCAAGTGCCCCAGGGATGAAATCTCCTTGGATGCTAACTAAATCTTAGATGGTTTGACGGTAAGGCCCGCACTATGCAAGCGTAGAAGGACCTGTTCAAGGTGTCAAAGATGCTCCTCAATACTCGCACTAAAAATTACCATGTCGTCAAGATAATTGTAAACAAATTTATACTTAACATCGCCTAAGACATTATCCAACAACCTAGAACAGACGGCAGCACCGGTAGACAGACCAAAAGGGACTCTATTGAACTCGAATAAGTTCCAGTCAGTGCAAAATGCAGTGACTGGTTTAGACTGCTCAGCAAGAGGAATCTGGTAGTATGCCTGGTTCAAGTCGAGTACAGTGAAGATCTTTGCTCCCGCAAACCAAGTAAAGCAGTGATGTAGGTCTGGCAATGGCACCGATTCCAAAACCTTCTGATTAAGCTGCCTATAATCAATAACTGGCCTGTAGCCTGAATCCCCCTTGGGGACCAGGAACATGGGTGACGAATAGGCAGAAGTGGATGGTCTAATTACCGCCTGTTCTAACATTTTATCTATAATACGACGCAAAGCATCCATCTTAGGGGGCGACAGGTGATAAGGCGGCAGCCTAACAGGAACATCATCAGTTAACTGTATCTTGTAACATATACGGTCAGTCACCCCTAACTCACCAGTTAACACATCAGGGAACTGGCTCAAGAGCCCCAAAATCCTTCCTCACTCCCCTTACTCCAGATGACTGACACCAAAGCCGGAATCGGACACTAAAACCTTATTAACACCCGATACCCTCTGGCAAGAGCACAACGAAAACTCCCTATTAGGACAAAAATTAAAGGAAAACTTCTTGGCAGCATAATTCAAAATCATGCCGGTACGCTGGATCCAATCACATCCGAGCAACAGACGAACAGCAAGATTCTTAACCACCAACAATTCGACAGGCCAGGAAAAGTCACCTACAGACACACTCCTCCTGCAGCGGCCTATTAGAGGTAACACCTATCCATTGACAGCACGACATCCCTGTAAGGCAAATCGCGAGGAGGGTAAGCAACACTTCCGTTTATTATCCAGATACCACTGGTAATCCAACAAAGAAACACTACTTCCTGAATCCAACAAGGCGCAGACTAGTTCGTGGTTAAGGAAGGCACAGATCAACGGCAAGGACTGACCGAACATGGCCCTTATCCGTTTGCAAGACCTCAAAGGTGGTTTATCGCATCCAGTACCTCCCATAACTTGGCGTCAGCTGCTTGGATGTGGCTTCCTCTGCTCAGGACATTCACGCACCAAATGATTCAAAGCACCACTACAGAAACAAGCGCCTCTTGTACCTGCCATCCCCGATCCCTCACTACGGTTAAGCTGACGGTTAGAGAAATTGGCCACGGGGTTCCCGGAACTTACATTTCGACTCCCAACACATTCTCCTACACAGGTCTGTGCCCCCGCATGACCTGCCCCACCACGCCTACTGTCAGCATAACGTAATCCTTCAATGGCCAACGTGAACCTATCTAGATCCCGGAAGGACGTGGGCTTATTGGCAAACATTATTCGCGACCTATCCTCGGGCCTAATACCTTCCAAAATAATGTCTATTACCTCTCCTTCAACAACATCTAGATTCAGAGCTCGTATGGCAACCCTAACATCCTCAATATACTGCTGGAGTGTCTAAGTCGACCTCTGAACCCGGCGGTATTACTGGTTAACTAAATCTGCTCTCATGCGTTCGGTCAAGTGACTATCAATAATCCTCCTACACAAGTGCAACAAGCCCTCTCCATGCTCCAAGACTTGACCAATGATAGAACTCAACATTCCTTCACACAAGGGATAAATAAACTGCAAAATAGTACGATGTGTCACCTCTAATATATAAGCTTGAATTTCCAAACTTACTAATAACCATAAAACTTTGACAACTCTGGGCAACTCATCCAAAGTCAGTTTATTTATTCCATGCACTAATACGAGCAAAGGGTTAGGTAGCTTAGCAAAGGGCTCAGGGGGACAAGGATTAGTCCTAACGCCACCACCTGCTAGATCAGAATCATCCCCCCTGCAGTAAACTAACTCTTCAACATGTCCTACGCCCTCTTTAAGGCAACCTACCACATTAAGTTGAGTCTGCAACTGCATTACCTTCCTGACTAATTGTCCAATAGTAGTAATTTGCTCCAGAGTAACCGGCACTTGTTCTAAATCCTGCAGTCTACCTGCCCAGTGATTGAGATGGGCTTGAATACGACCGATCTGTTTGCGAGAAGGATTACTACTACCCATAAACTCCAAATTGTCTTGCACACTTGAAAGGGACGTGCTACACAATGCAAGCACAGCACCTACCTCACCGATGCACTCTACCGTTGCGCATACCGGCTGGTCCGCGTCCTAAACTTGGCCACGGTACCCTCAGAACGAGCCCCAAAACCTCTAACTCATAAGCTAGCTGCTCTCTGTGCAAATAACCAATACCCGGGCAACTCCTCAGCTGCGAGTGGCTTGTCTGCTCAGGCTGAAACATTTTTACAAGAGAAAGTATGCGCTCCAAACAAATTTCAAACTTAATGCTACCTAAGCTCACAATTGTGAATAGTGCTGCTAGCACACGTAACCCAGACACAACCACGCTCTGATACCATTGTACTGGTAGACAGGACAGCTTGGCTGTGGAAGTGGAAGCGTAGCCCACAACATTGACAGACAACAGTATTCACAATTACAAGCAACCAAGCTTTAATGATCTTCCAGCAATAAAGTCTCTTAACAAATCTCAATTAAGCAAGGACATAAACTTGGTTACAAACATACGTTAACCTTCAACCAGTGAATAACCCCAATAAAGAATTACGAATCAATAAAACTTAGATAAAGGACTGCTTTACAAGAATGCTTAAATTAAGTAAAATCATGAAAGCTAAGTCACAAATTTTATGTTGAGCTTCAACAGGTGAATAACCCCAATAAAGAATTCTCATTTAAATAAAACATAGATAGGAAAATGCCTTACCAAAATGCTTGAATTGTGTAAAATCATGAAAAGCTGAGTTACAACTTCCCTCAGAAACTACTTGGGAATTTACAGCAAATAAACAAGTTTGAACTGTTTAACCAGAAGGTAACTGTCAAGTCCAAGTGACCAAAGCCACTGAGAGCGGACGACCGCCCCAATGCTTGTCATCAACTGACATCGTCATGGCCCAGTGGCCACCGTGCTATAACAGACTAACGTTTTGGTAAGCGACCGACAGCAAGACAGGAGTAACAGTGACTGAAAGTCGGCGTACGGCTTACAAAACACGACACACCCTGAAGTGGGAGCAGGGACAGCTGACTAGCGGCCATACAACCGCGAGCAAACAAATCTCACGCCACCCGTACTAACGCGGGAAATGATAGCGAGCGACAAGACGCCACGCACAAAGCAGCAACCGTGCCTACCCCTCGACCACAGAATGTGCCCTGTCTCATTGTCTATGGTAATACAATTTATAGCACACAAGGAACGATTTAATAATGGCAATAGTTCAACGCAAGATCAGTTAACAGTTAGGTCCAGTAAAGATTTACCAACGGATTTACCTTCAAACCAACCTCCGGACCACAGGCAGAAATTAGTAAACTTTGCATAAGTTTTCACCAGACCGATAAACAAGAAATCAAATTAAACAGTTGCCAAAAATACAGTCACGATACGCAAGACCTTGCTATCTTACTCACAGTTATCATTAACGGCGAAAGATACACAAATGAATGACAAGAAATTCATCAATGAAAGCAAAATAACAACACACCACACAGGTTAAATTAATTAATTTGCAGACGAGCTAGTCACTGAAAGCTCAGTTCCACAAGATTAGGACTAACCTCACTTGGCAGCAATTCATTTGTGTGCATGATAACTAGGTTGCCCAAACAGAACTCCAAAACCCAAAACAACAGGTCACACGTTAGCTGTCTTGTTCTCGGATACTAGGCACCACCGGGCTAAGACAACCGCGATGAAAAAAAAATCTCTAAAATTACAGCTGCCTGCAGCAAAACAAATGAGTCAGGGTGCATGAACGCAAAGCACAAGCCACTGTTCCAACCGGAGTGTAACCTTTTCAATGCTCATACGGACAAAACAACACACGTGGGCATAAAGGGAGCAGCAGATGCGTACCAAGAAAACTATACTGCGACAAAATACGACCCACGTCACGTCCACAAACCGGAGCACTGCTCCCGGAGCTGGTTTCTGCTCGCTGGACTGCCGCAACTCTCTGTCCCCCGGAAAGCGATGCTGACTGCCGCCTTGCTCAACGCTCCCTTCTCAGCCGTGCACAACTACTCTTCTCTTGTCACCTCAGAGTGCCGCCGCAATGTCCATTCTCCCCTGCTGTCCACCCCAGACTCCCGTACTCGCACTCACTCCCTCATTAGGACCCACTCCGACAGGAGGCGCTCGCGATCGCACATAGTGCCAACCCCAACCAGAGGAGTAATCGATAGCGTCTTGCGCCCGAGAGTCGCGCCATGGCTCAGGCATGCATATTCAAATACAGAGATTATGAACAGGCAGAATACAGTGCTGTGGTTGGCAATGACAATATAAGACAACAAGTGTCTGGTGGAGTTATTAGATCAGTTACTGCTGCTATAGTGACAGGTTATCAAGTTTTAAGTGAACATAGCCGCACATGAGCGATGGGACACAGCATCTCCGAGGTAGCAGTGGAGTGGAGATTTTCCCATACGACCGTTTCACGAATGTATCGTGAATATCAGGAATCCGGTAAAACATCGAATGTCCAACATCGTTGCGGCCGGAAAAAGATTCTGCAAGAACAGGACCAACGAGAGCTGGAGAGAATTGTTCAACATGACAGAAGTGCATCCCTCCCGCAGATTGCTGCAGATTTCAGTGCTGGGCCATCAACATGTGTCAGTGTGTGAACCATTCAACAAAACATCATCAGTATGGGCTTTTGGAGCCAAACGCCCACTCATGTACCCTTGATGACTGCATGACACAAAGCTTTATGCCTTGCCTGAGCCCGTCAACACCGACATAAAGTGTTGACTACTGGAAATGTGTTCAGATGAGTCTCATTTCAAATATTACTGAACGGGTCGATATGTACGGGTACGGAGACAACCTCATAAATACATGGACCCTGCATATCAGGAAGGAACTGCTCGAGCTGGTGCTGGATCAGTAATGATGTGGGGTGTGTGGAGTGATATGGGACCCCTGATATGTCTAGATGCAACTCTGACAGGCGACATGTACATAAGCATCCTGTCTGATCACCTGCATCCATTCATGTCCACAGACTGGGGCAATTCTAGCAGGACAATGCAACACCCCACACATACAGAATTGCAACAGAGTCGCTCCAAGAACACTCTTCTGAGGTTAAACACTTCTGCTGGCCACCAAACTCCCCAGACATGAACATTATTGAGCATATCTGGGATGCCTTGCAACATGCTGTTCAGAAGAGATCTCCACCCCGTCGTACTGTCATGGATTTATGGACAGCCCTGCAGGATTCAAGGTGTCATTTCCCTCCATCACTACTTCAGACATTGTTCGAGCCCATGACACATCCTGTTGCGGCACTTCTGCATGCTCTCGGGACCCCTATATGATATTAGCCAGCTGTACCAGCTTCTTTGGCTCTTCACTGTGTAAACAATGAAATGATAATCAGCTGTAATAACCAGTTTTTTTAATTATATCAAAACGCATTGCTTAAAATGCAACACATTTCTACCAAACACAGTTCCATTTTAAAGTGCATGATTTTTTGCACATAAAACCTAAATGATGAAAGATTTTTGCAAACACTTCTTATAGTTAATGTAAGAATATATTTTTTTTATCATCATCTGTATCACTTTAAACCATCTCAGCATGTGCAGTTCATGTAGAATGGGATTTCATCTGCAGCTTGATATTGCTATATTGTGACAACAGATAAAGCTTTCACAAAACAACAGGATGGCCATTAACATCTGTTTTTCTACCTATTTACAAAATTTGAACCATTTCACACTAGTTTAAAACATGCAAGGTCTTTTCAAAAAATTCTGGGGCGTTCATAATTTCACACCAATGGTGTGTTGGAGTGAATTGCGGTTGGCATCCCTTTGCACACCTCTGTTTAATTTGTAACCGTCAGAAGTTTCATTGTTGTATATCTGTTAGTTATTGTTCAGTGCTGTATTGAGTAGAACATTGTGTCACACAGTTTGTGAATTAAATTTTGTGTGAAACTCAAGAAGTCCTTTACAGATATACACCAAATGATACTGGAAACCATGGTGATGAGTGCTTAAGCCGTACTCGGTGTTACATTTGGTTCACACGGTTTAAAAATGGCCAGACGGAAGTTAAAGACGATTCTCTTTCAGGATGCCCTTCAACGTCTACTGATGACACTCATGTCAGGAACGTCAAGAAATTTGTGCCACAGGGACAAATTGTTAATTGATGTGTTGTTAAGCCTGTGAGAAAATGTGAGAAGGAAACAGCCTGAAATGTGGCGTGACACTTCATAGCTCTTGCATCACGATAATGCACATGCACATTCATCCCTGCTGGTGAGTGACTATTGCACAGAAAAAGAAATCACTGTGCTACCTCATCCTCCACACTCACCAAATCTGGCCTCTGTTAACTTTTTTTTTTTCTAAAATTGAAAACCCTTTTCAAAGGACAAAGATTTGTAATTATAGATGAGTTACAAGAATATTTGTGGAAGGCACTTCACATGATCCAACAGGAAACGTATCAAGACTGCTTCAGGAAGTGGAAATGGTGTTGGGAGATGGGTATCAACTGGGGAGGAGAGTGTTTTGAAGGAGATCATGCACAATAAGTAAAAGGTAAGTGTAGAAAAATTCTGTGGACAAAATTACGGAATTTTTGGAACAGACCTTGGAGAAGTGGCACACAAAAAACTCACAAAAAATGTGTTTTTTGCTCATAAAATCTGAATGAAGCTAGACTTTTAAAAGGGAGTTTTGAATTTTATCATAAAAATGAATTTTTAATTTTTTGATTCACTTTGTTTCTGCACATTCAAAACAATCTTGGCAACATGATGCCAATGTTGTTTTGACTATGCTGCGAAAGTGTTACTGGGAAGCTCTTAGATGTCCTCTACATAGTTCTGATCCTTCCCCATGTGATTTCCGTATTTTTGGAGCCCTAAAGAAAGACAGTCATGGCTGTTGATTTGTTTCAGATGAAGAGATGCATGCTTGCGTACTAATAGTTTTGCAGGCAACCGCAAACATTTTTCCATGAAGGCATTGACCATCCCATCTCATACGGGGGGTAATTTTATTAACGGTTATGGTGATTAATTTGTGTGTGTGTGTGTGTGTGTGTGTGTGTGTGTGTGTGTGTGTGTGTGTGTGTGTGGGTGGGTGGGTGTCTGTGTTATTTGTTTGAATGTGTGTACGTTATCTAAAAAACCAAGAGCTAGTGCTTGAAATCTAGTGAGAATACTGTTTTCTGTTATGTGTTTTTAGGCTCCATGCATTGATCTGCTATATGTGAATGGTTGCCTTTCCCTTATTTTATGTATTGTTCCATCTAGGAATTTGCATTATTGTTAAACAGTTTACTTAATTTTTTTCCATCTTTCTCGTTTTATTTGACTGCTTTTTGTATTAAAAAAATCCAGTCAAGCCACCCATAATGTCACAAGTTCCATGTCAGTCTCTCTTCTGTATTTATCATGTGCTTCTTTAAAAAATTATGAAAACATTGGAGTTCTAATTACGATAAAGATTTTATGTTTCAATAAAATTTGATGTTGTTTATACATAGAAACACCCCCTGTTCATAGAATGAAATTTTCACTCTGCAGCGGAGTGTGCGCTGATATGAAACTTCCTGGCAGATTAAAACTGTGTGTGCCAGACCGAGACTCGGGGACCTTTGCCTTTCGGGGGGTAAATGCTCTACCAACTGAGCTACCCAAGCACGACTCACACCCCACCCTCACAGCTTCAATTCTGCCAGGAAGCTTCACCCTCTGTTCTTATTATAGTACAGTTTCATCTGCGCTTTATGCTTTATTTTCTAATAAACGTGTTTTCTGTACTTAATGGTTCTTATATAAAGACAATTGTGTCTGCAGATATCTTTGACCAAAATGTGTAGATTCCAGCTGGTTTCAGGACCTGGAACAAGAGACATTCATGTGGAAGCAGAAAATGGAAGTGACATGTCAGGAACATGCGAGACGTCTTGAAGAACAAAGGATTGCACTGCAACAGAAGGGTAAAGTATTTATTAGGAAACTGTGGATGAAACATATAAATTAATTTCATCTTATTGTATATTAAAACTTTCACTGTGTTGACAATTAATTTAATATTACTATGTGATTTTATGACTGTTATTTACGAAAATTTATATTGCGTGGTTCGCTGGCTGTTCAGATTTAAAAGTGCACAAAATTTTACTGTACCATGGCCTGGTCATATATTCACCCAGTCTGAACATACTGTTTTCTTATTTCTTTCATCTACATCTACATCTATACTCTGCAAACCACCATGAGGTGCATGGCAGAGGGTACATGCCATTGTACTAGTTATTAGGGTTTCTTCCTGTTTCATTCATATATGGAGCATGGGAAGAATGATTGTTTGAATGCCCCTGTGCATGCAGTAATTATTCTAATCTTATCCTCGCAATCCCTGTGTGAGCGAAATAGAGGGGGTTGTAGTACATCCGTAGAGTAATCATTTAAAGCCGTTTCTTGAAACTTTGTTAATAGACTTTCTTGGGATAGTTTACGTCTGTCTACAAGAGTCTGCAGTTTCAGTTCCTTCAGTATTTCTGTAACAGTCTTCCATGGATTAAACAAGCCTGTGACCATTTGTGCTGCTCTTCTCTGTATACGTTCAAAATCCTCTATTAGTTTTATCTGGTATGGGTCCCACACACTTGAGCAGTATTGTAGGATGAGTTGCATGAGTAATTTGTAAGCAATCTCTTTAGTAGACAGATTGCACTTCCCCAGTAATCTACCAATAAACCGAAGTCTGCCACCTGCTTTACTCATGACTGAACCTGTGTGATCATTCCATTTCAAATCCCAACAGTGTGTCACACCCAGGTATTTGTATGAATTGGCCGAATCCAACAATGACTCCCGAATCCAGCAGTGACTCATTGATATTATAGTCATAGGACACCATGTTGTTTTGTTTTGTGAAGTGCATAGTTTTACATTTTTGAACACATAGAGCAAGTTGCCAATCTCTGCACCATGTTGAAATGGTGTCAAGATCTGACTGAATATTTATGCAGCTTCTCTCAGATAATACTTCATTATAGATAACTGTGTCATTTGCAAAAAGCTTGATTTTGATATTAATATTGTCTGCAAGGTCATTAATATACAACATGAACAGCAAGGGTTGCAATACATTTCCCTGGGGCATACCTGAAGTTACTTCTACATCTAGGACTCAATCCAAGATCACATGCTATCTCCTCCCTACCAAAAAGTCCTCAATTCAATCACAAATTTCACTTGATACCCCATATGATCCTAATTTTGACAATAAGCATTGGTGCGTTACTGAGCCAAAAGCTTTTCGGAAATCAAGAAACACTACTATCCTTCTTGTAGACAGGTGTGACCTGTGTCTTTTTCCTAGAATGGTTTTTTGTTAAAGGGATTTACGATAGATTATAGTGAGGAGAGGGGCTAACTCAGCTGCAAACTCAGTATAGACTCTGACAGGGATTCCATCAGGGCCTGGAGCTTTATTCACTTTTAACAATTCCAGCTGGTCCTCAACACCACTGATACTTATTTTATTCTTCTTTTCAGTGGTATGAGGATTAAATAGGGGAAATTCTGCTGGGTTTTCCCTTGTAAAGAAACATTTGGAAACAGAATTAAGCATTTCAGTTTTTGCTCTGCAACCCTAAATTTCAGTTCCTGTCTAATTTGCTAGGGACTGGACACTAACTTTGGTGCCACTAACAGCTTTTACATATAATCCAGAATTTCTTTGGATTTTGTGAAATGTCATTTGATAACATCCTGCTACAGTAGTCACTGAAGGCATCACACATTGCTCTCTTGACAGCCAAATGCTTTTCATTATCTATGGCCCTATGCTTTGTTTTACACCTGTTATTCAGTAATCTCTGTTTACTCGGAAGTTTCTTTACAGTGATTGTGTACCATGGATGTTCCCTCCCATTATGAACTGTTCTACTGGGTACTTTTAAAAATGAGCCAGAATTCCTCTAACACTCCTGACTTTTGGTGAAACCTTCAAATTTATCATTGAGATAAGACATTACTGATTTTTTATCTGGTTTACTGAACATATATATCTTTCCGTTTGTTTTAGTTGTCCTTTGTATTTTGGTAATCATTGTTGTCACAATCGCGTCATGGTCACTGATACCAGTTTTGGTGTGGACATACTCAAAGAGGTCAGGTCTATTTGTGGCCATTAGATCCAATATATTCCTGTCATGAGTGGAATTCCTAACTATGTGTTCTAAGTAGTTTTCAGATAAGGCATTTAGTAAAGTTTCACAGGGTGTCTTATCATGCCCACTACTAACAAAATTGTAATTTTCCAAATTAATTGTTGGCTAATTGAGGTCTCCACTCATGATTATAGTATGATTGGGGAACTTACGTACAAGTGAACTGAGGTTTTCTCTGAAGTTTACGGTTGCATCAGGAGAGGAGTCTGGTGGGTGATAGGGCACATATGACCCAGTTGTTTTTTGCACCCTATAGCAAACAAAACTGGTGGGCAATAGAAGGATCCAATTATGATTTTATGCCCATCCCAGATACTGAGTCTTGTCCAAACAATTTCACCTGCAGATTCAATTTCTATGGTGGATTTGAGCTTTTTGTCTACTACCCCAAATACACCACCTCCATTTACCATTTGCCTATCCTTTCAATATCCACTTAAATTTTCCCCAAAAGTATCACTGCTATCAATTTCAGATTTCAACCAGCTTTCTCTACCTAGTATTATGTAAGCTTCACTGCTTTTCATGAGCACTTCAAATTCTGGCACTCTGTTATGAATGCTTTGACAGTTTACCATTAGGATTTTACACCCTCACCTATGGGAGGTATTTCTTTCAATCTTACACTGATACTTCCCAGTTTTCTACAGCTGTCATTATCTGGATTGGATGGAGAGTCACCTAATCTAAAAAAAAAAGTATTGTTTGCACCCCACACACAGTCAGCTACCTGAGTACCAGCCTCTGATGTGCAATGCACACACCTGTTTCTTTATTTCAGTAAGTATCCTCTCCGTTTATTTAATCCCTGTTCTCCTTGCTGGAAGGGAGTATTTTTCTAAACTTGACCTGTCCGAAGCTTATCATCAACTTCCTCTCGACGCTGCTTCCTGGCAGTTTCTGGTCCTTAACACGCCTTTCGGCCTCTATCAATACCAACGATTGCCATTCGGGGTTGCCAGCCCCCCTGCTCTCTTTCAGCGATTCTTGGAACAATTATTGCTCACTGTCCTTGGGTGTATAACTTACCAGGACAACATTGTTGTCACTGGCTCCACCACTGACGAACATCTTCAAAATCTCCACACACTTTTTCATGTCTTACAGACTGCCGGTCTTAAGTGTAATCTTCAGTAATCAAAATTTTTTCAGGCATCTATCATGTACTTGGGGTTTCAACTCTCTTGGGATGGTATTCGTCTGCTTCAGCAAACTGTCGCTGCGATCGATGCCCTTCCTCGCCCTACTTCTGTTAAGGAACTGCAGACCTTCTTGGGGAAAATAGCATACTATCACAAGTTTTTACCGTCTGCTGCTTCAGTGGCTCAGCCGGTGCATCGCCTGTTGCATAAAAACGTGCCTTTTCACTGGTCCGCGTCATGCGATGCGGCTTTCCAGAAATTGAAGACTATGCTGAAACAGACCCCGCGCCTGGCTACTTATCGACCTGGCCAACATCTTGTTCCTGCAATGGATGCTTCTCAATACGAGGTTGGTGCAGTCCTTGCACACCGTTTTTCTGACGGTTCTGAACAACCCATTGCTTATGCCTCCAAAACGCTCACAGATGCCCAACAAAAGTATTCTCAAATTGAAAAAGAAGCTTTGGCCATTATTTATGCTCTTCATAAGTGTGGTGTTTTTCTCTATGGATCCAAATTTCATCTTGTTACGGATCAAAAACCACTTATTTCCTTGTTTCATCCATCAACATCACTTCCCGACAAGACTGCACACCGCCTCCAGCGTTGGGCTCTTTACTTGTCTCGTTTCAATTATGAGATTCATTTCTGGCTAATGGCTCAACTTGTGAATGCTGATGCACTGTCTCGCCTTCCCATGGGTCCTGATCTGGCATTCAATAGGGACGAACTTTTGTGTTTCCACCTGGATGTTGTTGAGCAGCGGGTTGTGGACGGGTTCCCCATCACTGGGGACCGGCTGGCGGCTGCTACGGGTTCTGACCCTACCCTCTCCCGGGTTTTACGCTGTATCAGAAGGGTTGGGCAGATTGTCCGTCCGCTAAGACTTCTGATCCGTTGCGGAACTACTGCACTTTGCGTTACCACCTCACAACTAGGGATTGTGTTATTCTCCTTTCCACCAAAAATGTTTCGCCGCGTGTTGTGGTACCTGCGTCTTTGCGTGCTTCGGTCTTGCGCCTCCTTCACCAAGGGCACTGGGGTGTCTCTTGCACAAAATCTCTGGTGCGCCGTTATGTGCACTGGCCCGGCATCGACTCTGAAATCGCACACATGATCGCTGCTTGCGGCCCTTGTGCGTCACAGGCCGCCACCCTGAAGCCATCTTTGTCACCGTGACCTTCGCCTGAGAAGCCCTGGAGCGTATTCATGCTGACTTCGCGGGACCTTTTTTAGGTGCTTATTGGCTTCTCGTTCTTCACGCCTACTCTAACTTTCCTTTCATTGTCCGTTACACGTCGCCTACCACCATGGCAACCACCAATGCTCTAGCTCGCATTTTCTCTTTGGAAGGCCTTCCCTCTACTCTTGTTACTGATAATGGTCCACAGTTTGCCTCTCCCGATTTTGCGAATTTTTGTTCCCATCACGGCTTCATGCATGTCATAGCCCCTCCATTCCATCCACAGTCAAATGGTGAGGCTGAACGACTGGTCTGCACATTTAAGGCTCAGATGAGGAATCTCCTGACTTCTTCTACTGCTGATGATGCGCTTCTCCAATTTCTGACTTCTTACTGTTTCACCCCCATGGGCGACCACAGCCCGGCTGAGCTCTTACATGGCCGACAGCCCCGCACGCTACTTCAACTTCTGCGGCCTTCCACCTCACCGCCGCAGGTGCCTTCACTTGGCCGGTTCATGGCCGACGACCTTTTATGGGTACGGGGATATGGCAGGCGGCCAAAATGGAGTCCTGGCCGCATCTTATGACACCGTGGCCGACGCCTGTATGAAATCCAGACAGACACGGGTGTTATAGTGCGTCACTCGGACCAGCTTTGGCCTCATGTGCCGGCAACGCCTGTTCTGGATGCCGCTACACCACCTTTGGTTCTACCTGATGCTCGGGATACTGGAATCTCTCATTACTCACAACGCAGTCTTCTCACCATCATATCGGTGCCAGCACAAAAACTGAGACCACCAGGAGACATGCCCATGCAGGAACCAGCTGACCATCATCTGTCGGAGCAACTCTACTCGCCTCCTTCTCCTACGGACGCGGACACATCGCCCATGTCTCCTGTTCTAACAACCGGAGTTGACGCAACGGGCAGATTGCTGCATGGACCCCAGCAGATTCGACCCCCACGTCTCCTGTCATCTCAACCCGTTATCATCAGGGACGCTTCTGTCTATACGGGATGCCTCCTCCTTGAGACTTTATGGCCAGTCAAACAACACCTATGGATGTTAGCAATCTCCAGGCCACCTCCATCAAGACCTGTGCAAAAAGTGCAAAGGGGGAAAAGTGTTGTGACTCGCCGATCTTTCAAAGTGCCGCTGCGCAGTTACATGCATCCTCTACATGCGGCGCTGTCTGCCAGCCATGCAGCAGCAGCGCCACCTAAGCGGCTGGCCAGCCAGCCAGCCAGTGGCCGCTAGACTTGGACTCAGTTATGATTTGACTGTTAAAGTGTACACACATTTTACTCTGTTTACTTGATCTGTGACTTTCGTGTATTGCGTCTTCCTTGAAATATATTTGTTCAACTTGAAGTTATAACAATTGGCTATCAGAGAATAAATATTTCCTTAGTTCAGCGAAATGATTGTAAGAGGCAAATAAATGCACTTTTAATTTCTGGTTAGAAACTATATTATTCTGTAATATAAAACATAATAGAGTTATGTTATTGGAATATCAAGTAAATTTCAGAGAGAAATACTATAGAGGTACAAGCAGATTTCAAAAAGCAAGTTATGTTTTATTATGGCAGGCCAAGTAACTTTTCTTGCATGCAGCATTACACTTTAGTGTGACAGATACATGACAATGTTTTACAACACAGTCACCAAGCCTTTATAAACAGTGATCAGTATGTTCTGTCAGTCATTCAGTTCCTTGACAATAGAAACCCGCCCCTTAGTCATGGAGCCATTTAAGAATCCCTGTGTGAATGTTCTCATTGTTGAAAACTGTGAGATTGCTGTGAATAAGTTCCTCAGTTGCCTGAACAGTGTTGTCTGTGGTTGTTGGTGATGACCTTCCTCCCCAATCAGCATCACCCAAGTCTCTGCAACCTCGATCAAATTCATCATTTGGATTTGCAGATCCTTTTGCTTACCATGTTTGCAGTTAAAATTGTTGAATGTAGGGTCTGCCGACTATGCAAAACAACATTTTTTCCAAGTTCCCAAACATGTTTCAGCAACTCTGTGCCATCATCAATGGGTTACTGTTTTATTTACTCTGTAATGTGAACATTTTTACTAAATGATTACAAAATTATGTGGATATTTAGTTCAAACAAACAGTTCGTTTCTCTTTGTTAATAATACCTTTACACTCTGTTTGCATGGTTTTTCAGAACCACTTGTGTATTAACACGAGTCACGTTGTCTGTCGCACTTCACATAGTGTAGAGTGGGAACTGTCTGCTAGGCATGCCCGATGTAAACTGACTGGGCACGGCCCGTGCTGCCTGAGTTCTTGTTGTTCTGCCGGCAGATGGCGCGACCGAATTCTCGTGTGCCTACTGATGGACGGGACTTTACTTGCGGCAACTACTGTCTGTGACGCGCCGTGCCGATGTGCACCTCCCACGATCTTTCTTGTGGCTACTGCACTCCTCCTCCTTCGGGGGGTGAAGCCACTGTGATCCACTGCGTCGGAAGTAGGAGCGTCGTGCAGTAGCAATGACCTCCATGTCCAATGGAAGGCTGGAGTCGGGGGGGATCTGCCAACCCTCGAGCCCGAACCTTCTAATACGATTGGAAGTGACCCAGACGAAGAGGCCCCTGTCGTCCCACCACCGGAGCCCGGGACAGAACGAGCAACAAGCTGTCAAACTCTGGATCCTGTTCCACCTCAGGACGGGCAAGACGGAGTGGCGGGGACGATGGGGAAGGCACGACCACAGGTGAACCAGCCTCCTGAGAAACCGGGCCTGCGAGGGGGGCTGGCTCTCGCCGGGGCTACTCTAACGATGGCGATGCTGGAGCTACTGGAGGCCGCCAAGGCTGAGAACAATCGCAGTGTGGCGGAGTCACAGGTGGGAGGGCCAGTAGCGTCCCCTGAGAAAACAACATGGGTGCCGGCAATGGGGAAGCCGGCGCCTGAAGAGTCGGAGGGGGGGTGCCCAAACGCGGACGTAGCTGATTCTGGTGACGACGTACCTCCCGGTCCCCCGCCTGCAACGTATAGAGCCGGCGGCCATTGCGGCGCAGAACCACTGCCGGTATCCAACGTGGATTGCGACCAAACCCACGTGCCCAGACCGACATACCCGGTGGAAAGCCGGGTACCCCGTTTTGCGAAGACTGGCAAGGACCAGGCCGGAGGAGGTGCAGCAGAGTCCTAGGTTGGTGCCCGTGGAGGAGCTCTGCGGGGGTGCGTTCTCCCATATGGGGTGTTGACGACCGCCAGCCGTTTGGAGTCCTCATCAAGTGGTATCTGATGATTATCCTCCGAAAGATCGATTTTCGAAAAATATTGGCCTCCTGCCACATCGGAGAACAATTCATCAGAACGAGGCAAGGGACAGGTGTCCACCACCAATTGGGAATTAATGGTGGCCTCGAAGTCGCCACAAAGACGTAATTTTCCCGAGGGTTTCCTGACAATAACGAGGGGCGAAGCCCACTCACTAGAAGAAATGGGAAGAACGACCTTGAGGGCTGTTGGCCGGTCTAGCTCTGCTTTTACCTGAGGGCGGAAAGCCAAGGGGATCTGCCTCGTGCGTAGAAAATGCGGGTGAGCCAACGCCTTCAATGTTAAGTGAGCTTCAAAGTCTGAAACACGCACCAGACCCTCGTCAAAGATATCCTTGAAGTCAGAGGTCAAAGATTCCACTGATTGTTAGGGAACGTCTTCAGAGACCAACTGTATGGTGTCTGCGATAGAAAAACCAAAAGTTTGAAAGGCATCCAATCCAAAAAGGCTAGCGGAGTTCGCATCACTGACAACAATAAAAGTAAGAGGCCGAGTGACTGATTCGTAAGTAACTCGGTAGTGAATTTTGAACATTTCCTGTAACAAAGTGTTTGAAGTCATGCTGGTACGTTCTGTTGCTGTGTGTTTCCATTCCATGATTAATGTGATTTGAAGAGAAGTAATAAAATGAGCTCTAACATGGAAAGTAAGCGTTTCCGGACACATGTCCACATAACATATTTTCTTTCTTTGTGTGTGAGGAATGTTTCCTGAAAGTTTGGCCGTACCTTTTTGTAACACCCTGTATATATTTTAATTTAATTTGTCTACCATATGGTTATCATAACCATTTTCTACTACTATTTGCTTTGTTGTGTTTAGTTCTTATGTGTAATTCTGTTTGTTCATGGGTGTTCTCGAATTCTTTACAGACGAATGGAAAAACTAGTAGAAGCCAACCTCGGGGAAGATCAGTTTGGATTCCGTAGAAACACTGGAACACGTGAGGCAATACTGACCTTACGTCTTATCTTAGACGAAAGATTAAGGAAAGGCAAACCTACGTTTCTAGCATTTGTAGACTTAGAGAAAGCTTTTGACAATGTTGACTGGAATACTCTCTTTCAAATTCTAAAGGTGGCAGGGGTAAAATACAGGGAGCGAAAGGCTATTTACAATTTGTACAGAAACCAGATTGCAGTTATAAGAGTCGAGGGACATGAAAGGGAAGCAGTGGTTGGGAAGGGAGTAAGACAGGGTTGTAGCCTCTCCCCGATGTTGTTCAATCTGTATATTGAGCAAGCAGTAAAGGAAACAAAAGAAAAATTCGGAGTAGGTATTAAAATTCATGGAGAAGAAATAAAAACTTTGAGGTTCGCCGATGACATTGTAATTCTGTCAGAGACAGCAAAGGACTTGGAAGAGCAGTTGAATGGAATGGACAGTGTCTTGAAAGGAGGATATAAGATGAACATCAACAAAAACAAAACAAGGATAATGGAATGTAGTCTAATTAAGTCGGGTGATGCTGAGGGAATTAGATTAGGAAATGAGGCACTTAAAGTAGTAAAGGAGTTTTGCTATTTGGGGAGCAAAATAACTGATGATGGTTGAAGTAGAGAGGATATAAAATGTAGACTGGCAATGGCAAGGAAATTGTTTCTGAAGAAGAGAAATTTGTTAACATCGAGTATAGATTTAAGTCTCAGGAAGTCGTTTCTGAAAGTATTCGTATGGAGTGTAGCCATGTATGGAAGTGAAACATGGACAATAAATAGTTTGGACAAGAAGAGAATAGAAGCTTTCGAAATGTGGTGCTACAGAAGAATGCTGAAGATTAGATGGGTAGATCACATAACTAATGAGGAAGTATTGAATAGGATTGGGGAGAAGAGAAGTTTGTGGCACAACTTGACCAGAAGAAGGGATCGGTTGGTAGGACATGTTCTGAGGCATCAAGGGATCACCAATTTAGTATTGGAGGGCAGCGTGGAGGGTAAAAATCGTAGAGGGAGACCAAGAGATGAATACACTAAGCAGATTCAGAAGGATGTAGGTTGCAGTAGGTACTGGGAGATGAAAAAGCTTGCACAGGATAGAGTAGCATGGAGAGCTGCATCAAACCAGTCTCAGGACTGAAGACCACAACAACAACAACATGGGTGTTCTGTTTAATCTGTGGGACATGAATCTGAAGTTTGCTTGCTTATGTGTCAATGGATGGTTCGATAAGTTGTGAATGGTGGTGCTTGTGGTTGTTGGTTTCCTTAATATTGTGAAGTTGTGTGTGGTGTTTGCTTTATGTATGGTGAGACCTAGAAAATGTAGTGTGTTGTCAGTTTCTGTTTCGAATTTGAAGTTAATTTTTGGGTATAATTTGTTTATTTCATTGTGTAGCTGTTCTATGTGTGTATGTGGTTCATCAGCCAGGCATATTATCTCATCGACATAATAGTACCAGTATATAACTTTGTAGGTTTTTGGTTTTATTATGTGTCTGAAGATCATGTTCTCCAGGTTGCTCATAAATATGTTAGCTGGGAGGCCACTAATTGGTGATCCCATTGGCAGTCCTTCATGTTGAGAATAAAATTCTTTGTTGAACACAAAATAATTTTGTGATTTTATTTTTATGTGTGTATCACAATACTTCACCAAGGTGCTGAGAATAAAATGGCTTGCCACACAAAAACCTATGTAAAATCGGATATAGGTGCAAAATATCGCTACAAACTAAATTATGTTTAGAGCATAAAATGATAGGTTAACTCCTAGCAAAATTTCTCATCAACATTGTTTGGTTGCAGATGACAAGCTTCCTGTAATAAATAATACACAAGTGGTCCTGAAAAACCATGCAAACAGTGTGAAGGTATTAACAAAAAGAAACAAACTGTTTGTTTGAACTAAATACCCACATAATTTTGTAATCATTTAGTAAAAAAGTTCACATTACAGATGAAATAAAACAGAAACCCACTGATGATGGCACAGAGGTGCTGAAACATGTTTGGGAATTTGGAAAAATGGTGTTTTGCATAACTGGCAGATCTATATCCAACAATTTTGATCAAATTGTTTGTACCATTTCACTACAGCTGGATGTGACATTGCATTTGGTTTTAGACATTTCACCCACAAGGATTGTACTGTTCTGTGTACTTCCTATTTTGGAGTATGTTTCCAGTTGCCATACCATGTCACTCCCACAGTGTGATGCACCTGTTACCTGCAGCACAGCAGCACTCTGTCTGCAGGACACCCAGAACATGTACTGTCTTCTGACAATGTGCTGCTTTTGTTGTGCAATGATCTTAGGGTGGGACAAGGGTCGACAGCCCCTGTCAGATGAGGATGTACAACAGGCAGGTATGGACTTATTCACTCAGCAGGGTACAATGTTTTACCAGTTGAATACCATCTACTTTTTGTGTTGATAGCACAGTTGTCTCAATGCTTGTGGTGATTTTGCCTGATTTGGCATACCAATTCTGGACTGTATGGCCTTCGAATGGAAACTTTTTGATTGCCACTTCCATATTTCACTCTCTGGTGTCATATAGAAGATGTTTCCCAAAGGGGCACCTAATTTTCAAACGAAATGACCTTTGAAAGGTGAATGTGAGGATTATGTGTGGTACTTTTTTTTCCCAGAGAATTCCATTACAACTTAATGGAGAAGTTCACAGCTAATTTCACACCTCTCTTGAAAGGTATCATGAAGTTTGATAAATACACCATAAGGGGAGCTATGCCTGTCCTGTGCACAATGCCTTTGCTTTCCTATAAAAAGACTCAATTTGTCCACTGGGCGTAATGTTGGGGGGAATAAACAACATTGTCTGCTGGAATATGTTAATGGAAAGGAACGTACGTTCTCAACTGATTAACTCTTTAGGTTAAACAGATACTTCAGTATTGTTGAAGATAACAGTGTCCCTCAATGTTCACCACAGAATGTAATCATGTGGGGTTTGTGCAGGGTAACTGTGTTGACTAATCCTTGCTTGTTTCAGTAAATGGGGGATAGTGTGAAGCAAAGAGTTGGTTACAAAAATATTGATGCAGAAAGACTCAAACAAATAGGCTGTGGTGTAGATGAGCTGCATCTTCCATGTATCATGACACGCCTGGTGGGTCCTCCAATGTTCGTAGTGCAGCACAGGATGGTCCAAAATTATCGTCTGCTGTTCAGCAGTGACCATTATGTGCATGATAATATAACCATTGATCCCTTCTCTGGGTCTTGCAGGCCGAATGGCTAGGTTTGAGAGATACAAAGGCTGTAGTTGACACAAATGGGGGTTTGGGTGCACATACCATAATTGGCAATTTTGTCAGCACATGAAACCACCCTAACTTCACTCAACTGCACAAACTGGTATGGGCTAGTGTCATCATATTTTGTATGGAAACATGTAGCAGATTGTACTTATGGGATTCAGACTTTACATGTTAATGGACCGTCTTGGCTTACGCTAAATAATTGTGCCTACTGTTGCAACATTATATTTTGTAATTGTGGTTCACCTAAGGCCAGCATTTCCCACTAATGTATCTTCCACACTGTGTGACCAGTAGCATCCACACAGCAGTCATCTACACAATATGATACTTTAATTCGCTGTTCGCTTAGTGCATACCTGCAAATGCATGCTTGTAAAACTGAATATTTTGTGAATTGATGTTAAACAATTTCACAAAGCTGATCTTTGGAATCTATAATACACATAATTCATCACTCCATTAATTCAGTAAAAACGGTAAGCTTTAAAATGGTGATCATTACACAGGACAAAAATATGCACATGTAGCTGCAATTCCCACACAGTCAGAATCATGGAGAACTAATGGAACTATTTAGTAACTTAATCACAAGACCTAGCAAAACATAGAAATGAATTAGTAACCTCTTAGTAATTAACTTACCTGTAAACAGACCACAGTGATAAGAGTTATTTTTTCCCTACTTCTCAAAATATGCAATTCTGCAGATGTAGTTCTCATAGGCTGAGTCAGTGTTGTATCGTATTGTGGAGGTTTGTCTCACAGAGCGAGTACTACTGGTTAGAGCACACAAAGCAACCAGAAATACCATTGTGAGAAACTATTGTAAAGAAGAAGAAGGAGAAGAAGAAGAAGAACCACCAATAAAATACAAAATGGACAACATACAGATGTAAAGATGGCAACACAAATAACTTCTACCTATAGTTTTAATATGGCAGATGATAATGTGCAATATTTTGGAGGTGTGTTGAATATGATAGTAAGAACAATATTTTTGTAAACCATATTTTCTGAGCTGGAGATTGGGGATGAGCCCAGCTTTTGCCAAAACAAGTGTGGAAAGCTGCATAAAAACCACACTTCGGCTGGTTTTGTAGCGGATCCATGATCGTTAATGTGGCATGTGGATTTGATCTGGTTCTGCCTCTTTGAGCTCATAATAAATAGAGTAACCTCTGTTATAATGAAAAAATAATCTCTGTCAAGATCTTTAGGCCTTGATAAAGCATTCTGTTATTTGTGGGGGAAAAAGCAATTGATGCTTTATCATGACATAAAGATGTAGACTGAGGTTATTTTATTCATTATGAGGTCAAAGAGGCAGAACCAGATCAAATCCACATGGCACATTAGCGATCATGCATCTGCTAAATTGGTCAGCCTAAGTGTGTTTCTTAAGCAGCTTTTCATACTTGTTTTGCCAAAAGCTGGTCTCGTCACCAATTTTCAGCTCAGAAAATACGATGCTCAAGAGTTCCCTACTTTAGGTTAAGTGATGACTGTGGTGACAGGAAGAATCTAGCCACAAAGTTAAAATAAATTTGCCAAACTGTGAAAACAGTAAACACTGGGAAAGATAGATTAACTTAATAAAATAAAATAAAGTAAAATTATTTATTGATTATTTCAAGATAATTTCTCTGGCTGTCAACAGGAGACAGAATGAGCAATGAGCTGATTCATGTTCGAGCACAGCTGAAGGCCTTGCAAGACGAGAAAAATGAGAAGATTAATCTTATCACACAAACAGTAAGAGTGCACATATAGTAGCAATAACAATAGTAATTAAAACAATTTCCATTTATAATTGATTTAATTTGTTCTTAAAGATATTTGCATGGATTTGCTTTATATAGGGGTGCACAGACTGTGGCCTGCTGTTGATCTGGTGGCAGTCCCCCCCCCCCCCCCCCCCCCCTGGCCCCCTGCCCCCCCGTTTTTCATTCCATGTTGGAAAGTGGAAAGGAGATAATGTTTCTGTAAAAACACATTGTTGTTGTCTTTGTTAAATAAAGTGAATATTTATGAAATAAATATGAACTACTTATGTAAGCTTCTGGTCCCCCTCCCCCTCCCCTTCGCCCAGCCCTTAAGTAGTCATAGTGAGGGGTTTGAAGTCTGCAGTACTAACAAGTCTGTACATCCCTGCTTTGGATCATTTACCACTCTATTAAAGAAATGTTGTCCAGCAACAAACAAACTGTGACTGTGTGCTCTTTTGTTACTTGGTCACAGTGATTGCTGAAGGCAAGACAGTGTGTATGGTTTCGTTAGTTCTGCACACAAGCTGTGAAAATAAGTACATCTTTGAATCAGAGCTTTTTGACTGTATTTTCTAAAGAAGAGAACAGTCATATTTACGTGGGACATTTCTGGATATCGCAACTGAAAATTGGAGATGAGAAGACATTCATTTCTCAGTGAGTGTCTGTGATCTTGAAGAGATAACTGAACATGGCTTCTGCAGTAATTGGTCACTTGCTGTGAAACGGATTAATCTTGGAGTTGAAGCAAAGGGTGGGTGAAATTAATATTGTACTAGTGGAAGCTTTGGAATGTTGTCAGGGCATAGAAGTGCCATTTTGTGTCCTGAAAGCTGCCTCTACATGCTCAACAGTTACATTCAGCTTAATACCTGGCAGTGGACGTGTTCATGTAATGGGTAGTCATCTGGGTTAAGAGATCAATGTTGAAGTGGATGAAAGAGAAATGGGTGATGATAAGGAGGGAGGGGAGAAGATGGTGAAATTGCTATTGAGTCAGGGAAAAGAAAATTGACCTCAAATCAGAATGCATTTAACAACAAGAATACTATGTTTGGTGAGGATCCAGAGGAAGTGTACACTAACAATTGATGGAAACTTAAGGAAGAAAGCAAAAAATGATAATGATAAGCCTGAGAAAGAAAAGTTGGAGAAGAAAAAAATAGAGTTACAGAATGACTGATTTTAATGCTGTAATTCAAAAGTCCAACTTCTGATAGTTGTGCAGAAATGTGTTATTATGTAGTGTATCATCAGAAGGATACAGATTCTTCTGGAAGAACCTAAGGTATTCAGCAGGAACTGTTTGTGTTATATTTATCAGTATTTGATTGTAGATCTCATTATCTTAATGCTTAACTATTCACAATAAGTTTATTAAAAATAATAAGTTGATGTGTTTTTAATATCTCAGTGTTCATATTACTAAGTATCATTTGATAATCAGAACTGTCCCATGTATTGTAATGTTGAATAACTCCACCCATTGTGTTACCTTTTACATTTTTCTTTACAAACATAATTGTCTTAAGAACA
Source organism: Schistocerca americana (assembly GCF_021461395.2). Lineage (NCBI taxonomy): Eukaryota > Metazoa > Arthropoda > Insecta > Orthoptera > Acrididae > Schistocerca > Schistocerca americana. Next base: position 134,988,175 of record NC_060121.1, read on the forward strand.
TATACAGAGGACATAGTTAGTATCAAATTAATTGTGCAAATTATACTTGATGAACATTTCCTAAAATATTAATTTTTTACAAAAATAGCCATTATTGTAAATGAAATATGTCGTAACCTTAATGGCATGTCCATGTAGACTGTAAGTGGTCCACCAAAATCTCAACCCCCATTGAATCAATATGTCATTACTAAAAAATTTGTTTCATACCAGGCCTTTTATGAGGAGTTACATAACCATTAGGCTTTCTGAAAAGCCCTCAACTCCTGACTCAAACTTTCATTGTTTCCGATGTTTTCGTGTGTGGTTTCTGAACAGTACAGTGTTGCTAGTCATTTTCGTATGTGGTATGTGGAAGTAGCACCAAGAGGAGATCATATCAGAAGGGATTTGTGAGCTCTCTGGATAGAGCCATATGATTAAAGCAGTACTTTTCAAATAGTTCAACAATTGGATAATCCCTGTTTAAATTTCTAACAACAAGATTGCTACATATTTGTGAGTTCAGTGTTTTTCTTGTTGGTGATGTATTGCCATTGTTATAACAAGGTAACATCTCAAAATATTTAAAATAATTTACATTAAAGTATAAACATCCTAGTGGGAAATCTGGAAGTGAGGTGGCAGGAATAACAGGACTTCTGGTCAAGGCAGTATGATGTTATCAATGCAAAATCAAATACAGATAATGCACAAGTAGGTCTGGTAATGAATAAGAAAATAAGAATGCTAGTAAGTTGCTGTGATCAGAATAGTGACCTCATTACCTTAGCCAAAATAGATGAAAAGCTAACACCCTTAACACTAGTACAAGTTTGTATGCTTACAGACAAAAGATATTGTTCAGCTAATAAAGAGAGGTTAAAATTTTAAGGTGATGGGGAACTGGACTGGGAATTCAGTTGTAGGAAAAGGAGGAGAATAAAAATAGCAGGAGAACATGGATTGGGGGGAAAGGAATGAAATGGGAAACCCCCTGGTAGAATTTTGCGCAGAGCATGATTTAATCATTGTTACAGTTAGTTTGAGAATTGTGAAAGAAGGTTCTATATAAGGAGCTCTATCAGCAACAGCATTGAACCACTATACCTCGCCGACGTGTGTATCATCAACGTCGCCATCGCATGCCAGTCTACAAAAACATAATAAGCTTGGAGAATAAACTTTGAACTAACGGCACTGCACAAAGTGTCATTTTGAATGGACCTATTTTTTTCCGTGGATGTCATGTTAATTTCAGTCTTGATGCTGGCACAGGCAATACTGGAAGTGGATTGGTAAGACAGAGGTTTCGAAACTATATTTTAAATTGCAAAACATTTCAAATGGCAGATGTGGGCTTTGTCTATAATTTATTGACCATAGAGTTAGATTAAAACTGAAGATATTGCAGAAAGGTGTAAGAAATTAAGGAAGTGGGACCTGGATAAATTGAAAGAACCAGAGATAGTTGTGAGTTTCAAAGGGAGCATTAGGTAACAAGCGAACAAAACATGGAAAAGCAATACAACAGAACAAGAAAGGATATCTTTGGAGATGAAATAATGAAGGCAGCAGAGGATCAAATAGGCATAAAGACGAAGCCCAGCAACACAGGGGATTCTGAATTTAGATGATGAAGGGAAAAAATGAGAAGCAGATAAAAGGGAATATAAACACTGAAAAATGAAACTGACAGAAAATGCAAAATGGCTAAGCAGGGATGATAGAGAACAAATGAAAGACTGCAGAAACATGCATGACTAGAGGAAAACCATCTGCCGCATTTGGTATCTCCACATGCGTAACAACACTGCAAAACCATACTGCCAGCATGATGCTAGTTGACATTGGTTGATCAGCCACAAAGCCAGGGAGCTGAACCCCAAAAGAGAATAAACTTGAAAAGGAGGTCAATCTACTGGGGAAGGGAGTGGAAGCAGAGAGCCCGATACCATGTGCAAACTGGCATGGTGTCAATGTATGGGCAGTCCTCTCTGATGTACATCAAATGACTGTTGGAGCAGGAAAGCCGACTTGCCTATTAAGCAAAAGTAGATGAGGAAGAAAAGTGGTGCCGAGAGGCTACAAACGTCATGGTCAGGGACTTGACTTACTTGTACTCACCCAGCTTACCGTGGGTGACCACACTCGAACTGTCAATGACGTCAACACATGGGAGCTTAGTAGGTTAAGGTCCTCTGGCCAATCCCATGGGGCACTGGGGGCTGTTTAACACTTGTATTTAACTTCAACACTTGCCAGTTGTCAAAAAGATCTAAGATCTTTCACACAAGTGTGGGTTTGAACATCCCCTGTGTGCTACCTCATATACGGACTTGCTCATTAGGTATATGTTTGTCTGATTACCATCTGACCCCAAGGTCCAAATTTTGGCGTTGGCCTCATCCGACTCTTTAGCTGAAGTTGTCCAGATTGCTGAATAACATCAAACTTACAACATTGTGCTCTGAACAACCTTGGCAGCATGTGGCCCTGCCCACATTTTGCCATGGTTATTTTGAATGTGCTACAGGAGATCCACTAGGAAGCCCTTACACATCCTCCATACAGTGCCGATATCTCCCCATGTGATTTCCTTGTTTTTGGAGCCCTGAAGGAAGACATTCGTGACCATCGATTTGCTTTGGATAAAGAGGTGGCTTGCGTGGGGACAATCACGGTTCCATAGGCATCCTCATTTTTCCATGAAGGCATTGACCATTTTGCCCCACAGTGGGAGAGGGTTGTTAAAAATTATGGCAATTATTTTTTAAATAATAAACAGTTTACTTACTTTTTTCCCATCTGTTTCATTTTCACGTGACCACCCCTTATAACTTAACTCTGCAAGAGAGGCGCTCTGCATCGCGGTGTAGCTTGCTCGCCAGGTTTCGAGAGGGTGCGTTTCTGGATGAGGTACCGAATATATTGCTTCCCCCTACTTATACCTCCCGAGGAGATCACGAATGTAAAATTAGAGAGATTAGAGCGCGCACAGAGGCTTTCAGACAGTCGTTCTTCCCGCGAACCATACGCGACTGGAACAGGAAAGGGAGGTAATGACAGTGGCATGTAAAGTGCCCTCCGCCACACACCGTTGGGTGGCTTGCGGAGTATAAATGTAAATGTAGATGTAGATGTAGATGAATTCCAACTGAGGTGGTTGTTTAACGGTCAGATTGAATCACAACAATTGCTGACTTCCTTTGTGTTTGAATGATTTATTATAGTCACTGAACATAATGGTCCTAATGGAACCCAGCCTGACATTACTAACAAATAAACATACCCAAGTGATACACTTCAATTTTGATTGACTTGGAATATGTAGAAGTGTAGAGAAAAATAAGACACACATAGTTTTATTATACATGCCTGTACAGCCATTGAAGGGGTGAAACACCCACATGAAAAAAACTGGCTTTAATATTTCTGAATGAATGCCACTTAGACAGTAACAGATATTTTTTTTTTGAAAAAAAACCTTTCTGATAAAGTTTCTATAGTTTTTAATGCACATTACAATAGCAGAGTTGCCACAAATTCTGGAAATTAGGGAATAACGTGAAAAAAACTGGCTTTAATATTACTGAATGAATGCCACTTAGATGGTAACAGATAAAAGAAAACCTTGTGGTAAAGTTTCTATAGTTTTTAGTGCACATTACAACAGCAGTGTTGCCACAAGTACTGCAATCAGGGGAATCAGGGAATTTCAAATGTATCAGGGAAATATCACAGAAATGTAAAAAAAGTAAACACTGGAAAAATCTCATTTTTGTCTCAGTAGCTTGAAATTGTTTGTTTACTGATATGTCATGCTTCGTCACTGGCTGGGTGCAGCTGAGTACGTGCACTGCTTCCTCACTCTCCCATTCTTACTGCTTCTCCCCTTCCAACCCCTCCCCTCAGCTCGCAGTCAGTGCTGCCATCACTACTTGCTGCTAGCCTAGCAGCTGCCGATGAGAGGTGGAGCGGCGTGAGGAGTGGTGTGTTTGGATGTGATTCTCAGAGCTTGTTGATACAGTGCCCAGAGACAACAGTCATATGTGCATGAGTTGTGTCTGAGTGATAGTGTGAACGTGTGTGCACTCTATTTTCTGACAAAGGCTAAGGCCAAAAATTTAGGTGTGAGAGTGTGTATGTCTTTTCTATGTGCCGGTCTGTGGCTCAGCGATCACCTGTATAGTGAATTGCTACCTATCCTCATTAGTATTGATTCTCAGAGTATTTGCACAAGTTATCTGTTGCGGGAGTGATCACCGCATTCTCATTTCATGAACATGGTGTCTGTGGCATATCAATAGCTGGCCAAACGAGTGGACTTCCATGACAGGCCAAACCTGCAGGCCATTTCTGTGAGTATCTCTGACGGGTCAGGCCTGCCAATCTGAAGCGCATAGTTTCCCACTAATGTCCGGGCCCTGCCTGTCGGATCTAGTCTCACCGATCTGCCCACAGGCTAGGACTGCGTGTGTGTGTGTGTGTGTGTGTGTGTGTGTGTGTGTGGCGTAATGTGACAGATTTTCATGGTTTGTCCATGAATCCAGTACTGTGATGCTCCTCGGCAGGCTAGAGGCCACAGCCGATGGATTTCAGGAATTGTGATTATCTCACCGCAAGTACGTTGTGCAGTGCGGCATTTTATAGACGTTTTATTTATTCTAGTACATTTTGGCACTACAAAAGTAGTTTATATATTAGAAAGTATGGACGATAACAAGAAGAAAATTGTGACAGTCGCTGGCAGTTTGTACGCTATGTACTCATGTATTTCTTGAAAGAAAAATCACACAATACCTGTAGAATAATAGACATAACACAGTGGGTAATAACCAGCAATAACGAACATAGTAGAACCAACATTTTATTCATGCTCATCTGCAGTGTTGGTTTACACAACTCTTCCCCACCCTATACATTTCTTTCAAGAGACCTATTTTTTCTGAGGTTATTTCTGAAAGCAGTGAAGGTATTTTAAATCTGTCTTGTGACTCCAACAAATTGCATACTTTTGTCACCAAATGTGTTTCAGATTATTGAAATAAAATAACATCAGTGGTCTTAATGAAACATATATACCATTTGGCTTGCTTTCTCCATCTAAAAGCAGTTCATTACACAAGATGTTGATGTTAGTACATAAGATTTTTGCTCACACGTTTAGAAATACAGAAGTCCTTACTTTTTTTGTCAACTTACATCTTTATCTACCCTTGAGATCTCAAAATTTGTCAGGAAAAAATTCCAAAACCTGTCTGGAAATCAGGGAAATATCAGGGAATTTCACATGCGTAAACTTGTGGCAACCCTGAACAGTACACCCAGATTTGTTGAAAAAGCCATTTTTTAAGAAAGTCCTCATTCCCCCCTACTATTTTGTTTTTCATTTCGACATTTGACTAATAGCATAACTATAGCAACACTAATACCAAATTCAATCATGTATGATGAAATATTATAGCAATTGTTCAATGTGCTTGGTGCACAAAATCAAATTGTATTCTGCATTTTTGTCACCCAGAGAATTCTGCAGTTCCTCATTGTTGTCCAGATTTACAGTAAAGTGCAAACAATTTGAAGTATAACATATTTAATTTTGAAAAAAATTACTACCTGAAATCAAAAAGTTCACCAAGTGTAAAAAGAAAACACAAATGCAACACAAGATATTTTATATTTCATAAAATTATAAGAAAAAGAAATAGAACAATATATGTAGAATATACATTTAGAATATATTTACCTGGGAAGACATATTAAACAACCCAACATGACAATTGTCTTGAAGCGAATACACATTGGGCATGCGCACTTTTATATACAGATATTTCTGGCTTATTTGCGACAGATGCGTTTTTGGAATACCACTTCACCATATATGATTGCACTTTATATTAACAATGCTATTCGTTTTGCTATTTGTCAAATTTGAAATGAAAGACTAAGTAACAGCTGGAGGAGATTTAGGAAAGAATGGTTTTTTCGACAAATTGGGGTGCACTATTAAAATGACTTGAAGTCTTTTTTTTTTAAATATCTGTTACTGTTTCAATGGTATTCATTCAGAAATCGTACACAATTTTTTGTTTTCGAGGGGTTGTCCCACCATCTTCATGGTCGTATGGGCACGTATAAAAAAATGTGTCTTAATTTTCTCTATACAACAACATATTTAAAGTCAATCAAAATCGAAGTGTATCCCTTGAGTAGGATTGCTTGTAAGGTATTTATGCCTAACTTTATCCTTACTATCACTGATTCAAAACCCTTCTCCATGACAAATTCGTCTGACCAAGGTCACCCATAGCCACACAAAGGGCAGACCTGGTTCCTCCTGGCTCTCAGAGAAAGGAAAAAATATAGTCTAGTTAGGTGTTTTCTTTCAAGAAAAAGATTTAAAAATCGGTATTATGCAGGTTTTAACAGGACTGGAACTGGAACTTTTTTGTTGGTACTTATAAGTTGCCATTCATCTTCCAAAATATTAAAAATACTCCATAACCACAGGTCTTGTCTCCATCTCTCACCTTGCAAACTGTTGTGTGGGTACCCTGGCATCTGGCCAATCAGTTTTTCCACACTAAATGTTATTTCTAGTATAAATGTGCACATCACCACCTTGTTATTCTTTCTGTAATACATGTACACATTTTTATAATGATTTAATTTAAATCACAAGTTTCTTCAATCTTGGATCTATGTTCATTGACTGCAAAGAAGCGAGGCTTACTCTTTGCTAGATATTCCTCAGTTTGTTCTAATTTAAACCCCTTAACTTAACATTTTTTGTGTAAAAGTGTGTGCAAAAATTTCCAATTTTTTATTGGAACATTCCCATTTGCATCCTAAACGCAGCTGCATATCCCACATATTTTCATAGTATTCTGATTCTTTGCAGTAGGTGAGATGAACAATAGGAAACGACAGTCAGTCAGGTGAATAGGATTGAATGGATGACGGGCTACTTTCAAAGAGAATTCCTTCCTGTGATGTTTACCTGTCATCTTCTCAATCACTGCTACATGAAAATCAAGAGCCAGCCAGAGTGGCCGTGCGGTTCTAAGGGCTACGGTCTGGAACTGCGAGACCGCTACGGTCGCAGGTTCGAATCCTGCCTCGGGCATGGATGTGTATGATGTCCTTAGGTTAGTTAGGTTTAAGTAGTTCTAAGTTCTAGGGGACTGATGACCTCAGATGTTAAGTCCCATAGTGCTCAGTGCCATTTGAACCGTTTGAGAATCAAGAGCATTCTTTGTTTCTGCATATTTCTTGTACAATCTGAATGAATTTCAGAGAGAGCGTTTAAGTAAATGGAAAAACATTTTTTAATGATATCAATATAATGGAAGGAAACATTCCACGTGGGAAAAATTATATATAAAAACAAAGATGAGGTGACTTACCGAACAAAAGCGCTGGCAGGTCGATAGACACACAAACAAACACAAACATACACACAAAATTCAAGCTTTCGCAACAAACTGTTGCCTCATCAGGAAAGAGGGAAGGAGAGGGGAAGACGAAAGGAAGTGGGTTTTAAAGGAGAGGGTAAGGAGTCATTCCAATCCCGGGAGCGGAAAGACTTACCTTAGGGGGAAAAAAGGACAGGTATACACTCGCACACACGCACATATCCATCCACACATACAGACACAAGCAGACATATTTAAATATGTCTGCTTGTGTCTGTATGTGTGGATGGATATGTGCGTGTGTGCGAGTGTATACCTGTCCTTTTTTCCCCCTAAGGTAAGTCTTTCCGCTCCCGGGATTGGAATGACTCCTTACCCTCTCCTTTAAAACCCACTTCCTTTCGTCTTCCCCTCTCCTTCCCTCTTTCCTGATGAGGCAACAGTTTGTTGCGAAAGCTTGAATTTTGTGTGTATGTTTGTGTTTGTTTGTGTGTCTATCGACCTGCCAGCGCTTTTGTTCGGTAAGTCACCTCATCTTTGTTTTTATATAGAAAAACATTTTTTGTTATATTTTTCCCTCTTTTCAGTGTTACTGGATTGTTTGCTATGTGCTTGTCAGCTTTATCAACTCCTTCCATTGTGTCACTACATGATCTGACTGCTGCTGGTGTTATTATTTGTTTACCCCTGTTATTTACAGTTTTCATGTCTGCATTGTGGATAGTGCTCAAAATAAACACGTCATACTTATCTGACCATCTCATTCCTGTAACTGTACCCCTGTGAAAAGCAACAATATCTCCCTTCTCCAATTTCTTGCTGTGAAAGTTTGGTGTCAGTTTTCTTAGCAGTAATGAGTTCTGTGAGTTGCAGAAAGGTGTAAAAATTATCAATTGTAAGGCAGTAGCCTTTGCTCAGGAGAGATTTTGTTAGGGTCAGTACTATTTGAGGTGTCTAGGACAGAAAAAATTTTTGTGCATTTAGCTATATACGATTATAGATCTTACATAGCCAGACTCGCACTCACACAACATGTATGTGTTTATTCCAAATCTTTCTCACTTTAGTGATAGATACTGAACCCAACCTAATCTCCATTTATATAAGACTCTCAGCTATGGAGTACAAAGAATTTGTGCTCTCTCTGGAGTACAAAGAATTTTGAATTTATCATTGAGCTGTTAAAAAAACGGGCCAGGTTTTGTTTAGCTTTGGCTCAGATGGCTAGCAGGATCATATCTTGATTTGTCTAAAAAATGAAAGTATTTCTTTATTATCAAATATCATCTTTAGCTAACTAGCAAAATACTGGAGTTGCAGGTAGTGGATGTTTAGACCAATACATCTGATATTGTGGTTTCTTTATACTTCTTTGTAATTGGTTTCTTTACACTACTTACTACAGTATTTTACTAAAGAAGACTCTTATTTCATCACTGTGTTCTTCTTAACAGCAGTGTTCTTACCCTGAGCATATCTGTTTGTCTCGGTGACTACAGTATTGACTGACTCATCATCTGTACCTTCCTGTGTCACACAAGCTTGTACTTCATCCTTCCAACATATCCCTACCTCCCTCACTTTCTCGTCTCTGATTCCAGCTCGCACATACTTACCTCACCCAATCTAGTCTCATCTGCTGTTCATCTTCTTCGTATATATCGATCCATCGACCTGCAGTCCATATTATAGTGTATATATCGATCCATCGACCTGCAGTCCATATTATAGTCTTTTTATTTATTTTTGTCTTTGATCTCATTGTGTTTTCACTTCAATTTCAGTTTATTTTCTCCTTTCACTCACCCTCAGGTTTAATCTTGTTTCCCCATACTTTATCTCTTCCACTCTTTTCGTGATGTTCCCACATTTTGGCATTCCACAGACACACTCATGAACCTTTTCTGCAAGAGCCTTAGTCCCATGTAAGTATCAGTCCTTTCCAAAGGCCTTATCTTTTGCCCGACTCCCAAATTCAATCATGCTGGACTAGTTAAAGACCTTCTCTCCTTCTCATGTTCCCTGCAGTGGAAACACTTTTTTGCCACCAACCCTACCAACCAGACTTGAGCCCTGTTTGACTCAGTTCACACCTCCATCTAGCTATGATCAACCCCCACTGCTCCCAGATTACCCCCTGTTAACTTTCATAAATTTCTTAACCTCTAACCTTGCTTCACTATCATTTCCCAAATCCCTCAGCATGCAAGCTAACCTTACGTCCACAGAAAGAACCACAATCCATCACCTAAAAACTGATCCTGACTGCTGACAAGGGCTCCATCGCCATGGTTTTGAACAGCAAGAATTACTTGATAGAAGGACTCCACCAGCTGTCAGATTTTTCCAGCTACAATCTGTGCCACAGTGACCCCATTCTAGAAATCTAGCAGGATCTCCAATCTTTCCTCAAACTCTTAAGCCCATCCCAGTACCTCTCCCCAGAGTCTCTCTCTCTCTCCCCTAACCCCTACCACTCCTCATGCTGCTACCTTCTGCATGCTTCCTAAAGTCCATAAACCCAATGGCCCAGGACGTGCCATTGTGGCCAGTTACTATGCCCCAACTGAAATCTCTGCTCTTGTAGACCAACACCTTCAGCTTATTACCTGCAGTCTACCTTCCTATATAAAATACACCAACCATTTCCTCTAATGACTCTCCACAGTTCCTGTTCCTTTACCACATGGTGCCCTGCTTGTAAATGTTAATGTCGGTTCCCTTTACACTAATATCCCTAATGCCCATGGTCTTGCCATTACTGAATACTACCTTTCCCAACACCCAATGGATTCCAAACCAACAACCGCCTTCCTGGTGACCATGACCAGTGACATCCTCACTCATAATTACTTCTCCTTTGAAGTGAAGGCATCACCTATAAACAAATCCAATGTATGGCAATGGGGACCCACGTGGCACCATCCTATGCCAGCTATTCATGGACCTTCTTGAAGAATCCTTGCTAACCACCCATAATCCCAAACCCCTCAACTGGTTCAGATTCATTGATGACATCTTTGTGACCTGGATCGAGGGTGAGGACACCATATCCACATTCCTCCAGAACCTCGACAGCTTCTCCCCCATTTGCTTCACCTGGTCCTACTCAACCCAACAAGCTACCTTCGTAGATGTTGACTTCCACCTCAAAGATGGCTGCATCAGTACCTCCGTCCATGTCAAACCTACTAACCACCAGAAATACTTCCATTTTGACAGCTGCCATCCATTCCATACCAAGAAGTCCCTTCCATACAGCCTAGCCACCTGTGGTTGTTGCATCTGTAGTGAATAAAAATATGCAAAGGATCTCACTGAGGCCTTGTACAGAAACAGATCTCCTGTGCCTTATATGTTCAGTCACCCACCACCTCCAAAAGTCATATCATCAGGCTACAGATGAGCTCTCTCCTCATGACTCAGTACCCCCCAGAACTGGAGAACTGGAGCAAATCACATTCTCCGCCAGGGTTTCGACTACCTTTTGTCGGGCCCTGAGATGAGGAATGTTTTCCCCATTATTCTTCCCACCCCTGTCATAGTGGTTATCTTCCACCCTTCAAAGCTACACAGTATCCTTGTCCATCTGTACCCAAACCCTGCTCCCATCTCCTTACCTCATGGCTCATATTCCTGTAACAGACGTAGATACAAGGTCTGTCGCATGTGTCCTCCCACCACCACCTACTTAAGTCCAATCACAAGCATCAAAGACAGGGCTATCTGTGGGATCAGTCATGATCCACAAACTAAGCTGCAACTACTCTGCTGCATTCTATGTGGGCATGACAACCAACAAGCTGTCTGTCTGCATGTATCGCCACTGACAAACTGTGGACCGTCCAGCTGCTGAGCACATGGCCCAATAAAGTGTTCTTCATTTCAATAACTGCTTCACAGCAGGTTCTATCTGGATCCTTCCTAACAACTCCAGCATTTCTGAATTGTGCAGGTGGGCATTCTCCGTACAGTATAGCCTACATTCTCATATCCCTCCTGGCATCAACCTTCATTAATCACTGTCCTTCACCCCTTCCCTGTTCCCAGTCCATCACTGCACAGCCTTCTGTTCCACTAACTCACACACCCACTTTCTACTTTCTCTCCTTTTCTAGCCCCCAACCTCCATCTAACTTCCTGACTCCAGCTACCTGCCCTACCCTCTTCCCACCTCATCCCTGTATGCCCCCACGTGGAGCACTTTACCGTCCCCCACCCCAACCCCGCTACCCTCCCCCTCCCTGCCCCAGCTTCCTCCTCCCTCCACCCAGATTGCTCCTCCCATCATGCACTGTTGCTCGCAGTCTGCCTTGGCAGCCAGAGACAGTGGTCATGTATGTGTGAGTTTTGTTTGCGTGAACGTGTGTATGTATGTTGTCGAATTCAAAAGAAGACCTTTTGACTGAAAGCTTATTTGTTTAGCAGTCTTTTTGTTGTGCTTGTTTGTGACTCAACATCTCCACGTTATGGTGGGTAGTAATCTATCCTTTTCATAATATTGTCATCATTAATTATTTTACTTACATATTCCATCACATTTGAAGAGTCATTTTGTATGAAGTCTGAAGGCATTCTGGTAAAGAGAAATCTTGGAGGTGTGGGAGGCAATTCTGCAGTCAGATCTATTTCATACCATTTTCTGATCCTGGAAAAAATAATATCGCTTGGATCACTTTCTTGATCTGTTGTTACTTCACTAACACTATCAGTGTCTGAAGTGTCACTTTCTGACCCACTAAATTCCATGTCAAACTCATCATCATTTTCCATAATGAAAAAACGAAGAGAAAAACCAGCCACATTATAATGCCTTTACACAGTGTGAGTAAGTGGCAACTATTATCTCTTCGCATCTAACCTTGACTGCAGCTGGCCAACAGAGGGCTTCAGGTAGCTGTGAAACCGAGCAAAGTAGCATTGTTATGTTCTCTTGTGCTCTGTTGTGACCATGTTTGTAACTAACTAGATGCAATGATTTTCTCCAGGATTTAAGTTTCTAAACAGAATATTGTCACGATGGACAAGTATTCCTGGGCTTTTAAGTTCTTGTAAAAATTAAAGTCCTGAGTATCCTTGAGCTTTTAAGCTAAGGGATTAATTTATAGAGCTTCATTTCTGTATGAGTTTGTCATCACTACTGATTTTACACTTCTGTATGGATGAAAGTTACTATCAGTGTAGCTAATATCATATCCAAAATGTGTGCTGAAGATGTGCTGTTAAATTTATGTTTACTTATTTAAGGATATAAACAAGAGAAAAAAATATATGAAATGAAATAAGCCATAATGGAAATAATTAGGCAAATTAATGAGAAACGGCAAAGAAGAAAAAACCGAATAAAAGAAAATTAAATATATGCATCAAATGTGAAGCAGTAATTCTAAAGTACATTTTACAGCAGTGTTTCTATAATGAAGTGCCTTGCTATTGATTTCAGGATACCTAATTTAGAGCCAATGTTTCATCACAGTATTCAGTAAACTATGTGCGAGATTTCACTGTAGTGTGACAGTATTTACTGTTCTGAGTATGTTTGCTCCAGTCACGAAAACTGACAGTGGCCGGGAGAGCAGTGTGCTGACCATATGCCTCTCCATATCCGCATCCAGTGACGCCTAAGGGCTGAGGATGACATGGCAGCTGGTCGGTACCATTCGGCCTTCAAGGCATGTTCAGACTTCTTTTTTTACATAAATGTATTTGCTACTACAGTATCCTAAATACCATATATATGACCTGATTCCTGCCAGCACACTTCGCTTCATACCTGTATTTCTCAATCCTCCTAATATGGAAATCAGCGTACGGCATTGTGGGCCGGGAGTCCCCCATTTGGGGAAGTTTGGCCGCTGAGGGTCAATCCTCCTGAAATCTTTTAATCCAATAGTTTTATATGACTTCACATGCCAGATCTTTTTATTTTCTTTGGTATACCAACAACATAAATATTCTATAGGCTAATGCCTTGTTGCTGCAATTAGTCTGTTCTGTAATTGGCTGTTTGTTTCAGTTCCATGTAACTGCATATCCTATGCCATTCTCTTTCCTTCTTTCCCAACCCTTTCCTTTCAAGAATATTAATAATGACACGTCCGACAAATTTTATTTTTCTCTTTTTCATTTCTTATAATAGTCTCCTTTCTCCGTTTACTGCCCTTAAGAAAAATGCCTCTTCTGTGATCTACTGAGAGGTATATGTTGAAGAGGAAGATGTTTACATTACAGTCAATGCATTCCTAAAACTTTAATTCTAACATAATGTAAACTACGTAATATTTGGGTTAAACAGATCAACAACATTTTGTTCACAAGTAATGAACTGGCTCAAAAGCCTCACTTCTTTCTCCTTCAGTATGAAGAAAAAATTACATCACTGGAGAACCAGTTAAATGCAGCAAAGAAAGAAAATCATCACTTGGCAGAAAGATCTGCAGCCAGTAGTGCTTTTTATAATCAGGTAAGAATGTATTCTACTTTACTTCTTGAGTGCTTAAACAGCAGCAACTGTTATTAATGTCCCTGTATATCTGTCATTGCTCGCTATCTTCACTGATTTCAGAATATTTATTACATTATGGATGGACTCCATAGAGTGGTGATATCTATGGAGTGAGCGTAGCATTCTGCACGTTGCAAACATCAAATTGGGAGTGTCACTTGGCTTCAGTATAATGCAGATTGTTTATATTTTGTGTTAAGGGCAATAGTTTCATTAGTAATATATTTTCCATATTTTAACCCATTTATTTATTAGTAACAGTAATGGTGAATAAGTGTTGCTGCTAAAGATGCAAATCGAAATGTGTCTTGGGAGGAACAGTTACTTTTCATAGTTAAGTGCCACAGAGGTTTTATTATAGTTACTATATTAATAAGAGGTACTTTATATGTTGAAACATATTAGCACATAGTGCGAATATGGAAACGACTAAATGTAACAGCTCTTCATCCATTGAAATGTTGAGCGATAAATAGGCACATAGACAAAACTTGAGGATATTGTTAAGCTTTAGGACGATGACCTCCTCCAGAGTTAACTTATCCAGAACCCCCTCCACACACACACACACACACACACACACACACACACACACACGCGCACACACAGATATATATATATATATATATATACGTAATTGTTGGATTCAAATTAATGATATCAATATAATGGAAGGAAACATTCCACGTGGGAAAAATTATATATAAATACAAAGATGAGGTGACTTACCGAACAAAAACGCTGGCAGGTCGATAGACACACAAACAAACACAAACATACACACAAAATTCAAGCTTTCGCAACAAATTGTTGCCTCATCAGGAAAGAGGGAAGGAGAGGGGAAGACCCACTTCCTTTCGTCTTCCCCTCTCCTTCCCTCTTTCCTGATGAGGCAACAATTTGTTGCGAAAGCTTGAATTTTGTGTGTATGTTTGTGTTTGTTTGTGTGTCTATCGACCTGCCAGCGTTTTTGTTCGGTAAGTCACCTCATCTTTGTATTTATATATATATATATATATATATATATATATATATATATATATATATATATATATATATATATATATATGTCTATACACATACATGTCTACACACATACCATGTGTGGATGGATATGTGTGTGTGTGTGCGAGTGTATACCTGTCCTTTTTTCCCCCTAAGGTAAGTCTTTCCGCTCCCGGGATTGGAATGACTCCTTACCCTCTCCCTTAAAACCCATATCCTTTTGTCTTTCCTTCTCCTTCCCTCTTTCCTGACGAGGCAACCATTGGTTGCGAAAGCTAGAATTTTGTGTGTATGTTTGTGTGTCTATCGACCTGCCAGCGCTTTTGTTTGGTAAGTTTCATCATCTTTCTTTTTAGACATATTTTTCCCACGTGGAATGTTTCCCTCTATTATATATATATATATATATATATATATATATATATATATATATATATATATATGGTTGCCTCATCAGGAAAGAGGGAAGGAGAAGGAAAGACAAAAGGATATATATATGGGGGGGGGGGTTGTGTCGGTAGGAGCTAAAAGGAGAAAAGACGGGAGGGGTAGAGGGAGAGTGGTTGACAGCTGGGCAGGGGAGGTAACAAGAGGATAGGATAGGAACTCAGTACCAGTTCACTCACCTGGGAACAGGCAGAAAGAGTTTCGTGTGGCACAAAGTGGAGATGTGGTTCTGGAGGGGAGGGCAGAACAGAGGAAGGAGGAGACAGTGAAGAAGAATGTGTGAGTATAGAGTGAGTGAATTGGAGCAGGTATGGATGTGCAACAGTAGCTAACAGAGATGAAGGACAGAAGGGTTAAATCTGTAGGGCCAATTTATATGGTTTTGTGGCCAAATAGTTATGAGAAAAGTATAGAAAAATTGGGTAGTGTGAGACTGAGCTGCCAGTCACTCAGTTGAGTGAGTGTACACACATCCTGAGCAATGTTCACTTGCAGATAATATTGTTATATGATAATCTGAATCATTTCCTCATTGTTATTCAGATTTTCGAATCATTGTGCTTATTTCAATGTAGTTACTATAGAAATCTAAACTACTAGTGTTCATGATGTGGAGAATGATTTTGTGCAATTAATATTTTAGTTTCCCTGAGGATGAACAAAGTTTAAAAATATGATACCTGAAAATTAAAATGCTGAGATTTTAATCCTAAATATATTACAAAGTGTGTGTGCAGAGGGTGGGGGGAATTATGTACTCTAGTGCCTATGTAAATACTCTTTGTAATTCAGTGGTCACTTTTACATCAAATGAGACAAATAGATGTAAAATGTGAAACATTGATTATAGACATGTATATTATAAGGAGAGAAATGAATAAAGAAGAAAAATTGATAAAAGGTGAAACACAAGCGTAAATTGTTAATGTTCTGCATGTCTTGGCTCCAAGTCAATGGTTTGTGGCACAATTGCAATAGCACTAGCATGCAATTAAGCCCGTCCACAGTACTGTCAAAGAATAATTTATTAAAACAGGGATTTGGCAGTATTCAAGTGTAGAGTTAGACCTTATAAAAAAAAGTGCCACCTTGGATATGACTCTTGCTGCAAACAAGCAAAGTGCGCTTGAATTTATCTCTTCAAAATTTTAAGCCAAGTTCATTCCAGATGACCAGTGAAAATTGCCTCTGAAACATACACTACTGGCCATTAAAATTGCTACACCAAGAAGAAATGCAGATGATAAACGGGTACAGCTTTACTTTATGATTAAATGATGGTGGCGTCCTCTTGGGTAAAATATTCCGGAGGTAAAATAGTCCCCCATTCGGATCTCCGGGCGGGGACTACTCAAGAGGACGTCGTTATCAGGAGAAAGAAAACTGGCATTCTACGGATCGGAGCGTGGAATGTCAGATCCCTTAATCGGGCAGGTAGGTTAGAAAATTTAAAAAGGGAAATGGATAGGTTAAAGTTAGATATAGTGGGAATTAGTGAAGTTCGGTGGCAGGAGGAACAAGACTTTTGGTCAGGTGATTACAGGGTTATAAATACAAAATCAAATAGGGGTAATGCAGGAGTAGGTTTAATAATGAATAAAAATATAGGAGTGCGGGTTAGCTACTACAAACATCATAGTGAACGCATTATTGTGGCCAAGATAGACACAACGCCCATGCCTACTACAGTAGTAGAAGTTTATATGCCAACTAGCTCCGCAGATGATGAAGTAATTGATGAAATGTATGACGAGATAAAAGAAATTATTCAGGTAGTGAAGGGAGAGGAAAATTTAATAGTCATGGGTGACTGGAATTTGTCAGTAGGAAAAGGGAGAGAAGGAAACATAGTAGGTGAATATGAATTGGGGGGAAGAAATGAAAGAGGAAGCCGCCTTGTAGAATTTTGCACAGAGCATAACTTAATCATAGCTAACACTTGGTTCAAGAATCATGAAAGA
The DNA here is from genome assembly GCF_021461395.2 of Schistocerca americana. Lineage (NCBI taxonomy): Eukaryota > Metazoa > Arthropoda > Insecta > Orthoptera > Acrididae > Schistocerca > Schistocerca americana. The sequence goes on from NC_060121.1 coordinate 135,005,490, forward strand.
AGGTTGTATACCTGGAAGAATCCTGGAGATACTAAAAGGTATCAGATAGATTACATAATGGTAAGACAGAGATTTAGGAACCAGGTTTTAAATTGTAAGACATTTCCAGGGGCAGATGTGGATTCTGACCACAATCTATTGGTTATGAACTGCAGATTGAAACTGAAGAAACTGCAAAAAGGCGGGAATTTAAGGAGATGGGACCTGGATAAACTGAAAGAACCAGAGGTTGTACAGAGTTTCAGGGAGAGCATAAGGGAACAATTGACAGGAATGGGAGAAAGAAATACAGTAGAAGAAGAATGGGTAGATCTGAGGGATGAAGTAGTGAAGGCAGCAGAGGATCAAGTAGGTAAAAAGACGAGGGCTAATAGAAATCCTTAGGTAACAGGAGAAATATTGAATTTAATTGATGAAAGGAGAGAATATAAAAATGCAGTAAATGAAGCAGGCAAAAAGGAATACAAATGTCTCAAAAATGAGATCGACAGGAAGTGCAAAATGGCTAAGCAGGGATGGCTAGAGGACAAATGTAAGGATGTAGAGGCTTGTCTCACTAGGGGTAAGATAGATACTGCCTAAAGGAAAGTTAAAGAGACCTTTGGAGCGAAGAGAACCACTTGTATGAATATCAAGAGCTCAGATGGCAACCCAGTTCTAAGCAAAGAAGGGAAGGCAGAAAGGTGGAAGGAGTATATAGAGGGTTTATACAAGGGCGATGTACTTGAGGACAATGTTATGGAAATGGAAGAGGATGTAGATGAAGATGAAATGGGAGACAAGATACTGCGTGAAGAGTTTGACAGAGCACTGATAGACATGAGTCGAAACAAGGCCCCGGGAGTAGACAACACTCCATAGAACTACTGATGGCCTTGGGAGAGTCAGTCATGACAAAACTATACTATCTGGTGAGCAAGATGTATGAGACAGGCGAAATACCCACAGACTTCAAGAAGAATATAATAATTCCAATCCCAAAGAAAGCAGGTGTTGACAGACGTGAAAATTACCGAACTATCAGTTTAATAAGTCACAGCTGCAAAATACTAACGCGAATTCTTTACAGACGAATGGAAAAACTGGTAGAAGCGGACCTCGGGGAAGATCAGTTTGGATTCCGTAGAAATGTTGGAACACGTGAGGCAATACTAACCTTACGACTTATCTTAGAAGAAAGATTAAGAAAAGGCAAACCTACGTTTCTAGCATTTGTAGACTTAGAGAAAGCTTTTGACAACGTTAACTGGAATACTCTCTTTCAAATTCTGAAGGTGGCAGGGGTAAAATACAGGGAGCGAAAGGCTATTTACAATTTGTACAGAAACCAGATGGCAGTTATAAGAGTCGAGGGGCATGAAAGGGAAGCAGTGGTTGGGAAAGGAGTGAGACAGGGTTGTAGCCTCTCCCCGATGTTATTCAATCTGTATATTGAGCAAGCAGTAAAAGAAACAAAAGAAAAATTTGGAGTAGGTATTAAAATCCATGGAGAGGAAATGAACTTTGAGGTTCGCCGATGACATTTTAATTCTGTCAGAGACAGCAAAGGACTTGGAAGAGCAGTTGAACGGAATGGACAGTGTCTTGAAAGGAGGATATAAGATGAACATCAACAAAAGCAAAACGAGGATAATGGAATGTAGTCAAATTAAATCGGGTGATGCTGAGGGGATTAGATTAGGAAATGAGACACTTAAAGTAGTAAAGGAGTTTTGATATTTAGGGAGTAAAATAACTGATGATGGTTGAAGTAGAGAGGATATAAAATGTAGACTGGCAATGGCAAGGAAATTGTTTCTGAAGAAGAGAAATTTGTTAACATCGAGTATAGATTTAAGTCTCAGGAAGTCGTTTCTGAAAGTATTTGTATGGAGGGTAGCCATGTATGGAAGTGAAACATGGACGATAACCAGTTTGGACAAGAAGAGAATAGAAGCTTTCGAAATGTGATGCTACAGAAGAATGCTGAAGGTAAGGTGGTAGATCACGTAACTAATGAGGAGGTATTGAATAGGATTGGGGAGAAGAGAAGTTTGTGGCACAACTTGACTAGAAGAAGGGATCGGTTGGTAGGACATGTTTTGAGGCATCAAGGGATCACAAATTTAGCATTGGAGGGCAGCGTGGAGGGTAAAAATCGTAGAGGGAGACCAAGGGATCAATACACTAAGCAGATTCAGAAGGATGTAGGTTGCGGTAGGTACTGGGAGATGAAGAAGCTTGCACAGGATAGAGTAGCATGGAGAGCTTCATCAAACCAGTCTCAGGACTGAAGACCACAACAACAACAACAACAACAACAACAAATGGGTATTCATTGGACAAATATATTATACTAGAACTGACATGTGATTACATTTTCACGCAGTTTGGGTGCGTAGATCCTGAGAAATCAGTACCCAGAACAACCACCTCTGGCCATAATAATGGCCTTGATACGCCTGGGCATTGAGTCAAACAGCTTGGATGTCGTGTACAGGTACAGCTGCCCATGCAGCTTCAACACGATACCACAGTTCATCAAGAGTAGTGACTGGCGTATTCTGACGAGCCAGTTGCTCGGCCACCATTGACCAGACGTTTTCAATTGGTGAGAGATCTGGAGAATGTATCTGTATCCAGAAAGGCCCGTACAGGACCTGCAACACGCGGTCGTGCATTATCCTGCTGAAATGTAGGGTTTCGCAGGGATCGTGTAGTGTTAGCAGTTAGCCAACACTATGCATACTACTTGGTTGAGGATGCCGATATGCACGCGTCAACTCACGCAGGCTGGCGAGAGGTCTGAAACAGGATACGTAATGAATGCTATAAAGAAAAGTACATAGCTGCTGGTATACTTAACTTTAATCCATCCTTTAATCCGTTCTTGACGAGACATGCTTCATACGATAACTATCAATTGCTATGGTGCCTTGCTAGGTCGTAGCCATTGACTTAGCTAAAGGCTATTCTAACTATCTTCTCTGCAAATAAACGAGGCTTCGTCAGTGTTGCATCGCTAGCTAAGTCGTCCGTACAACTGGGGCAAGTGCTAGTAAGTCTCTCTAGACCTGCCGTGTGGTGGCACTCGGTATGTGATCACTGACAGTGGCGACACACGGGTCCAACATGTACTAATGGACCGCGGCCGATTTAAAGCTACCACCTAGCAAGTGTGGTGTCTGGCGGTGACACCACATTCCTCCCCCGCAAATCGGCGAACGGTTGTGTTATAAGGCTTCCGCCCGCCGTGGGGAGGACCCCATGTTGGCGTATGCGATGAGGTGGGGAGCCTAACAACAGGCTAGGCTGTGCCACCCGCAACCGGCCATTCGGTCCGAGGGGAGCTAGGAAACGCCTGAAAACCTAGTCCAGGGTGCACGCCAACATGCGGTGTATGCGCCCGTAAAGAGACAGGTGGGGCCGAAGGGTTAACCTCCATCGCGTCGGGGTACCCGATGCGCGAAGACGCCATGTGGTGCGGAGCGGGCAAGAGTTCCATGGCAGAGGACTGCTGGTCACGGGAAGCGATCGGCGGCGCGTGACCCAGGGAGGCGCTTGGCAGCTGCAGCGACGCGTCCACTGCGGGCGGTGTCGGCGGGAGAACAGGTGGCGGCGGCGTGTCGCCATGGGGCAAAATGGAAGGCAGCGTTGGTAACACCTGGGGATGAGGCGAGCCAGTAGATTGGTCCCCAGGGCGCTGACCGGACGGCACCGTCGCTGAAAGCAGACGGGGAGCGGCAGAACCCAGGCGACGACAGAGGCGCAGCTGATTGAGATGCCGACGCACCTCACCAGAGGCCCCCAAAACCAAATACATCGCACGGCCGAGGCAGCGAAGAATGCGCCCTGCGAGCCAACGCCGTGAACCTCGATAGTTGGGATAGAATACAACATCGCCTGGTGCAAAAGCAGACGTCTGCCGCTGCACAGGAACCTGATGTGGCGGATGCAACAAAGACATCAAGGTTCGATGAGACGACCGTGGAGCAACTCAGCCGGCGAACGACCATCTCGGGGCTGAGAGCGATACGAGGACAAGAAGAGCAATAACGCGTCCTCCCGAGAATGCGACTCTTTCAACTTCAACATCTTTGACTTGAAAGTCCGGACCAATCGTTCAGCAGCACCGTTTGACTGAGGCGAAAACGGCGCGGATGTCAGATATTGAATACCATTGGCCTTGCAGAATGACTGAAATTCTGCGGACATGAATTGTGGGCCATTGTCGGAAACAATAGTCTGTGGAAGACCTTCAATGCAAAAGATAGCAGATAATGCTTGGATGGTGGCAGATGACGTCGTGGAAGACATCCGGACAACAAAAGGGAAATTACTGAAAGAATCGACCACAACCAACCATCGAGCATTCCAGAATGGACCAGCAAAATCTATGTGCAAGCGTTGCCAAGGGGAAGTGGCTTTTGGCCATGCAAAGAATTTCCGCGGTGGGGCGGATTGTTGTTTGGCACATGCCATGCAAGAAGAGCCTATATTCGTAATTGCAGCATCGATTCCGAACCAAGTACAGTGCTGACGAGGAAGTTGTTTCGTGCGCACTATACCCCAATGTCCTTGGTGGAGAAGCCGTAAGACAGGGGACTGTAATGAGTGTGGGACCACGACTCTGGACTGATCATTATCAGAATGCAACATCAAAACACCACGTCGAACAAAAAGTCTCTCCTTGTGAGCAAAAAATCGGCGAACCAACGGATCCTCGATCCGTGACTTCGACAAGGGCCATTGCGTAGCAACAAAACGCAAAACCGTAGCAAGGACAAGGTCAGCAGCTGTGGCTGTAGCTACGACGAAAATCAATCAGAAACGATTCGACCACGTCATCAGTTTCCGAATCAATGAACGTGCAAGCAAGTTCGGAAGAATCGAATGCTCTTGCGACCTCATCACGCAATGCGTGGGGAACATTGTGCGCTCTGAAAAATTTTGGGTGCGCGTTGACTTTCAGTTCCAAATGGGCTTCATAGTTCTTAGCGCAACCAAGACCCGGTGCAAAAATGTCCGCAAATTCTTCACATAGACTAGAAACATTGGCTGAAGGCACAGTCTGATTCACTGATATGACCTGATTGACTATAGACAAGCTAAACAACTGAAATAAATCTAAACCAAACAAGTTCACTGCAGAAGAAGAACGAAGGACGTAAAATGACACAAGTTTTGTTTGTCCCTTGTATGTTGCAAGAAGGCTGCACTGTCCTAACACAGGTATCTGCTGTCCTGAATATGTAGTTAGCTTAACATTTGCGGCACACAACGGAGGTTTGCCCAGCTGTTTGTACGTGTCGTGATTGATTAGTGTAACCGCAGCTCCGGTATCGAGCTGGAATGGGATCACGTTGCCATTAATGTCCAAATCTACAAAAAGTTTATTGTCCTGCTGACGACAAGAGCGACTGTCTCGTGCAACGTGAACAGACACAGGTACAGAATCACTTGCTAATTGACGTGATTTCCGGCGATGTCGACGCACACTTTTTGTGGGACGAACACAGTCACTGTTAGAGAGAGTGGCACTGGGCGGAGTGAATTAACTACATGAATGTCCATGGGCGAAGGTTCACGAGCCTGAGTATTCATGATTCGATTCCGGCGCGAAGCAAAGGGCCTGGAATCATTGTGAGTGTCCGATCTGAGCTTTTTCTGCAAACACTCTGAACATGTCCTTTTCTATTACAGAAAAAGCAAATAGCTTGCCGTGACGGGCAATTCTCACGCGAATGTCTAGTAGCACACCGCGGGGAATGCCTTTAGTACTGCATTTGTATGCTGGCGTGGGACACGTGGCTGCGTGGACGTGCGCGAGGGCTGTTTACCGTTCCGTGCAGCTCGCCCGGCGGGCCGGTTAATGTGACACACAGCGGGCGAAGTTGCAAATGAGTCCTGAGCAAAGTCAAGTGTGTCTTGCCTATCCAATATGCCTATCACTTGTTGAAGGGAGGGATTGACTAGTTTCAAAATTTGCTCCCGTATACGAACATCGGAAACGTTCTGTGCAATTGCATCACGTACCATAGTATCTGAATAAGGGAGTCCACATTCACACTCAAAAGCACAATCCCTTGTAAGGCCTTGCAAAGTTGCAACCCACTCCCGATTAGTCTGACCGGCTGTACGTTTTGTACGAAAGAATGTATACCTTTTTGCAACGACATTGACTGATTCCTTGAAATATGCATCTAATGCAGACAAAATTTCTTCGTAGAACAGAGTTGCTACCTCGCGTTGGAGAAACAATTTCACTATCACACGGTACGTTTGCACCCCTACACACGCCAATAAATGAGGCTGCCGCTCGTTACCTTGAATTCTGTAGGTGGCGAGATGGAATCCAAATTGGCGTGACCACTCCGTCCAGGTTTCCATTGCTGGGTCAAATGGCCGGAACGGGGGTGCAACAGCATGTTGTGGCTGCAGTAGCGGTGAAGCGGCGGCTGCCGCATCGTTTTGCAGTGCACGTTGACCCTGAACGAGCTGTCCAAGGGCATCCAATAACGCCTGCGTCTGCGGATTCTGCAAGCGATAAAATTCGGACAGTACATCTGGAGATTGTGGCGAAGCCATGACACAAGCAAATTAATACAAAGAGAAAGAAGACAGTATTGAGCCTCGTTGCCTTTTGAGACTCGTCGCCAAAATGTGTATTGTTAGCAGTTAGCCAACACTACGCACACTACTTGGTTGAGGATGCCGATATGCACGCGTCAACTCACGCAGGCTGGCGAGAGGTCTGAAACAGGATATGTAATGAATGCTATAAAGAAAAGTACGTAGCTGCTGGAATACTTAACTTTAATCCATCCTTGTTGTACATCGTTCTTGATGAGACATGCTTCATACGATAACTATCAATTGCTATGGCGCCTTGCTAGGTCGTAGCCATTGACTTAGCTGAAGGCTATTCTAACTATCTTCTCTGCAAATAAATGAGGCTTCGTCAGTGTTGCATCGCTAGCTAAGTCGTCCGTACAACTGGGGCGAGTGCTAGTAAGTTTCTCTAGACCTGCCGTGTGGTGGCGCTCGGTCTGCGATCACTGACAGTAGCGACACGCGGGTCCGACATGTACTAATGGACCGCGGCCGATTTAAAGCTACCATCTAGGAAGTGTGGTGTCTGGCGGTTGACACCACAGATCGAATGAAGGGTAGAGCTACGTGTCTTAACACATCTGAAATGTAACGTCTACTGTTCAAAGTGCAGTCAATGCGAACAAGAGGTTATCGAGAATTGTAACCAGTGGCACCCCATACCATCACGCCGGGTGATACACCAGTATGGCGATGACGAATACATGCTTCCAATGTGCGTTCACCACGATGTTACCAAACACGAATGTGACCATCATGATGCTGTAAACAGAACCTGGATTCATCCGAAGAAATGACATTTTGTCATTCATGCACCCAGGTTCGTCGTTGAGTACACCATTGCAGGTGCTCCTGTCTACGATGGAGCGTAAAGGGTAACCGCAGCCATGGTATCCGAGCTGATAGTCCATGCTGCTGCAAATGTTGTCGAACTGTTCGTGCAGATGATTGTTGTCTTGCAAACGTCCCCATCTGTTGACTCAGGGATCGAGACGTGGCTGCACAATCCAGTACAGCCATGCGGATAAGATGCCTCTCATCTCAACTGCTAGTGATACGAGGCCGTTGGGATCCAGCACGGCATTCCACATAACCCTCCTGAACCCACCAATTCCATATGCTGCTAACAGTCATTGGATCTTGGCCAACGTGAGCAGCAATGTCGTGATACGATAAAGCACAATCGCGATAGGCTACAATCCAACCTTTATCAAAGTGGGAAATGTGATGGTATGCATTTCTCCTCTTTACACAAGGCATCACAACAACGTTTCATCAGGCAATGCTGGTCAACTGCTGTTTGTGTATGAGAAATCGGTTGGCAACTTACTCCAAGTCAGCACGTTGCAGGTGTCGCCAGAGGCGCCAACTTTGTGTGCATACTCTGAAAAGCTAATCATTTGCATATCACAGCATATTCTTCCTGTTGGTTAAATTTCGCATCTGTAGCACGTCATCTTTGTGGTGTAGCAATTTTAATGGCCAGTAGTGTATGTACAAAATCTATGGTACTTTTGAACAGGTTTGTCTTTTCTGGCGGTGTAATGACATTCAAAATCTGCAGAGCTTTTCTGGACCAATTTATGCCCTACAAAAGTTACATGATGTAGGAGCAAGGTATGCTGACAACAAATCTGCACATCTAAATGTTTCCTCCTTTGTCTCAGAAGATGACATATTCACGTCATCCAGAGATGTTGCTTGCCTGCGTGTTGCAACCAGAGTCACAGCAGTAATGCATGCTGTTATACATGGTTCAGTCATGTTAATGTGACCACCGTCTATGTTCAGTGTCAATGTGCAACCACTCAGAGACGACTGGTGCCAGCACTAACATTGCAGCACTAACATACCTCTATGCCTCTATACTGTGCCTGCTAGACTGACAGTGCCAATGCTATTTATTGGCAGGTGAACTGGTTGTGGTGGGAATAGTGTCGGTTGATGTGGGTAAGGGAGAGGCAGATGGGAGGCAGGGAGAGAGACTGGGTATGGGCAGCTAGTGGCTTGTAGGGAGGTGGCTCGTTTGCCCGCTAGGAATGTGGGAGGGAGAAGTGGCAGGTAAATGGGCAGGCACGAACGTAAAGGCTGGGGCAAGTGGCACGCACAGTCACACATAGCCAACATGGGGGCCTGAATTGGGAGGAGATGACAGGACAGAGGCAGGGGAAATGGTTGAGAGGAGAGTGCAGGGACGGTGGGTTACTTGACATTGAGGCCAGGACGATTACAAGAGAATGTGCTGTAAGGGTAACAACCATATGTGTAAGTTCAGAGAAGCTAGTGGTGGTAGGAAGGAGCCAGATGGCTCTGGTTGTGAAGCAGCTATTGAAAGACATCTCTTTTGAGGAATCATGGACAGTTTCTTAGGCTTTACAGGCGTATAAGATATTTGAACTTCATTTGCAAGGTAACATGGAAATAATAACCCTTTCAGTGGATAGAGAGCTGTTGTTGTGTGTCTAGAGAATTGCTTGAACCCACAGACAAATCTATAAGTAAACACCAATCTCCCAGCATTGCACAGAAGTCTGTGAGCAGTGCATCATGGCATTATTCTTCACGAGTCGTTGAATACCCGTCTCAATCAACCTGGCAAAGCATGCTGCAGCCAAGGTGACTACTCAACCTCAGATGCTTTTTGAAGCACACTAAATTTGAGTTTTCTCACCAAAATGAAAAGGGCAAGTATTGCCACAAAATAGGTAATATGTTCAGTGTACACCACAGCTGTAGTACAACAGCGGTAAGTGCTATTATGGCTGTGTGGGACCCAGGAATGTGCAAGTGATATAATTTAATCATCAATTTGCAAGAAAAACATTTGTCAATTCTGTTACAAGTGGACACTGTGATCAGTCTATCTCATAAGTTCAGCAACATATATTTTTCCTTGGCTTTGTAGTGTTACATTAATGAAACAGAGTTTTTAACTTAAAGTAGATAGTAAATTCTTACTCAGATCCAAATAACAATAGAAGTGTTGTACAAAATAGTTGCTCACACATTAACCATCTTAGTGGGGTCATGACCTATATCAGGAAATATTTTTCGTTTTGGTGATTCTCATCTATACATCTACATTGATACTCTGCTAATCACACTTAAGTGCCTGGCAGAGGGCTCACAGAATAACCTTCACAATAATTCCCTATTGTTCGAATCTCGAATCGTGCGCCGAAAAAACAAACACCTATATCTTTATGTGCGAGCTCTGTTTTCCCTTATTTTATTATGAAGATAGTTTCTCCCTATGTAGGTTGGCACCAATAAAATACTTTTGCATTCAGAGGAGGAAGTTGGTGATTGAAATTTTGTGAGAAGATTCCATCCCAATAAAACACGACTCTGTTTTAATGCTGTCCACCCAAATCCTGTATTATGCCAGTGACACTCTCTCCCCTGTTTCTCAATAATACAAAACGTGCTACTTGTCTTTGAACTTTCCTGATGTATTCCATCAGGATCCCACACCACGCAGCAGTACTCCAAAAGAGAAAAGACAAGAGTATTGTAGGCAGTCTCTTTAATAGATTTGTTGCACCTTCTAAGTTTTCTGCCAATAAAATACAGTCTTTGGTTCACCTCTCACAAAACATTATGTATGTGTTCTTTCCAACTTAAGTTGTAGGGTCAGTTGCCAGTTTTCACACCATAAAGATGTCTGCTCAGATTGTCTCCTAAATCATTTACGCAGATAAGGAACACCAGAAGGCCTATAACACTACCTTGGGGAATGCCAGAAATCACTTATGTTTTATGTGATGACTTTCCGTCTGTTATTATGAACTGTGACGCCTCTGATAGGAAATCATGAATCCAGCCACATAAATGAGACAATATTCCATAAGCACGCAATTTGACTACAAGCAACTTGTGAGGTACAGTGTCAAAAGCCTTCCGGAAATCTAGAAATATGGAATCAGTTTGAAATCCCTTGTCAATAGCACTCAACACTTTGTGTGAGTAAAGAGCTAGTTGTATTTCACAAGAACAATGTTTTCTAAATCCATGTTGACTGTGTGTCAATAGACCATTCTCTTCATGGTAATTCACAGTGTTTGAAGACAGTATATGTTTCAGAATCCTGTTGCACATCAACGTAAACGATATGGGCTTGTACACTCCTGGAAATTGAAATAAGAACACCGTGAATTCATTGTCCCAGGAAGGGGAAACTTTATTGACACATTCCTGGGGTCAGATACATCACATGATCACACTGACAGAACCACAGGCTCATAGACACAGGCAACAGAGCATGCACAATGTCGGCACTAGTACAGTGTATATCCACCTTTCGCAGCAATGCAGGCTGCTATTCTCCCATGGAGACGATCGTAGAGATGCTGGATGTAGTCCTGTGGAACGGCTTGCCATGCCATTTCCACCTGGCGCCTCAGTTGGACCAGCGTTCGTGCTGGATGTGCAGACTGCGTGAGACGACGCTTCATCCAGTCCCAAACATGCCCAATGGGGGACAGATCCGGAGATCTTGCTGGCCAGGGTAGTTGACTTACACCTTCTAGAGCACGTTGGGTGGCACGGGATACATGCGGACGTGCATTGTCCTGTTGGAACAGCAAGTTCCCTTGCCGGTCTAGGAATGGTAGAACGATGGGTTCGATGACGGTTTGGATGTACCGTGCACTATTCAGTGTCCCCTCGATGATCACCAGTGGTGTACGGCCAGTGTAGGAGATCGCTCCCCACACCATGATGCCGGGTGTTGGCCCTGTGTGCCTCGGTCGTATGCAGTCCTGATTGTGGCGCTCACCTGCACGGCGCCAAACACGCATACGACCATCATTGGCACCAAGGCAGAAGCGACTCTCATCGCTGAAGACGACACGTCTCCATTCGTCCCTCCATTCACGCCTGTTGCGACACCACTGGATGCGGGCTGCACGATGTTGGGGCGTGAGCGGAAGACGGCCTAACGGTGTGCGGGACCGTAACCCAGCTTCATGGAGACGGTTGCGAATGGTCCTCGCCGATACCCCAGGAGCAACAGTGTCCCTAATTTGCTGGGAAGTGGCGGTGCGGTCCCCTACGGCACTGCGTAGGATCCTACGGTCTTGGCGTGCATCCGCGCGTCGCTGCGGTCCGGTCCCAGGTCGACGGGCACGTGCACCTTCCGCCGACCACTGGCGACAACATCGATGTACTGTGGAGACCTCACGCCCCACGTGTTGAGCAATTCGGCGGTACGTCCACCCGGCCTCCCGCATGCCCACTATACGCCCTCGCTCAAAGTCCGTCAACTGCACATACGATTCACGTCCACACTGTCGCGGCATGCTACCAGTGTTAAAGACTGCGATGGAGCTCCGTATGACACGGCAAACTGGCTGACACTGACGGCGGCGGTGCACAAATGCTGCGCAGCTAGCTCCATTTGACGGCCAACACGGTTCCTGGTGTGCGCTGTGCCGTGCGTGTGATCATTGCTTGTACAGCCCTCTCGCAGTGTCCGGAGCAAGTATGGTGGGTCTGACACACCGGTGTCAATGTGTTCTTTTTTCCATTTCCAGGAGTGTAGTTTAGTGGATTACTGCTACTGTCTTCTTTGAATATTGGTGTGACCTGTGTGACTTTCTAGTCTTTGGGTATGGCTCTTTGACTGAGTGAGCAGCTGTATATGATTGTTAAGTATGAAGCATATTCTGAAAGGAACCTAATTGGTAGAACTTTTCATTTCTTCACCCGTCGACAAATTAATATGGTATCCACAGCAAATGGTTTCCCTATCCTGGACAAGATTCCAAGGAACTAAGGTGATCTCATGGGTATAAAAAATTTGGAGTCCTGCACAGACAAAATATATACAAATAGAGAAGCAAACATTGTCCATTGTGTATTAGATGTGTGAATTTCACCTTTTCTTGTATAGCATAAAATTTCATCCTTTAAGCAGTCATAAACCACTGTTAATTACTTCATTGCCAGAACACATTTTCTGGGAAAGAGGCCACAAAGATAACAGTGGTGTTCTTTATCCACAAGTAAATACAATTATGAGTTTTTATACAAAAAAGTGTTGCAATACCTTCATGCAGAGGCTCTCTCTCAACATCCTAGGGGGCCCCTATCCTGAATTTGACACCCAGTAGGTCATATGTTAGAGGTGGTTATGGAAGCCATAAACACACTGCATTACCTCGTGGGAATAATTGATCCCATAGTTAACTGTAGTATGTGTTACCATTAGAACAAAGTTTATATCTGAAGTTACTCTCAGCATTGTGATATTGTATGTTGTTTTCAAATGTATTTGTGGAGAAACAAGAAGTTCTGTACAGTATGTGCATTATTTTATGTGGTGTATAAGTGTTACCCATATAATTGGTGACCTTGTCAGCAAAGCATAAAATATAAGTGTGGACAATTCATTTTGTGGGCAGTTAAACGTGGCACCACACCAATGGAAGGGCCCTCAGGGACTCAGCATTTGTTGGCTGAGTATGGGCCTGGCGACCTCGGGGTTCCTGAGCTGGGGAACGGTAAGTGCCGCCAGTCTCCTGTTACCGTTAGCTATGGGTATGTGTCAGTGACCACTGTATGGCGCGGCAGTGGAACGTTGTGTGTCGTAGGGAATGGGGATCTTGGCTTAACTGCCCGGATTGTGGGGATGGTAAAAACCTCTATAAAAAAACCCTCAATCTGTAGGCATGCTGTGCACTGATAAGATGCATGGCTGTTGAGGTGGAACAGTTGTTAGCAGGCAACCTCTGGAGAACCTGCCACACCTCAGTTGTATAAGGCTTACTCAGGCACATGGGGCTCTGTCTAAGTGGACCCTTGTTTCCATAGCTGCTCGTGGGACCATGATGGAACCCTTGAATTCATCATCTTCTCCTCCCAATGGGAAAAGTTTACTGCCTGGTAGTATTCACACCCAATCCTCCAAATGAATGAGGGAGGCTAGCCCTCCTGATAACCTGCACCAGTTGATTTATAGTAACAGGGCTCAGGAGTCATAAACCAAAATGTGTTTTTGTTCATTAAGAGGAAGGAGGGGACATTTGAAAACATGTCCCCCTTCTATATCCATAAAGGCTTGGAAGGACTTCCTGAAAGCTTGAAGTCTATTAAGCGGCTGTGGAACGGTTCTCTGCTGGTTGCGATTAACAGGACAAAACAGGTGGAACTACTTATGAAAACCAAAAAAATGGGTGAATATGATGTAACTGTTGAACTGCATAACTCACATAACTCTAGCAACGGTGTGGGCCCACGCCGTGACATTATGCATATTGACACAGCCGCACTTAAGCAGGAATGGGCATTACAGGGGATAGTAGATGTAGAGCAAAGGATGTGTAGGAGTAATGGAGAAACTGAGAACCTTTAATTCTTCAACGTTGCCTGACCACATCATAGCACGTTTCCTCCAACTTAGGGTTAGACCTTATGTACCTAACCCCATGCGGTGCTACAAATGCCAGCATTTTGGTCACACAACACTGAGTTGCAGGGGTGAAGTGATCTGTGGGAAGTGTGGAAAGGCAGCCCATGAAGCAGGGATTTAATGTCCATCTCCAGCAGTCTGCATTAACTGCTCTGCGAGCCATCCAGTCTATTGCCAAGACTGCCCTGTTTTTGCATAGGAACAAAAAATTCAGATACTAAAAGTCACCAAGTGGATCCCCTATGCTGAAGCCAATAAGGAATATAAGGTGACGAAACGGCTCATCTTTACCACTTGTTATGCTTCCATGGCACGGCAACCTGTTTGTAAAGTTTACACCTCGATGCAGACATCGTCCAATGTACAACCATCCACCACCAGCACCTGTACTTGCATGTGTATGTGCCAAGGCAAAACGAGTAAGGATAAAGCAATCCAAGCAGCTACCACAGAAAAGACCAGCAACAGTTTCATAGTGAGTGTCAAGAAGGCACACAACAAGCAGAGAGCCTATCAATGGCTCCTTTCCCCCTCATCCATGAAGGGACAGGGTGCAGGAAAGGTTCACGACATTCAGGTCAAAAGCTGTCCCAAGCACCATCAGACTGGTGAGCAGGACATCATGGAGTTAGAGATGCCTTGGATCCAGGTAGCCCCTCTGCTCCTCCTCTGTCTACAAGTGCTTCATCTTCACAGTGCAAAGATAGGGGTAAATTAAAACCACATCAATGAAATGGCTCCCATCCTACAGTGGAACTTGCAGAGGTTCAGAACGTATGTGGAGGAACTCCGTCTCTTATCTCAGGGTAGACCACTCTATCTGTGTCTCCAGGAGACTCATTTCCATCAGTCATACACCCCTGAGCTACGAGGCTATGTACTTCACAAAAAGGATGAACTGAGTGGAGAGAGAGCTTTAGGAGGCATAGGTGTTTTCGTCAGCACCGCTACCACTCCTCACTTCTCTCACTTACAATGACTTTACAAGCAGTTGCTGTATCAGTGCACATGTGTCATCCGTTGACAATATGATCCCTTTACTTACCTCCACATGATACACTTGGTGAAGAGGCCCTAACTGACCTTATTACACAGCTCCCCCGCCCCTTCATCCTCTGTGGTGATTTTAATGCACACAATGTGCTATGAGGCTCTACAACCACTTGCCCAAGGGGTAGAGCAATTGAGAGGCTTCTTGTGTTATCATGCACTTACTTGCTAAATGCAGGACAGAGAACTCACTTCTGCATAGCAGTTGGATCGTTCTCTGCCATTGATCTCTCGCTTTGCTCTCCAGCTGTTGCTCACACTGCTCAATGGGAAGTGGTCGATGACTTGCATGGAAGTGATGATTTCCCGATCTGGATTCACCTGCCAAATGGGATGGAACCAAAAAAGAAACTGCCGCAACCTGTGCTCAGAAGAGCCAACTGGACACTTTATAGCCAGTTGGCCCAGTTTGAAAATTGTGGGAACGTTGAGGCATAGGTGGATCATATTACCAAAATGATCCACCATGCCGCTGCAGCATACATTCCACAGTCCACGGAACAACAGAAGAGGCAACCTGTCCCTTGGTGGAGTGCCAAATGCCGCTCTGTAATCAGGACCAGGTGTGTGGCCCTGCATAGGTTCAAGTGTTGGCCAACTGTGGAGAATCTTGCAGCCTTTCGGATGGCGAGGGCAAAGTGTCGCCGAATTATTCAAGAGAGCAAGAAGAGGTCATTGCAACAGTTCCTGAACACCATTGATCGTTCCACCAACAGTTTTGTTGTATGGGAGACTATCAGGAGAATTTCTGGAAGCGGAGGAAAGTGCCCCATGGCTGCTGCAATAGGGAAAGGCACTCTCCAAACCAATCTGCGAGACATTGCCAAGACTATGGTGGTGTATTTTGCCACAGTTACTGCAACAGTCAGTCAGGATCCAGGTTTCCAGTGCCATAGAGCGGTTGCTGGGACATGTAATTTGGACCTCTGGTCCACTTCTAATGAAGATGACCACTGCGCATTTTCTATGTGGGAGCTGGATTCTGCATTGTCTGCAGCTTGTGACACATCCCCTGGTAATGACAGGATCCATTACATTATGCTGTGGCACCTCACAAGGCGAAATAAAGATATCCTCCTCGCACTTTTTAATGCCATTTTGGCGTCAGGTCACTTTCCCAACTCGTGGCATGAGGCAATTTTAATTCCTCTTTTAAAACCTGGAAAAGACCGTACATGCCCAAGTAGTTGCCATATTGTTGCCCTCACTAGCTGCATGGGGACCTTGGAGTGGATGGTCAACCTTCACCTGGTCTGGATCTTAGATTCCAGGCAACTCCTTAGTCGCTTTCAGTGTGGGTTCAGGAGGTATCGCTCGATCTTTGATAACATTGCCCTCCTGGAGGCGGCTATACAACAGGCTTTTCTACGTCAGCATTAACTTCTAAGTACAGTTTTTGACATCGAGAATGCCTACGATAGTACCTGGAGGCATCTTATCTTGGAGCAGCTCCATGAATAGGGTTTTCGTGGTTGTATTCCCATTTTTATTCAGTGCTTCCTCTCGCCACAATATTTTAGACACCTAGTTGGTGACATCCTTCTGAATCACTTTGAGCAGGGAAAAGGTGTCACTCAAGGTAGCATTTTAAGTGTGACTGTCTTTGTCATAGCTATTAATAGTATTACGTCCAAAGTGAAAAGTCCTGTCCCATGTTCTTTGTTTGTGGATGACTTCTCTGTGTTTTGCTCTTCTTCAAGCCTCGCAATGACAACATGTCAGTTGCGACTAACTCTGCAATGTTTGGGTGAATGGGTGCAGAGGAGTGGCTTTAAGTTTCCCACCAAGAAGTCTGTATGTGTTCTTTTTAACCATTCTCATTCCATTTTAAACTTTCTTGAGTTGACGATGAGGGATACTGCCCTTACTTTAAAAGACACAGTAAGGTTTCTGGGCCTCATATTTGATTCTAAGCTTACATGGGTACCCCATCTTAAGGACATGAAAAAACAGTCACTTAAGGTTTTAAGTGTTTTAAAATGTCTTAGCCACTTGTCTGCTTGAGTTTTACAGGGCATTTGTACAATCTTGGCTCAATTATGGGTGCACGGTGTATGGATCTGTGAGACCCTCTTATTTAATAATGTTGGATGTGGTGCACCATGAAGGGATTCGGTTGGCCACTAGGGCATTCAGAATAAACCTCATACCAAGCCTCTGTGCAGAGGCTGGTGAACTGCCACTTCACGTCAGGCAGTGGCTATTTACAGTGCACCAGGTGTATAAAACACTGCCCATATCGCACACACCCACCTACCATACCGTGTCTCAACCTCCACTGAAAAGGCTTTTTCGTAAATGACAACAGGTAATGAGGCCCTATGGGATTTGTGCACAGGATTGCCTTCTAGAGATAGGTGTAGCCGGTCTTCATGTTTTACATTGTGGTGGGAGCAGATTTCCACCTTGGCTTCTCTGGAGGCCCAGACTTATTTTAGACTTGACAAATTTTAAAAAAGATCGTACATCAGATTTTACATTTCAATCTATGTTTTTTAACATTTTAGATATGCATCACAGTTTCACAATAGCGTACACTGATGGTTCCAAGCAAGGGAATTCCCTTGGCTGCTCTGTCGTGATGCCTGACCATGTCACC